>NW_024426885.1:15415863-15617101 GCF_017311325.1 Ursus maritimus | reverse complement strand
TCTTTCTTTCTTTCTTTCTTTCTTTCTTTCTTTCTTTCTTTCTTTCTTTTAGAGAAAGAGTGTGTGCACGTGCGTGTGCAAGCAGAGAAGCAGGGTGGGGAGCAGACAGGGACAGAGAGAGTCTTAAGCAGGCTGCATGCCCAGCACAGAGCCTGACTCGGGGCTCGATCTCACGACCCTGAGACCATGACCTGAGCCGAAATCAAGAGTCAGATGCTTAACTGACTGAGCCACCCAGGCGCCCCTGTCCTCATTTTATTTTTATTTTTTTAAGTTTTTATTCAGATTCCAGTTAGTTAACATACAGTGAGTTGTCCTCATTTTATAGATGAGGAAATTGAGGCACAGAAAGTTAAGTGACATGCCCAAGGTCATGTAGCTGATGAGTAATAAAGGCAGAATTTGAACTCCCTCTGGCTCCAGAGTCCAAGTTGGTGACAACTACGAGTTACCTCCTCCACAAAAGGGGGCAGCAGCGTAAGAGGAGCTGGGGTCATGGTCCCTTCCAGCTCTGGAGTTATGGTAGAGTGTTGCCTCTGTAAAACTCATTTCTCTTAGAAAAAGGTATCTTGAAAAAGATAATGTGGGTTTGCATCCCATCTCTGCCACTAGGAGCTCAGTGACTTAGGATAAATTACTTAACCTTCCTGTGCCAACCTTTGCTTTTTATAGAGATGCTGTAATGAAAGTAATAATCAAGGTACCAATTTTAGCAAAGCATCCAGGGTGTTCCTATTAAGCCATAAATCATATCCTGTCATCACTCAGCTCAGAACCATCCAATAGCTTCTGAACTTATGGTAAAAACTGGTCTTTACAGTGGCCTGCAAGACCCTAGACCATCTGGTCTTTGAACTCGCCTGCTGTTCCTGGCTCCCTCCCTTCCTAGCTCCAGTGACAACCAGGCCTCCTGCTGTTCCTTGAAGACACCAGGCACACCTGCGCCCCAGATATCTTAGTTCACTCCCTCACTCCCCTAATTCGTTGATCAAAACACTCCGTGAGGGCTTCTCTCTCCCTTACAGAAAATTGTCTGTTCTATTCTGCTTCTCTGCTGCCCCAGTTATCTATTGCTGTGTAACAAATCTCCCCCAGAACTTAATGGGCTAAAACATCAACAAACACTTTATTTCTCATGGTCCCTGAGGGTTAGGAATTCTGCAAGGGCTCAGCTGGGAGGTTTCTGGCACCTGGATCTCTCTCATCTGGTCATAGTCAGATGGTGGCTAGAACTGGAAGAATGAAGGTTTCAAGCAGCTGGGGGTGGCCGGTCTCTCTTTCTCTCTTCACAGTCTCCGGTCCCCGCAGGTGAGCTCTCTATGAGGGCTCATTTGAACTACATCACAGCGTGCGGGCCAGGGCAGTGGACCATTTATATGGTGGCTGAGGCTTCACAGATGAGCATTCCAGCAAGTGAGATGGGAGCTGCATCTCATCCGAGCCACATACTCTATTGGCTGAAGTCACAAAACTATCCCATTTCAAGGGAAGGAAACAAAGAACCGATCTCGTAGCTGGAGAAAGGTCAAAGGCAAATTGTAACAAGAGCCCATGGGATGGGAGATACTGTTGCCGCCATATATGAACAATTCAACCTACCACAGCTCCTTTACTTCTTCCTCCCCTCATGTGCCACTTACTTGACATTTCTTTTCTAACGATTTTATTTTTTTATTTCTTGAGAGAGAGTGAGTGCATGCATTTGCAGGGGGAGGGGCGGAGGGGGAGGAACAGGGGAAAGGGGGGGGAGGGAGAGGGACATGTAGACTCTGTGCTGAGTGCAGAGCCTGACGCAGGGCTGCTCCATCCCACGATCTCCCTGAGATCGTAGCCTGAGCTGAAACCAAGAGTCAGACGCTTAACCGACTGAGCCACTGACATTTATTTTCTGTGTTGTCTGTCTTCCTGCACTAAAATGTCAGCCTGATTTGTTCTCTGCTGTGTTCCCAGGGCCTAGAACAGAGCCTGGCACGTGGTATTCAATAAGTACTTGTTGAATGAATGAGTTGCATCTTTTAATCCTAACTTTAGGTCTCGAGGTTAGATATTCATATAACCATCTCACGGATGAGGAAAGGGAAGCTCAGGAAGGTTTGGTAACTTAGGCAGGACCCTCAGCTGCAGAGGGGAAGAGCCGGGATTGCCATGGGTGTCTTGCTTTTTCCACTATTGCAGGCTCCTCACCATCAGCAGCCACACACACTGCCCCGCGCAGACCACAGTTCAATTTTTACCCAGTCGGTTGCACCTAAGCCAGGAGCAAAGCAATGACACTTTAAATCCCCTTACAGCAGATACTTCTGAGCGTGTTCAGAGGTAACCGGCACGTTTTGCGTTCAGATTTTATTTCTGGTTTGCTGCAAAAAGGCAATTAAATGAAAGGTTACGCAGCTTTTTTAAATGGCCAACTCAAACTTTTGGCTTATTTTTGCCCTGCTGTCTTTATAGGCATTTTACCAATATTTGTCACTACCTCCCTCAGGGAGCCCTCAGATCTGTGATATTTGAAATAACAAAGCCTCTCCGTTGTGGGCCCTTTAAAAGGTTCGAGGTAAAACTGCACCGTTAACATTCACAGTTCCTCGTTTATGAGGCCGGATTGCACTTATTTCCATATTCCTCACTGTTTTGCCAATGAGGATTTCATATAATAGTGTTTGAAGGCTAAAGACTTCAAAGCAAATTCTTTACCATTTTTATCTTGAAAAATATTCAATATTTGTATAATTAAAGTGAAGTCTTCCTAGAGAAAATGACAACTCAAATAATCTTAAATGTACCTCCAAGAAAGAAGCTGTCAAAGTGACATTTAGCTGTACGGTCACATTCTCCGAGGCGGCCGCTTCTCCTCCTGATTTCTTGTAATCTTTGAAGGTTATGTCACGGCTGACTTCAGATCACTTTTTAAATTATTACGGTATCCCTTCAGTGTGAGTTCTGAGGGTGAGGGGCTCTATCTTCCCTTTGCTCCACGTTTTGTCTCCTGCATTGTTACCAGCCTTTTAAAACAAAAGCCAAAACAACAAAATCTTCCTTGACCCAGGTTTTGCCCCTAGTTGCTATCCTATTTTACTCTTTTTTTCTGTACCAAAGCTTTTCAGTAAATCTGCATACACTCTGTCTTCATTTTCTCATCTCCTAAATACATGGCAAAGATTTGACAGTGACCTCCAAGCTCATTAGCAATTAATCTAAGGGAATTTCTCAAGTTCTTTTTTTAATTGACTGCCCCCATCTGCCTCTCTGGTTTTCACTTCACGCTCCTCACTTGGCACCCTATTCAGTGTTCAAGCATCCCTTCATCCAGGATGTCTTCAGAGTAGCTCAAGAGTTGGTGTCATAATTCATACATCCTGTGCCTGGGGCTGGCGAGGACATTCAGGGAGAAGAGGAGGAAGCTGGAAGGAGGTCAGGCCAGGGCTAGGGAAATGGGTCCATCTGGTGGGGGTGGGGGGGCACCTCACAGCTTTACACTTGGTGTTCAAAGGGGCTTGGAGAACTGGGGCTGGACCTGGGCCCAAACTAGTTTTTGGGGTCCAATCCAGTGATCAGTAGGGATTTCCAGGCAATGTCTCTACTCATTCAATGAAAATTCAGCAAGTGTCAATTCTGTGTTAGGCATTGTTCTAGACGCAGGAGACGCTAAGATAAGTAAACACAGTAGCTTTCCTTAAGTTGCTCACTGGGGAAGCAGACAGACAGAAGAGTAAATCTTCAAGTATGAAAAAAATATTTAGAAGAGTATAATTCAGTAATGGTGCTCATATCAGTGGTCATGGAAACAAATGTCATTGCTTTTATTTCATCAATTGCTCGTTCGAGAGTTTGGTATGGAGCGTACTAAGTGTTATACTGGACAAGCATGATATTGATTGCTTTTCACAGTTGGGCACATGAATAAATAAGTAAGATGCTTTGGTATTTTTATAAATAGCTGTTAAGAGCTGCTAAACACCTGGAAACTTAAAACTTTGCCGTGCTACTTCCTCTAGAATCTTCTACTTTGCATTCTTTACCCACACAGACACCTCTTTTCTTCATTGCTTAGTCTGTGTAAACCTCACATCCCTCCACCATCTCTTATTTAGTCCCCTCTATTAATTCTTCTGTCCCAAATGAAACAAAAATGACAGACTGTCTGAACAAGGAGAGTAGATTTTCGAAAGACAGTATTCGCAAGTAGGAGGAAGGAGTCAAGACAGGTATGGTAAACGAAATAAACTAATAATGTTATAGTGTAACAACTTTCAGCCATACATTTCAGAAAATTTAAGACCTGAAGAGAGATGTCTGCAAAAGAAGAAATAAAAACTTTAAGAGACGACGTAGGCAATAACAAGAACAGTGAATTTTTCAATTTATGAGATATGGTCGAAGCTTGCTCAGTGCCAAATTCATCATCATAAATGCTTCCTATTATTTAAAGCACAGGTTTTAGGTTTAGTTAGACCTGATCCAAATCCCAATGTTGCCACTTGCTGAGTGACCTTAAATGACCTTGCCTCGGCGTCTGTTTCTCCATAGGTAAGGTGGAATACTGATGGCTTGCAGTGAGGAGTAAACTTAACGAAAAATGTCAAGAATAGCATCTGGTATGGAGTAGGTCCTTGACAAGTCATAGCTGCGAGTGAAGATTTATTTAAGAGTTCTAGTTTTGTCCTACAACTATTTAATGGATTTTTAAAAAAGAAACACATAGATTTTCTTAGTGATTCAAGAGCTTTGAAATGATCTCAATGTGTCAAACCTGTCTTCATCTAAGAAATTCATCTTTGTTCACTTATTTTGACTTGCTATGAGTGTTTCTGGCAATTTTTAATTAAGCCCTCACAGATTTTAGATCATTGGTTATGTGGTAAGCACATTATTTGTGAAAATAATATTCTTGCTTCCTTTGGGGGAATTTCCTCCATAGAAATATACAGCATCCAATTTGATGTGCAACAATTTCAGATGTTGAAAAAGAACTTTAATTTGAGAAGGGGTCCGTTTGGATTATTTAGATTCTATGACCTGAAACTGCTTTGTTAATTCTGTTTTTCTGGCTTCTGGGAGAGGAGGAGATATGAATTCAATTAGCACCTTGGTGTTTTCTTTATCCTTCATTTCAATACGGGAGATGCTTCATATGCACAGTGGTGTCAGGTTACATCAAAAGAGGGGGAAACAGTTTCTTGGTTTTTAATTTTCTACCAAAAAGGAAAGGCACCCATTTTGTTCCGCTCTAATCAGTATGGGAGCTAGTGCATGACTTTGCGGGCAGGCAGATGCTTCAAAGGCGGTGTAAGTAGAGATCTTTATTAATTTCCGCGCAGGATTTTTGCTTCTGCTCTGTCTCGGCTGAAGGTAACGGCCCAGGAAGACGAGCAGTGGCAGGGCGCTAACCAACCTGAGCCAGGTGTTATCAAGAACAAGTCACGATGGTGAGAAAATGGCACGTTCGCTGTCTCCCACTTCCTTCTCCATCAGAAACGCAACGTTCATTATTTTATTTAAGGACTTAAAAAATTATTTTAAAGTCAGTAACAAGTCTAATTATAAAGACATTTGCTGTGAAGGTGCTGGGATTAAGGCTAGTTTGCCGCCCCCTCTTTCGGAGGAAGCCAGAATGGAATCATGCAGAAAGTTCACTCTGCCACCAAGTCCAGCTTTTCTAATGAGGGAACAGAGGCCCACGTGGCAAACTAAGGATTAACCGACTAATTAGTGCCGTGGCCCTTTTATTAAGCACTGAAATCTTGATCCAGTAATAAATTTGTCCAGTAAAAGGAGCTTCCCTAACTAACTGGTTCTCACTCAGGGTCTTCAAAGGGCCTGTGCGTCCTCCACACGCATCCAGAGGGGGACTTGGCTTCCAGTGCTGAGAGACCAAAGCCTAACCTGTTACAAGTGACATTCTGCAGCTCATGTCCCAGCAGCACTAGTAAGCCTGAGCTCCAGCAAGGCTGCCTAGGTGTTCGATCCATTTAATTCAGTGAGCACTTCGTCCTGGTTTTCTGAGCATCTGCTTTGGAGAAGGCACGTGGAGCCTCGTAGGTGAGAGAAACACTGAGATTCTACCCTTGCCTATAAAACATCGCTAGGGAAATGTTTACAATGTAGGTAAGCTCCGGGGCTTCCTTTAGGCTAGAAGTCACAAACTCAAATGCCTGCAGAGGCCCAGCTGACAATGGAATGAATGATTCTGGCTGGATGTGAAACAATTTGGGGTGGGTGGGTGGGGGCTGTGGGCTGTTCCCAGCTGGAGAGCACACTCCTGTTTTAAAGGGGCAGCTGCTACTCATTCCCAGCCAATTGTGTTCCCATGCAGAAAGGCAGGACCAGTCCGGCCAATACTGAAGATTTCTCAGGAAAAGCCAGAAATCTCAATTTTTGAGTAAAATCCCTCAAAAGGACTGTGCAGGCCAAATGGACCCAGCTCGGTTTGCGGTCTCCCACTTAGCCATGTGTAGAGAGAGCAGGGCGCAATGCCCTTCTTAATCATTCTTTTTCACCTCCAGCTGTACCTTTCCTCTTCCTGCCTGGCTGGGACCTTTCTTCTCCCCCAGTCCTCTCTGGCCCAGGCCTGGGTTCAGCAAATGTTCCAGAGGAACACTGAGCATCTGTTGTGGGCTCAACATAAACAACATTGAGCAACACTACTCTGGGGTAAGAACCTCACTGTAGATTTGTAATTTTTTTAAAAAGGCAATATTTATGATTTTCTTCTTTCTGGGAAGAGCCGAGTCTGTTTTGGTAAGCACTTCGAGGCTGACACGGGTTAGGGCTGTATGAGGATGCACAGTAGAGAACTCCGTTCTGCGATGAGGGAAAACAGTGTCAAATGCCACGTGAAAGTCACTGCCAGAAGTGTTCCATTAGTGTTAAAACTGGGTTAAAAAATTCTAAAGGGACCAATGGACCAACCATTAAAGACCTGTGTATGACCCCTCTATCTTTCTCTCCTTCTACTTTTTTTTTTTAAGATTTTATTTATTTAGGGGCACCTGGGTGGCTCAGATGGTTAAGGTCTGCCTTCGGCTCAGGTGATGATCTCCTGGTCCTGGGATGGAGCCCCACGTCTGGCTCCCGGCTCAGTGGGGAGCCTGTTTTTCTCTCCTTCTGCCCCTCACCCTGCTCATGCTCGCTCTCTCTGACTCAAATGAATAAATAAAATCTTTAAAAACAGATTTTATTTATTTATTTGACAGAGAAAGAGAGAGAGCACAAGCAGGGGGAGCAGCAGGCAGAGGGGAAGGGAGAAGCAGGCTGTCTGCTAAGCAAGGAGCCCAGTGCGGGCTTCATGCAGGGCTGGGGCTTGATCCCAGGACCCTGGTAGACGCTCAACCGACTGAGCCACCCAGGCGCCCCTTTCTCTCCTTCTCTTAAAGAGATAATGTGAATATCAGAACAATAAATGCAGACAGACAGGGGCTACCATATTTAAAACACTGTCTGTGATGCAGGAATCAGGAGCTGAAGGTTAAAGAATGTCAGCCAAGTGGAGCACATGAGGAGTTAATGAGAGATGGGTAACAGAAGGGATGAATGGGATCAGAGGGGAACATTCGAGTTAGCCCCAAGTAGAGTCTAGAAAAGGGAAGAAGCAGACCATCAGAGCACATGGCATGAAACGGTGATATTATGTGTATTGGGAGAAATGACTCTGGAATACAAACTAGGAAGGTCAGAAGTCAACAGGAGATGATGGACAACAATGGGTTGAGAAGGGATTCGGGGTCATGCTGTAGGTATATGTAAACATACACAGTGTAATACTGGAAAGTGGCTAACCACTGGCCCTCCTGGGGTGGGGGGAAGCCTTGAGTTGTAGCATTTGCTTATCATGTGGTATAAATACTCCCACAGTGACTAGTTTCCAGCTATCGACGTGAAGGCATTGAAAGCAGAGCCGGGAAGAGATGTGTGCAGTTAAGTACCCGCCAGGTGGAAGGTAAGGAAGGGGACTTGATAACAAGGTCAAAGGAAACTCAAGCTCCTGGGTGCCTCAGCTATAAGGGGTAACGAAGTCTAAAGAGTGGCTCGAGTAGAGTGATGGCAGAGGTCCTGAAGCTGGAGAGGTCTCCACAGAGATTAGAAGGACCCCTCCAGTCAGGAGGGTGACCGTGGAGAAGGGCGTGGAGGATAGAGTTTGTGATCTAGATCCTGAAGCCGTAGAGGGCAGGGTGACATTGTGCTCAAGGTCAGTGGATGTCAGAGGAAGATGTCACGGGATGTTATGCGCCATCGTCCTTTGCCAGCTCTCGAGCATTCTATGGGAATGATGCTGTGTGGACTCTAAAGATATGAAAGACAACATTCTGATCCGTTTAGTAGGGACGTGAGGCCTGGACACAGGAGATCGAGTGTCATGTCTGGTACGGATTAGGGACGCTGTAGATTAAAAGATGAAGCTCTTAATATTAATGATAGATACCACTTATTTGAGCCCTTACAAGGTGCCCAGCTTTGTGTTAGGTACTTTGCGGGCATTCCTCTTAATCTTCAGAACAACTCATTTAACAGACGGGGAAATGGAGTCAGAAATTTTAAATAACTTATCCAAGTTCACAGATCTGGCAAGTGGCAGAGTCAAGCTTGGAACCCACATCTTTCTAATGCCAAAAAGCCTGTCCCCAACCACTGTGCGTACTAGTGCCCCCCCCCCCGCCCCCAAGACAAGGCTCTGATGGAGTTGAAGGAGAGTGTAATAGGAGATTTGGAGTTTCTTTTTAAAAAATTACTCAGCTTGCATATTCCTAAAGAGTCAATTCATGTTAAGAAATAATTTCCCTTGTGCTCGCATGTGACATGTATTTTTAGGATCTGCTGTTAGCAAGTGTATTTTTGTGTGATTGAGTGGGAGAGTGGGAAAGTTTTGCAGAGCTGTTTAAACCAGAAAGCAGGGGGCACAGCAGAGACTTTAAAATCTCTGTCATCTAACGTCTTGGAAAAACCACAAAGAGTCGTGTTCTCAATTTATTATTCTGTGTACATCCCCAGATGAATGACTAGTTAAAGGTATTGTTAAAGCATTTTAAATGACCCACTTCCAGCAGCGAACAAAATCACTTACTGTGCCAAGCCAACTGGCGTTTCTGAGATTATAAAACCACGAAGTGAGGAAAACGTTAAAACTGCTAAAGCAAAAATGATACACAGTAATGGAGAAGGATAAAAACTGAGCTTTATTGTCTGCGTAGGCAGATGGCTGACCACTAGGTGGGCCGCGGTGTAATGTCCAGGGTAATTGGCTGCTGGGGTTTTTCTGGCGAGGAAGGTTCAGACTTCAGCTTGGTACACAGAATCCTGGCGCATGCTTTCCTATGCCCTGCTCTCTGCCTTCTCCTCACGACGAGATCTGCCAGTTGATCCAAGCAGCCAACTGAAAACAGAAAGTTACCTTTATCTTAAAATGCTTTTCTGGAAATAACGACATGAAAAGTAATTAAGGACCGGATTTCCTATCCGCCATTCTCTTCTGCATGTACAATTATCCGCAGATATAAAATTGCCTGCTTTGATAATTATACCCTCCAAATGAGGGGCAAGTGGCTAATTATGCCCACATGTGGCCGATTGCACTCTCCATTAGCCAATTATGTGCACGATTATTTGTGCACATAAATAATTGTACTCATGGAAAATAGCCGTCCTCCTTTCAAATGCTCCTGCTTTGAGTGGCTGATGGAGTGATTGTCACACTGGAAATGTACTCGTTGGGAGTGAAAGAGTATCAGACACCAGGAGACGCACAAGTGACCGGAGCTTGCAGGTGGCACTGAAGCAAAGGGCAGTAGGAGTCCAGGAGAGCGGGAAGGACCCCCGGACGGAAGGACGAGCCTGTGGGTGAGGAAGGTGCTTCCGAGGTTGGCTGAGTGGCTCACATGTGGTGACTTTGGGCAAGTCATTAACCTTCCCTCAGTTCTGCTGGTTCTGCATACACAACGAGGATGATAATAATGCCCGAGTCCCAGCTCTATTGTAGGATGGATCAGACAACTCAGAAGGACTTGCAGTCTACTTCGGATAGAAGCACTACCTAATATGAGGCATTATGATGTGGCTCTGCACATTTCCAACTGCCAAGGATCGGTAATGACCCTCCTTAGCAAAGCAGGACCTCTGGCTTAGAGGGAAAGGAGCTGTGATAAGGACAGGAAGCTTGAACGCCCAGGGCACTGATGAGACACCAGAGAATAACATGTAGTCATACAGAATTCATTCATTCATTCATTCATTCATTCACTCCTTTGACAAACAAGAGTCAGCCTTTCACATGGAGCTGCTCTAATTAGTAAGTGAGGGGAACTTTTACTTCACGCCTAGGAAATCTGGCATGGGTTTTCACAGTTTGATTGACAGGCAAACTCGATGTCAGTGAATGTTGTGAGGTAGGGTCACGTTTAACAACTCAAGAACTGTGGTTTTAATGCCAATACTAACAAGTAGTAGATGTCACAGTGTCAGGGGTAAGGCCAAGAGGCAAGATAGCAGCTTTGCCACCTGCCTGTGCTCCCATCTTTCCTTTCACACACAGTAGAAGGAAGTATTCTGCCTCATGGGGGGAAGGAAAAAGATTCACAGAGGCAAAAATGCTAAGTTCGTTTTGAAAGAAGAGATGTTTGCCAGACGGGTGGGATATGGGGGGATGTGGTCATACTGTAGAAAACCAAGGCATAAAAGAGCCTGTCTTGAGTTAAATGTGTGGACTCTGAAACCAGACTCTGCCTGGGTGTGAACTCTGGCTGTGTGATGTTGAGCAAGTAACTTAATCTCTCTGTGTTTCTGTCCACTCTTATAAAATGAGGGTTCTAATACACTTGTGTCATAAAGTTTTGTAAGGGTCCAATTAATGCATATATAAATAGAAGCATTTAGAACAACGACTAACACAGAGCAAACACTGTCTGCCATTATTTTAATTACTAGACTAAAAATAGACCAAAAAGTCCATCCAGGAAAAGCAACCCTGGTGGTTCTCAATCTTTAGTATATCTAAAAATCACATGCGTAACTTAGCAAATAAAGCAAATTCCCGGGTTCCATCCTCAGAGATTCTCCCTCGTTAGGTTGGGCTAGAGTCCAGGAATCTTCACCTCAAACAAGCGTCTCCCCAATGCCACCCCATGTGATTCTGATGCAGGTGATCTGCGGACCAGGCTTTGAGAACTGGAATCACACAGAAGTGGCTCTGACCACATCCCATTTCTTACCTGGCATATCTAACATGAGAGAAGAAGGAGATTCTAAGGCCTTGTGTTGAAGGTCTTTTCCCAGGATTTCTGCTTACGAGAGCCTCTTCGGGAACAGGCAGTGAGAACCCAGAATGGCAATAGCAAGTCTCCTCCAAAGCAGCGCTGGGTCCGTGCTGCGTGGTCAGATGGGCACACAGGCAGCTTCCTTCTCTAACTCTTCTGTATTTTCAGGAGACGGGATTTCAAAAAAAAAAAAATTAAAATTTTTTTTATGAGATGAATCTCATGTCTCTAATTCTATAAATAAGGAAACCAAAGCTTAAACACCTGCACTTAGGGGAACAAGTTACCAAAGCCAGATGCTCCCAGCTCCGGGAGATCCCCAGCAGTGGCAATGAAGGTGAACTTGCCCACAGTGCAGAATACTGACCTGTGGCTGGATGCTCCGCGTTTGCCAGAAAGAACTGGTTCTGCCTGCGGTGCACCAATGCTTAAGGTAAGTGGTTCTTCAAAATGCTGGTTTTGAAAGCCTGGCTTCCCTAAATAGGAACATTCTAATGGTAGCAAAAATGAAAACAGCTTCTGGGTTGAAAAGAGACCCGCGGCATAATGGCTATCACACACTCCCCTCCCTAGGTGATGAGTGGATGGCTGGCTGGCCTCCAACCCCGGGGTCCAAATGCTGAAGCAATTGTAGAAAAGATACCGGGAATATGGGAGACTTGTCAGAAATATGCTGTTGGCATAAAAAGAAATATTGATTAATGATGACAAAAATGTTGTACTTTAATATTACCAAGAAAAAGAAAAAGAGAAATTTGGTTTCCCCATGTCTACATACTGAATCTTCATGAAGACACGTTCCCCCAAAATCCCACTAGTGCCGGAATGTGTGTTATACTTTGTGATGTAGTCACACAGATCTCATAGACGCGGTCAGGAATCGCAGATAGTAAAGGTCATCTGCTCCCTGTCTAAAGCCTGACCCTCGGCATGACATCCCTAAGAAGAGCCTCTCCGCTCTGCTGGACGGCAGATTTAGCGGCCAGCTGTCCGCAGCCCTGCTCTAGCTGACAGTTTCATCCCTGGCTTCCGGATGAGAACATCGGAGGCACACTTACCTGGAAAGAGCCAGCCAGGCTGGAGGGAGGGACTGACTCTAACAAGACAGTATGTGATAAGGATAATTGTGAAGCCAAACTTCAGACCGGAGGAATTGGGCACCACATTTTCGAGAACAGCGGAGATGAACTTTGGTGACTGGGCACTTCTCTGTCTGCCAGAGCAGCCCATTCCATCTGGATGGCTCGAACTTTTAGAAAGCTCTTCTCCACATGGCGCTCATGTACCTTCAATCCATCCTTGCTGTGGTGGGGGGCTTGCTCACCCCGGCTTCCCCCTTATGTGTTCCCCTTCTGTCTTAGCCTCTTCCTCCTGACTAATGAGTGCCAGCCATCCTGGGGCCTTTTCTCTGGTCCTTAATGAACCAAACCCATTTCTGCCTCCAAGTCCTCACACCTGCTGTTCCGCCTCTTGCCAAAGCTGCCCCCTCCCCATCCTTCAGGACTCAGCCCAGATGTCTCCTTGCTGAGTGTCAAGTGAGCCCTGCCTCATTCCTCTCACTCTCTGTACCCTGTTAACTCCCTTCTAGCACTCACCAACATTTACATTTATTTAAAAATATAGCTATTTGTACACTCTCTCTTTTGTCCCCCTCATTCACTGCACGTAATTTAAACTCAGTTAATAGATATCAGACCTGTTCCTCCAGATAATTGTATATCATTTTCGGTCCATCCTGAATTGATAAATTTATTTTAATTGTATTAGGTATGAGGAGAGCAAGGGTATTTTTTCACCTGTTCTTACCTATGGATGTATCTAGAAAAGATTTAAAGTAGACATTTTGGGGACCAAATATGTGTGATGACAAGGCAATCTTCTGTTCTTAAATATCCAGCTCTTCCAGCTCACTGTCCCAGCGTGGGCATGTGAGGCTCGGGTCCCCTTCCGACCGTGTGGTCTCTGGAGCGGTGGCTCTCCAGGGTTGGCAGTGTGGCGCTGGATTCAGCCAGCCACCCGGAATGCCGGTTGCACAGGACCCAGTCAATCTCCACCTGGTCAGCAGGAGCTGGTGGGACCCAAGGAGGTGGGTAGCTGCTGCTGTGAATGCCTTTCCCTGAGACTGCCGAATGGCCGTCAGGCAGTGTTAATGACTTTTGATTTAGGTTTGAACAGAGCAGTCCCTTGGGCCATTTACTGTGCTGTATCATCCTCTCTGGAAAGTGCTCTCTAAGTAACTGCCCAGCAGACTAAGGAAATACAATGCTCACAGAGGGGAAAACCACAGAAAGTATGACTTCTCATAACATGGTGTTTAGGTCTAGAACTGGATTGTGAAAGGGTCCTTAAATTTTCTGTATTCATTGTAGAGAACACTCATTTATTCTCTCTCTTCCCCTCACACCTGCCTGCCTCTGTCTCTCCATCACACACACACACACACACACACACACACACACACACACACACACACTGAGTCATTGCCAATAGTAATAGAGTTGCTTCTTTACCTCTTGGAAAGAGACATCATTCTGATGAAGACGGTGCTGACTAGCCTGGCTCTTAATTGTGGAGACAATGCTTTATGCTGTTATCTTTGCACAGCTGAAGGGCCTGGTGGAAGCGTCCTCTAAACAAAATAAGATAGATTCCTGCCAAGAGTTGGCAAAACTGCAGTCTTCTCTCCTCTCTCCCACGCTCACAGCTTCTGAGGGAGAGAGGAAGGAGGGCAACGAGCACGCATGGGCAGGGACCCCTGAAGGGAAGATGGGGGAAGAAATGCATGTGGAGGTCAGGCTGGCTGCACTGACCATGACAGAAAAGATCTACCCCTGAATAACTGCTTTACCCCCTTGGTAACTGCTCGGAAATAACTTGGCAGAAGTTCACAAAGACCTATTGCAGGGACTAGAGGAACCCCGTAAGGCCGAGACATTCATTCCTGCGTGGACTCTTGAGAACGTACCCCGCACAGTGGTCCATATCCTTGCTCCAGCAACGCTAAGAGAAGGATGGAGGGTTCACCGTGTGCCAAGGGCTGATCGAAGTGCTGTGCTGTGTGATCACGTCTAGTCCTCACAGTTATCGGAAGGGAGTGGGTATGGAGCAAAAACCAGCAATAGCTATCCTCCTTGGACCCCTGTAAACACAGTGATTGTGTTTTCTTCTCCAAATCCTGTGCATTGCTCCTGTTGCTGAGGTAGTCACCGTAGAAAAGAGACATAAAAGGAATGATGTAAAAGGGTGCTGGTCAAGACAGCATCCAGCTGCAGTGCTCACTAAAGGCTGGACCAAAAACTCCGGCTTCTCCACAATCCTAGGATGAACATCGCTTGGTTCGAGGACAAGCCAGTCAATGGCTACTCTTCATTATGTAAATGAGCAGGCTTCAAGAAGACTATAAAGAGATCTTTGTATTTTCCGGGATTCAAAAATCTGCCTGACTCTTTGGGTAAAAGTGGCAGGTAAAGGTCATCCTGGTAAAGGGAGCCCAGTACATCTGGTTCTGTAAGGTGGCCGACACTGAAATGAGATCCACTCTTGGAGCCCATATGTCCCTGGCTCTGTGCATGAACTGCAAGAGCTAATCACGAACAGCTGTAACTTTGGAACAAGTGCAGCACATCCTTGGCTAAGGTTGGTCCCGGCAGAGAGGGCTCTTGTCCTGTAGAAACCCATCGCATGTGTGCTTTCCTCTAGGCTGATCAGACCAGTAAAAAGGCATCATGAAAGGGACTGTGACATCTTGTGGAAATGGCGGTCTAAGTAGCCTCCGTTTCCACTTGGTGTTGGAAGAAAATGGACCCATCTTTGTGCTCAGCAAAGCCTACAAGCTCTTGGGAGAAGGAAACCTTACAGAGGAATATATTGGACTTTCTGGGGTGTTGACGAGAGGGAGTGGAAGGTTGAGTGCTGCTTCAGGCAGTCATTCAGAAACCTGGCTGACAGC
This sequence comes from Ursus maritimus, assembly GCF_017311325.1. Classification (NCBI taxonomy): domain Eukaryota; kingdom Metazoa; phylum Chordata; class Mammalia; order Carnivora; family Ursidae; genus Ursus; species Ursus maritimus. Next base: position 15,601,912 of record NW_024426885.1, on the reverse strand, counting down.
ACATCTGCCATTTTTAACATTTGGTTTCCAAGGTTTTTCCAGTCATTGAAGTCTCTACTGCAGCCCACATGAAAGAGGATGGCTTGGAGAAGCACAGATGGGAATTTTTATGGGCCAGACTTGAAATGTGCACATACCATTTGTGATCATACCTAACTAGAATGGGGGCTGAGAAATAGAGCCCCAGGAAGCAGATTTTGTGGACAGCTAGCAGTTTCTGCCACCTAAGACAAGGGAGATCCAAAGCTATTAATTAGAAAAATTTAATAAAAAATGGTGATAGCTAACATTTATTCAAAACTGACTATACACCAGGTAGCACTCTAAGCATTTTCATGGATCAACTCATTTAACCCTGACAATGGCCCTGTGAAGTCAGTGCTATTATTACCCCTATTTTATAGATAAGGAAACTGAGGTCTGGAGGGGTTGAGTAGAGAAGTGGTTGTCATTGTGCCCTCAGGTTTTGAGCAGTTCCTACAAGTATCACCTGGGATCTGATGTGAGAAATGCTCGAACAAGGTGGGAACAAGGAGCAGAAGGGCCTAGTTGGGAATGGATGGATGAATGGGTTGGGCTTGAAGTTTGATAGAGAAGCTGATGCTTGACAACTTTTGTGGAGCCTTGAAGGGTGAGAGGGAATTCACTGGAGAAACTGGTGGGTAGGGGAAGAGAGGTACAGCAGGCAGGAGGCAGAGGAGACCATACCACCACAGAGACACGGGTGACACTATCACATGTTTAGGGTGTTAAAGGATAATTCTTTTAAAGGTAAAATCATGACCTCATGCAAATATGAAATGAACACATGTCAAATTTTATTTAATTTATTAATTAATGAGGGAACCAGTAAGATGTGTCACAACTGGTTCAAAGGAGAATTCAAAGAACCACACAATAGGCAATGAGGAATGCTGAAGTGAGCTTACAAGTAGATGCAAAACGGGTTCATCCACAGAGTGAGAATCAGCTATATTCCACTAGACATGATTCAGGTGCATTTCTGTGCATCTATCAATTTTATACAACAGGCAGACTAGTCAAATAGCTCAACGACAATGAGACACGACTAACCCAGAGGGTATGCTAGACAAGATGCCCCCGATTTTTTTTTCTCATTTCAAAGTCTTTCACAGTTTTTTTCTGATAAGGAGTATCAGTGATTCCATGTGGCAGGAGGCGAGACTGGAAAGACAGTGGAGCCCACTTTTAAGGGGTAGTAAAAGTCACGCAAAGGCATATGGACACTATCCTATGGGTCAGTAAGTCTCACACTATTAATAGAGTGGATGAGACACTGGTCGAGCTTGTTCTCATACAGTTCCCAGGCCCAGCTCCTAAAGGGTCTGATACACTAGCTTTCAGGTGGAGCCTGATAATGTGCAGTTGTATAAAAAGCCACCCAGGCGATTCTTTATTTATTTTTTATGATATGTTAGTCACCATACAGTACATCACTAGGTTTTGATATAGTGTTCCATGCTTCATTGTTTGCGTATAACACCCAGTGTCCATGCAATTCGTGCCCTCCTTAATACCCATCGCCAGGCTAACCCATCCCCCCACCCACCTCCCCACTGAAACCCTCAGTTTGTTTCCCAGAGTCCATAGTCTCTCGTGGTTCATTTCCCCCTCTGTTTACCCCCCCTTCATTCTTCCCTTTCTTCTCCTAATGATCTCCCTGCTATTCCTTATGTTCCATAAATGAGTGAAACCATATGATAATTGTCTTTCTCTGCTTGACTTATTTCACTTAGCATAATCTCTCCAGTCCCATCCATGTTGCTGCAAATGTTGGGTTATCGTTCTTTCTGATGGCTGAGTAATATTCCATTGTATATATGGACCACATCTTCTCAATCCAGTCATCTGTTGAAGGGCATCTTGGCTCCTTCCACGATTTAGCTATTGTGGACAATGCTGTTATGAACATTGGGGTGCATATGGCCCTTCTCTTCACTACGTCTGTATCTTTGAGGCAAATACCCAGTAGTGCAATGGCTCACCCAGGCGATTCTAATGCACTTTGAGAAACATTTCTGGAACTAGTAGAGAGCCATGGAAAGTTTTTAAGCAGCGTAGAAACCTGAAGACATCTATGTTGGAGCAGAGGAAACTTGATTAGGAGGGAGAGAAACTCAATGGTCTTAAAAGACTGCAAAGCCATAGCAAGAACAATTCACATTTGAATGCTGATGGTGGCCCCCGAATGTATGAGGCACGCGGCATATTTTAGATATGGGAGCAGCCTGAACTAAGTCAGTGTCGGGGAAGAAAGGACGGGGCAGAATTAGGAGAGATTTTCATTACAGCCTGAGAACTCTGCCTCCTCCCAAATTCAGACCCAATGCTGGACCTGTGGAGGTGCTTCCACCCTCTTCCTGGGCCTACAGGGACCATCCTGGGCTCCTGAGAAATGGGGAGACTTCCCACTGATGGAGAGCCTGGACTTTGGAACTCTCGGCATGTGATTCATGCTTTCTAATAACATTGGAGATCTGAACCATAAAAAGAATCCAAGTTCCTCAACTCATAAAGCCACTCATCATTTGGAGGGGGTAAAACACTGTCACTATTTTCAGTCATCCGTGAAATGAACATTCTGGGGAGATACAGTGAGTTGGCGCACCACCCTTGAGCAGAGGGCAAAATGAATGCTCACCGGGGACACTTGGTATTTTAAGAGGATGGCAGAGGGAAGAACAGTGGGGGTGGGGCAAAAACTGAGATAGATTTCCCCCAATCATCTATTGCAATAGAAGAGAATTAAATTATAATCTTAATTGAGTAAGCATTCATGGGTCCCTTATTATTTGAATTGCCTCCCAACTGTTCATGTACAAATATGATACATTGAACCAAAGCTATTTTAATAAAACATCCATTTTCAGAAGCTGTAATAGGTTCTCCCAGGTCAGATTTGATAAGCTATAAAGAGTAAATGTCAACTCATATTTTTCTGTGGTAATGGGAAATAAAGAGAAATGAGTGGTTTAAACCAATAGTTTAATTTTAGACAAGAGTTTGACTCCTTCTCTCCTGTCCTTTCACTGAAGCTGTTACCAAGTAACCAAGCAGGTTGGCTTGAGTCTCCCTGCTCGGCATTCACCCTTCCCCCTGACCCTCTGTGCAGACACTTTTCATCTGTTAAATGAGAGAGTGGTTGTATAACCGGGGCTATCCTGAGCTAGGATTCCTGAGGCCTACGTTCCGATTCTCTTTTGACTGCTAAGTCTGTGAATGACCTTCAGCAAGACATCTAAGGTCTGCGTAGAAACGCAGGCTTGTCATCTCGAAGATGGGATTGATAATCCCGTCTCTCTCTTGAGCCCACACCGAGAGCAAGATTACACGACTGCAGTTATTGGAGAGCCTCATGGAAAGATGTCTTATAAATATTATAATTAATGTTATCATTAAGTATTATTTAGTGCAGCTATCCCAAGTATAAATATCAGCAGACTAAGAAGTCAGTTTTCCCTGAAGCAAAACTGAAATTTGAAAATGCACGTTGGAGAAGCTTATTTTGCCATGGATGATTCCAGATGTTCTGCAACACATATGTAATTTTTTCCCTACATGGACCATTGGCGACAAATTTCTACTTTAAATTTCTTATTTCTAGGACTGTCCAGAACCTTAATAATAAAGCCCCTTGGGAGGTTTCTAAAATATTTTCATACAACAGTTTTCATGACCATTATATTTTCCATACAACATCAGTCTATACAAAAGCTCAGAACCATTATGTGTTTGTCAATTGATTAGAAGAAAATATATATTAATTATTATAAATTAGAACATTAATTTATTATATGTAATAAACATTTACAAATATATACACAGTATCATCCTTTGGCTAGTTTAGCGGTTAGAAGAAACCAGTGTGATGTGTTGCAGTGGACAGAGGACAGGACCAGGAGTCAGGACACCTGGGTTCCTAAGAAGCACGTAATAAGGCTGCATAGTACCACTTAGGGCTATTCCAACAGTGGACCAGCCTGGCATCACGGGTACCTACCCAAGGAGCTTGGTAGAGATACAAAATCTTGGGCCTGACCCTCAATCCACTGAATCAGAATGCCTGAGTGTGGGCCATATAATCTGTATTTTTGCACGCTCCCGTGGCATTCTGATGTACAGTAGAGTTTGAGAAGTACTGTGTAGTTGATCCTGACTTAGACTTACCAGGGATATGACCTTGAGTAAGTTACATAATCTCACTGAGTTCGATTTTCTCATACTTAAAATCTGGACAATAATGTCTATATTATAGGTTTGCGTGGAGGATTAAACAAGATGTTGACGTCTGGTCTAAGGCTGACAGTCAATAAATGGTAGTTTCCTTGCTTCTCTGCTGTTCCGTAGACTAGCTGGTTAAGTGTGAGCAAGTAATGAAGCTGTTCTCTGCTTAGTTTCTTCATTTGTAAAAGGAGGGAGACATCCGTTATACTCAGTTCACGAGGTGGTTACAAAAATCAGTTGAAATTATGTGTGTGACAGCTCTTTGTACACTTTAAAAGGATTAGACACATCTAGGAGATTAATGGGCTTGGGTTGCTGATTTTTAAGCTCAGGTGGGTAGTAAAATGGACCTGTTCTGCAGCTACACAGAAACCTGAAAGAATATGCACGTTTGAAACAGAGGTGTCTTCCAGGGGAGGTGATCTGTTCACCCAAACTAGCCCCACAGATCGGTCTTCCAGTGGTGTGCTGGAGTCAGCCTACACCAGCTCATGAGGCCTGTTAAAGCTTCAGGAATTTCGTAAATTGGTTGTTTAAACCAGCCATTATTTAAAATTCAGTTATATAAATGAACTTAAAATAATATTAAATAAATTAAAAACAAAGGTAATAATTATTCCACACTCTTCCCTTCATAATTATTTTACTATCTATACCTTGAGATTATTCACATTTCTTGTATACATATGGCAACAATACTTCATAACGGTGTGCTGTCTCCTCACTCCACAGAGACCGACATTGGGCCAGTAGCTTGGAATTGGCCATGGTGGAAGCGTATTTGCACCATGGAGATAGGCCAACGCTACAAATTCAGGCCTCCCCCCCCTTCTTTTTCTGGAGAGCTGTCTGTCAAAAATTTACCAACACACCACTGGTCTTACCTTTGTTAATTTACCACAGTTCAAGTTCCGGCCTTAGAAACTGAGCTTCGTCAGCATGCTGAGAACAGAACCATTTCTATGGGAAGGACTCATTACCCAGGCTCATAGACTGATACATATACAATGTGAATATCCACTTATCAATTTACAGCAAGGAGAGTTGCCGTAGGACATACCCCAGGGAAGGCGAGGGGAGCCAGTTATACACTTTGAATGATTAATGACATTAGGCTAAGATGACGTAGAACATCCTTCTCCAACAGGGACCCCGGTTGACTTAAGGGAGGGACAAGCTGAGTCCTCGGGCAGGGTCATCCTCTCCTTTGGAGCTTAGATGGGCACTGTCCACTTTGCCCAGGGACTCTCCTTTCTTGACACGATCATAGTTGACCTTGCCTTTCTGCCCTTACTGATGAACTTATCCTTTCTTAACACATAGCAATGACTTCAATCAGGTCATAGTCAAAACCTGTCAGCGATTTTTCATCTTCAAGGCCCTGTCTTTCAAAGACAAGTTCATAGACCCTATGCATCAGGATCCTTTGGACGTGTCTTCAAAATGCAGATCCTCAGCCCTTCCTTACAGCTGCTGCATCAGAATCCTGCCAGTGGGGCCCAGGAATCTGTGTTTTCAACACGCTACTAGGCGATTTCTATACACACTGCAAGCGTGACAACCACTCCTTGAAGTTTCTTTGCACATTTCCACTCAATACATAAAAATATTAATTTCTGAATTTTACTCCCAAGACACTTGTACCTTCAAGTTCCTGGGGGCACCACACTGCAGTCCCCCATGCCATTCCTACCACATCCGTCATGAGAGAGACTGCAGCAGACAGCGTGGCTCTGTTAGTACAAATTCACCCCCATTTAGGACAACTCGGTTCTAATCCTGACTTCCACCCAGTAGCCACCTTCTCAGTCCCTTTCATGAAGGCCCCACCCATTATGATTACCCCTCGATGGCAGAGTTAGAGCTGCAGGAATGGGATTTTTTCTGTGTGAAATCTAAATGTGCACAGATGAAGGCGCACGGGCTTTGCTCTGATCTCTAAGAGGCAAAAGGAATAAACGTTGGTGATTGGCACGTGATCAGAATCGTTCTAGCTCAGTGGTTCTTAACCGGGCGTGAATTTGACTCCAGCAACAGTGGCAGTGCTTGGAGACATTTTTTGGGTGTCATGACTGGGGGTGGGGGTCGGTGGGGGGGTGCTACTGGCGTCTAGTAGGTGGAGACCAGGGATGCTGTTCCACATCCTACAACAAAGAAACAGTCCCCCCAACAAAGAATTATCCAGCCCAGGGTGTCAGTAGCTCGAACGTTGAGACTCCCTGCTCAAGCTTCCTTTTCTCTTTCACATTCTAGTCAATTTTGTCCTTTCAGCTTCAGGATTCATCCAAAACTTCTTGCCCCTGCAGTTTCTGGAGAATTTTTAAAGGGCTGAATCATTGTAATGTCACAAGAAAAGAATAAATTCACAGGAAAGGATGGGTCATTTTGTTTAATGATGTTTTGCCTTTCACCTAGCAGGAGCTCAATAAATATTTTTTTAATTAAATGGGTGAATAAATTAAAACATTACTTTCACATGTGTTTTAATAAATAACAGGAAGATGGCTTCATATGCATATATAACTTGTTCTGGTGTCTGTCTTGAGTGGTTCATCAAATGGAGGCTACATGCTTTTCCCCTTTGAAGGGATCCAATAATAATGCTCTTTAAAAAAGAAAGCAAAGTGGCTGTGATTTGCTGAGAGTGTAATGCTAATAAAAGCCAGCCCTGAATCCAACCCCCTAGATCTATTTAAGGAATTCAAAGAATGTCAGAAAAGCATGTGGCTTCAAGGTTAATGTGTAAAATTCACAGAAACTTGAAAAATCACTGTGACTAAAAAGAAAGTATGAGCGCTCTGTGTGCCTTTAAATTAGAATGACAGCCAAAGCCAGTTAATTATAAAAACAGCTAATTTAACAAGTTTTTCCATTTGCCTCCTGCCCTACCTCACATTTAATCAATATGCCTTAAAGAGAAATAATGAAGAACAGGGAGCTTTGAACCAAAGTTGCTTATTCGTACACGCCCAGGTCAAACACTGCGTTTTCTATCTGCAACTTGGGTGGGTCTGTAGTTTACTAGTCAGGACGAAATTCGAAGAGAGGAAGAAGTATTACCCCAGAGTTGGATTTAGTTACAGAGCCTGACAACAGTAGTGAGCGATCTGGGAACGAGAGCAAGAAGGTGAGAGAAGCACTAGATAAAGGAGCCTCATCACTGTCACGCCATTAAATCACGGACTGCTGGAAGTTTACAGCTGATGTGGTTAGAAATTTAAAAATCCAGTCGTTTTAGTTTTCATCTGAGAAAACAGATGGACAGAGAGACTAAATAATTTGTTCAAGAACACAGAGCACAGACCACCCTAGAATATAAACCCCTTAGCGGAGCATACCAGGCCTTTGATCTCCCCAGTCAGAATTAACTAGTACTTTCCAGGGTCTCATGTCTGCCTGTGTTTAGCACATTTGCCAGTCTGACTAGTTTGGGAGTTGTTTCAGTATCTATCCCTTCTATTGTACCATCATCTCCCCATTCCTCTTCACTTGGCAATGCCTTGGACTCAATAAATGTTGGTTAAATCGAACTGAGTTGAGCCCAGGTTTGCTGTTTAGCCTGGTGCGCTGGAACCGGGATAGCATGTGATTTGTCTTACTTTTTTTTTTTTCTCACTTGCTTTTTCCATATATAGATTTTCTACAAACGTTATTAAAGTCTGACACAATGCTACATCTTGTGATTAGATTTCTTGTGATTAGATTTCTTAAACATATCTTGGTAATCTCTACACATCAAGTTGTTTTGAATTTTTTTTTAGTTAATTAATTTATTTTTTATGTAATCTCTGCATCCAACGTAGGGCTTGAACTTATGACCCGAAGCTCAAGAGTTGGATGTTCCATGGACTGAGCCAACCGGGTGTCCCTATTTTGAATTCTAAAATATAATTGGGTGAGGCTTGGGGGTAGATAAGACCCCCAAATGTATTTTTGTTAATTTTTAATTATTTTCTTTTGTTCTTTTTAAATAACTTTTTTCTTATTATAATTATAATTCCTGTTCATTATAGAAACCTGAGAAAATAGTGGATAAATAAATAAATCAGATAAAAATTACCCATAATTGTACCATACTCTTTTTTTTTATTTTTAAGCCCTAGGTAGATGCTAGGAATACAGTGTAGCATCAAAGGTTAAAGTTTGGAGGAGCATAATTGACTTAAGAAATTATCTAGGCTGGACAATTCTTGCTGGGGTAATTTTACAGATGACATTATTGAGAGAATAAGTGACTAGCTGATCTCACACAGCGAGGACGGGGCTTAGGAGGATATTGGAACCGAGATTTCTAGTTTCCAAGGATAGTCAAGGGGGAAGTGCTAAAAATCTAACAATATCCCTCTGGACAGACATTTATTCTATTACTACAATAAGCCACATGGTAAGTCATAAGGGGCATTTCATACTTCTAATCTGCCTCTACTGTATTTAGAATCTGATAATGCCACTATTAGAATTCATCTCTTTAAGAATAAAAGGAACTGAGGAACTAAAGAGAGGGTTGCAATAATCCATTAATTATATCCGTTAAGCTTCAGTTACAGCTAATAAGGAATATCACATGACCACGGTGCGTGCTTGTTCTGAACAATAAAGAACATGAGGAAAGATACGATTCAGGACTGAAATGTCCTTCAGCACTACGTAGGTAGTGGCGATGAAAGTCATTAAAAGAAAAATTGATTGAGGTATTTTAGTAAACAAAAGAACTCACTGCTTACCCATCAGGAAGTGTATTGTGAAGATAGTGCCGTTCAGCCTCTTGGAAGAAAATGTTTCTTCACGCTTCTCTCTTTAGCCTAATTCTTATCCTGTCACATTTCAGGCAAAAAAAAAAAAAAAAGGCAAGATTGAAAATGATGGCCCTATTTTATTTGCTTCAAAAGAAACAGGCTGTTGCATTGTGCTTGAAACAGTTTACTCTTGGCCTTGACGTAAGTGTGAAAGGAAGACCGTGTAATTGACGAGGCTGTCTCTGGGGAGGCAGCATATATAGTGTTAAGAAGATGAACAGGCGTGAAAACAATGACTGTTTGATAAAAGTAAATAATTTCTGCAGCGAACATGTTCTCAACATATTTTCTTTGATACTGATTTGCTTAATAGGACAATAACAGAACCGAAAGTAGCTTGTGGGCATTGCCTTTCTGGTATTTTTCTTCTGCATTCTTGAATTTATAATCACTCACATTTTTATCACCTTTGGGTTACACTGAGGATCTGTGACTTTTATTAAAATCTGGAGCAGCCAATACCTGACATATATCTTCGTTCTCCGAAATCTTAGGATTGAACTAGAACATTCTTGTGAACAATGATATATGAAAATAGGATTTTTTGTCAACTGAAGACATGAATGCCAGACCACCATACAGGATTTTTAAAAAGGCGTTGGAGGGGATGAGGAGAGGAGGGGGAAAATCAGTTTTATAACCCTTAAGTAATTCACCCGTGATAAGAGTATATAAGGGGGGAAGTTGGAAATCAGGAAGAGAGCGTTTTTGGAAAGGGGTGTTAGTTTGCTATGAATGAAGCCTGCCCCTCTCCCGAGGGAGATAGGCTAGGGGAGGCCTGTCTTTCCCTCTATGTATGGTTGGAAAGGGCCCTCCACAAAACCACTTCAAGAGCCTGCTATGGGAAAACTTGCCTGGGGGGTATAGCCCTATGGACTCTGACTCTCAGCGAAACGGGGAGAGACAGTTTGGCTGGCTGCTTTGATGGTCGAGTCAGGATTGCCCTCACTGGACGGCCTTGTGGGGGTTGCCTTAAGTCTTGTCTGAGGTGCCCCTGGAAGAAAGAACACAGAGCTGCAGAGAAGATGGAGGTCCCTTCGGAGCTGAAGGAGAAGTAAGCAACCAATTGGGACTCATTCACCCTATGGAGAGAATGACACGGGAAAGATCCCCAGTGTCTCTATAAATGACAACACTTTGCCCCACAAACACACCTAAAAGCAGTCAGCTTTAAACACATGTCGAGCCTCAGAAAACTCGTATATTAAATCACCACCAGGTTATCTGGCAAGTAAGAACTTTCCTGTTCCCCTTATCTATTCTTCCTCCTTGATCTCTAACCCTGGGGACCCCAGCAAGATGGGCGGGAGAGGAGCAGAACCCCTGGGCAGGAAACCAGACCAGAAGTTGGCCCTCCTTCTGGACCTGCAGGTTCTCCCTTGCCGCAGGCCCGAGCTGGGGGAGGGAAGGAAATGTTCCTTTTAAATTGAGAATATAATGTTATTTCATTAAAAAGTATTTATATATTGGGACTAGATGTTTTAATTATTAATCTAAGACCGTGTTTGGTAGCCTAAAGTGATAAGAGACTTCTTTTTATTACCTAAGAGCATCCGGAAAAGTCGGAGGCCTGCCTGAGTGTTCATGCAGTGACAGGGGAAGAATGAGGTCCTAGAGCAGATTTTATGAGGGTAGCCAGGGCCGTTATGGACTTGTTTAATGTCGCGGTTCCGTATGCAGGTTTGTGCACCATAGCGTATGTGGAGGGGAGAAAAAAGGGCGTCTTATACTTTTCCATTTCTTTTTAGAGAGGAGAGCTCAGCAAGCATAAAGCCAATTCAAAACCCAATGGGTATATTTGCATATTCAAGTCTAAGACATATCACATAAGAACTGAATTATGGCATTCATTATTTCAAGTGACAAGCTGTGGGGTTTTTTTTCCTCCTAATTTAACAAATTAATTTTCCTTGGAACCTTTTGGTTTGGATTTTAAGATTTTAAGCTTTCATCATGAAAAGATGACAGCATTGAAGATTAAAGTGTGTGGTTCTTCCCAAGATGTTCTCAGCCCCGCAAAGGATTCTGTGCATATTCAGGCTTCCTTCCTCTCCCATAACCTGTATTTCTTGATACTCTCTTTACATTCTGAAGGGCTTTTTTAAAAAGAAAAAAAAATCTTCTGTGGTTGAAGGACATTTCAAAGAATAGAGGATACAGTTTTAAATCAAAGGCAGTTTCATGATATGACTTTAGCAGCTCATTTGACTTACAGCGCATCCTTTCCTCATGAAAGTGTTAACTAGCTGTGTACAGTCAGGCTGGCGATCGTTCCGCAAAATACACGGGTTTCTTTCTCCTGCCTTACAGAATGGATTTTTCAAAATATGAATATCAGCAGTCAGAAAATAGTATATTTTATGTATGTAAATAAAATATAGTATGTATGTATTTTTTTGCTTCTTTTTCAAGGTCCTCAAAAACCTATAATCAATGAATCATCAACATCGTCATCATCATCATGACTATTTTCTCTCCTCAGTATTTTTCCCCTCCCAGAAACTTTGAAGTTTCTTTGCATGATACCAGCACAAATGTCGTCTTCTTCTTCTTCTTCTTCTTCTTCTTCTTCTTCTTCTTCTTCTGTAGGCATGAAAGAGGGGTGCCATATCCCAACGAGGTACAGGAAATTCTGAAGCCCCCCATTTTTTACTTTGTTTTGCAAAGAGGCCCTTCTCTTTACAAGAAGTAATTTGTTATTCACAGTTTTCTTGTCCTCATATTATCAAGGGGAAAATTATAGAAATTGTAAAGAAAGCTCTAGGCAATGTTTTCATCCCTGAATCTTTGGGGAGTTATAAAAACAAACAGATTACTGAACCTACAAGAGAAACAATTGTGAAGTCATTACACTTAAGCATAAGCAAAATCTCCTCCTGGATCATTAAGTTATAGAAGAATGGAGAGATTGTATTTTGAGATTCCGATAAAACTAGGTAACTTGTAAGTCAAACAAGTAAAATTTTACAATTCAGGAATATTGACAACAGTTGAGTATAATAGACTTCTCACATTGCAAACATAACGCTTCTGTCACCGAGCTAATAGAGGTACTGCTGCAGTAGATATTTAAGAAAAAATAAATAGAATGAGTCAACAATTTAAAACTAAAATGTGTTTTTTATTCATTCTCATTCACATAAGATTTTTAAATCATCATAAGAACTTTAAAAGAAGGAGGGGCAGAAAAATCACCCACTTTCCTTCTCCCCAACTGTCTCCTTCAAATGTGTGCCTTTTCCTGGGATCGAGGCACCCCAAAGAGGGAAGTCTGGGCGGCTCAGTATTGATCAGCCCAAAGCCACTAACTCTCCAGCTTCCTCACCTCCAACTTGTTCTCGACCCTTGACTTTTGGCTTTGTTTTGGTTCAAGTCCTATGACCCGATTTGGCTTATCAGACTGAATAGGTTAATGCTCCCCCTTCCCTCTTAATAGGTCCAGCCCGTGGTGGGCCCAGATCATTCGCAAAACATAGCCATTCATAAGGACCTTGGTAAATTTCCTTCCGATGTTTTTCCAATATCTTTTTTCCTTCGTAGTTAGAACTAAATAGTTACCTACTACGAAGTAGTGTATGTAGTACACCCACACACATACTTGAATATCTTGTGTTTTTCTTTAAAATTACATTTTAAATCTTTTATATCGTCTCTGTAATTGTCACTTTTAATATAGTAAAATACTCTCCAATTGAGATATAATAATTTTTGTGGTCATTCCAGTTGAGATATAATAATTTATGTGGTCATTCTGCCGTAGTAGTAGACATCTGTGGCTCTTCGCGCTCAGCATCATTCTTTCCTTCCAGGAAATGCCTCTCCCCCTTTGCTTGGGATCTGGGTGAGACTGCTGATCACAGTGCTTTCATTCTGCATTTTATCTCACCGAGGGGCAGGCAGATGACCCAAGCCAGGCCAGTTTGATATGACCTCCATATCCTCTGCTTAGAGAGTCTTGAGCATGGTGTCACCCCGCTCAAAGTTTGGTTGATAAGCAGAAGGTGACTGAAGCTGGGTCATTCTAACACAGTACCCCAAATAAAGACTGTCCGTGAGACCATTATACGAAGGTCCCTGGAGTTACCCTGGTTCCCATCCTTCCTGATGTCATTGATTCGAGGAACTACCCAGTCTTTCCAATGTTCTCTTTTGCTAGAGACAGTCAGAATTGCCGTCTGTTCTTTGCAACTAAGGAACTCTAAATAATAGACTTGTTGCTAGACATTTTGGTTATTTTTACTATTTTGGATACTTCTGTGATAAACATCTTTGTGTGTGTGCTCGTGTGTGTATAATGACTTTTTATATATTTTAAATAATTTCCCAGAAGTTTAATTACTTAGTCAAAAGATAGGAACATTTTTCTGATTCTTAATATAAATTGCTCAAATGTTTTAAAGAGGATTATGTGAATTTACATTTTCTATATTACAGAAAACGTTACTAAAAAATACTACAAAAATCTGCCTCTCCGTTCCGAAGGACCTTGTAATAGATGCTGTGTTGAAAGTACTTGATATAGGAACAGAGTGCTTTCAGTTTAGCTTTAAAATAATTCCACTGGGTTGTTGATAGGGTCTTATGGAATTATGGCAAAACAGGCATTTAGGGGTTAATTTGCACCAGACCTAAGCTAGTGAACAGATTGTGTATTCAACAGCCTTAAATCTGTAATAAAAAGCTGACACCCAGTGAATACTGAATACATACTTTGTTGGTGGCTTTGCATTATTCCAGGAAATCCTCAAAATGACCCTACTGCTATCCCTGTCTTATAGGTAAGGAAAAGGAGACTTTGAGAACTTGATTAACTTTTCCAAAGGCTGTACTGGGACTAGAACTCAAATCCACGTGCCCCTTAACCCTCATTATAAAACTGTATCCTAGTCATTTGTTCCTACAGAACTTGGTGTCAGAAAGCCAAGTTGGACTCCTGACTCCACCACATAGTAATTGGATAACCTTAGAAAATCCAGTCGATTTTCTTGAAAATTAGTTTTCTAATCTATAAAACTAAAATAATAATACCTACTCTGCCTACCTCATCAGACTTTGTGAAACACATAGAGATAATGTGGGAAAGTGCTAGACAAATGTAAAGTATTAGCATGACGACTTAAGAGTTAGCGAAACCCATGGGTAAGTATCTCTGACCTCTGTAAGGGATCGTAAAGAACACTGGGATCTTGGGATACCCATTGCTTTCTTTCTGCCTTGAGTTCTAAGGCATTTGATATACATACAAAAGCGTAACAGATGAGCATGAAATATATCAGCTGGATTGGGGATGTGGTTTAAGTGTGTGGCCACAATGGGCTTCCTAATACTTCATGACTGAATAAGGAGATAGATTCACCCACCCCTCGCTGACAGAGCTTCATGTCTCTCCCATAAGGCAATCTTTTAGCGCCTGGTGGTGGAGGAGAAAGTTGGCTGAAGACAGGCTACTCCAAAACACAAGCATGAATAGCGCTGAGCCCACATGGTCAGGTCCTCCTTCCTAAGTAAACAATCACATCATTTGTCCTAGACAAAGGTTCTGAGGTGGCATGGAGAAAAGACCGCAAGACTCCCAAGGTTTACCCCCCTGGGAATCTTTATAGGAATATGGAAATATGAGGTTTGAGAGAGTAAAGTTTTCCTAAGCAGTATAGAATCTCTATCGGTAATAGGAAAACAAGGACCACAGGGAGTCATTCTTCAACTCTACTGCCTCCCACTTGGCTGAACTGAAGGGAGCCATCTGTGGCTGCCACATACAATTTTGTCAACTTTGTAATTCCACACCCACTCTTTAATTTCTCACCATGTGGCCATAAAACTCCCTTCATATTATTCGTTTAAAAAATAAAATGTGTTTCCTCGCCTATAAAATACAGCTCATTGTCAGCACTCATACATTGTTTGCTGTCTGATGTAACCCTCTCCCACCACTTGGGCTGCTTGCTCTCTGTGTCTCTGAGGGTTCCCTCCAGGTCCAAATGTGTGCCAGCCTCATGTGGGCAGTGGAAGCCCCATGGAAGGGCATTAGGAGACAAGAGCTAAGTGGAGTTTTGTGATTAGCTGTCGTGGACGTCTGGTCCTGTCAGTAGTGCTCAATAAAGCCACAAGGCCAAACATTTCCTTTGCATACTGATTGCTGAGTCGAATTTCTCTGAGCAGAAGCACTTTCCAGGTAGTCAATTTTAGAAAATTAGGCTTGGTTCTTAAGTGGTTAAAATCCAAGTCTGGAGAATTGGTAGTTGTTACTGAGACTCTGGTATGATATTTTTGCTCTTCAAACCTTTCCCCAGTTTCTTAGATCCCTGAATCTTGTATCAGATCAACTATCTCTTTCCAGTCTCCCAAGAGTGATAAATACAGGGGCGCCTGGGTGGCTCAGTCATTAGGCGTCTGCCTTTGGCTCAGGCATGATCTCAGGGTCCTGGCATCGAGCCCCACATGGGGCTCCCTGCTCAGTGGGAAGCCTGCTTCTCCCTCTCCCACTCCCCCTGCTTGTGTTCCCCTCTCTCGCTGTCTCTCTTTCTGTCAAATAAATAAATAAATCTTAAAAAAAAAAAAAAAAGGAAGAGTGAAAAGTACATATTCTACCAGGTTTCGAGGATGGGACTTTTAAATGTCTTTCTCCTTGTCCCCTTTTCTTTCTTATTGCCTCCCTGCTCATCCAGGCCCTTATTCCTCATCTATGCTATTATGATGACCACGAAGGAAGTTTCCTGGGTGCGACCCTAGTTCCTATCCATCCAGAGTTCTGTTGGTCAGCTCTTTCTTCACTCCTGTGAACTGCCGTGTCACTATATTTCTATTTTGGCTTAAGTTGGCCAAAGTCTCCTTGTAACCAAAGGACTGATAGAACACCAGCTCGCAACGATCTGTGTTGGTTTCAAATTTCTCCGGAATTTCCTGTCTAATCCACCTACTGATTTTTAGTAGTTTCTTCTTCTTATTGGGTGATTATTTTTGTGCGTGTCTTATCTCTTCAAATAGAATGTGGTCTTCTTAAGGGTGTTGGACCATGTTTTTTACATCTGGAGACGCCTTATAGCGCCTAGTGGTGCTTTTCACAGAGAAAGTCCACAATAGATACTGATTGATTGATTACTCCATTTTCTTCTTCTTTATCTCCAGCTCCTCCCCAGTCATATCAAACATCTCCATGGGGTACCAGAGGAAGCACTTTGCTTTACCTGCAGCTACGGGGTTCTATCCCCACAGTAGCTATAAGAGGACCCAGAGAGGCAAATAATAATCCTTCCCTGGTATCACGTCGTCAGCCTTCTGAGGGCCCATGGCAAAGAGCAGAATGTGGAGGGTTATTGCTTGATCAGCTCCTCCCCCTGTGTACCCACTCCATGCTCTCCATGGGGACTAAGTCTCTAAAATAAAGGGGCTAGATTAGAGAAAATCATTATTTTATTAAATAATACCAGTATAAATACTGAGTATTCTGGTGTGTGTTTACGATAAGCACATCCTTCTTTGTAGGAGAGAAAAAGAAGAGTAAAAACTAGATTATCATTTTTATTATGTATTAGTTGTAATACATTAGTGTATTATTCAGAACTCTTTGACTGCACATGACGGACACTCAGTTCAAACCAACCTGAGTCATAAAGGAAAGTATATTGAATTATGTAATCTTATCACAAACGTGTCAGGGTAGGTGGACTCTCAGGGACAAAGGAATGGGATATGAGGATTAATCCAGTGTGAGTTGACTGCCCATCCCAGAGGTAGTAGAGGTGACTCGGAGTCTTATTAGAGGAAGGGGTGTGTGTTAGGTTGGGGGGGGCAGTGCTGAGCAGATAAAGATAAGGGCCAACAACCATTTTAGAAATGGTTTCCTTTGATGTCTTCCTAAATTTTGCAAATGTTTTCAACCAACAGGAAAAAGAACATGGAGACTATAGTAGTGGGTACTATGCTTGTATCATGAGCCCCGTGCCTGCCTTGAACAGTTCACTCATGCCTGTACCCGAGGCTGTAGGTGCCCTGTGAAAAGCTTCTGCAAGGCTGCGCCCAAGCTAGCCTCCTCACGTGGCTCTGTTCCTTCCTTGATGCTCCACACCAGTGATCTTCTCCTCTCCTGACCTCTGGGACTGATGGCTTGTTTGCATGGACTGCCTAATTTTGCTTTTCTTTCCCTCCTTCCTTCCTTTCTTCCTTCCTTCCTTCCTTCCTTCCTTCCTTCCTTCCTTCCTTCCGATTTTATTTATTTATTTGAGAGAGAAAGAGAGAGAGAATGTGCACGCACGAGTGGGGGTGGGGGTGCAGAGGGAGAAGCAGACTCTCCACTGAGTAGGGAGCCAGAAGTACGGCCAGATCCCGGGACCCTGAGATCATGACCCAAGCCAAAGACAGATGCTTAACCAGGGCTAAGCCACCCAGGCACCCTATCGCTTTTGTTTTCATTCTGGACAAAATCTTCAGATTATCCTAAACCTGAGAAACTATAGCCAACTATAGCCAATTGGAGGAGGGGGCCAGTTTCCCCCTCCTCCAATTGAGCCATGCTCCTTCACCCTAACTTAGGTCAAACACTCCTGGAAAAAGAAAAGGGATGATTCACAGTAGACATTCTAGAAATGGATTGTTTTTGACATGTTGTAAAATTTATTCACACTTTGGAACTAAAGCATTTTCCCACTGAAACCAACACCAAACAGGCTGCCCCTGGAATGTAAGGAGGCCCAAATATGGGGCGTTCTAGAGAGCTGTATTTGGGGCACTTAACATATTCTCCGAAAGATTTGCTTAGGGCACAGCGCTGAAATTAACACCACTAGGTCTGTGTCATGTTCATGGAGCTGATCTCATAGAATGCAGCCTCAGAAGTGAAGCCAGCTTTTTTGTGTGGCCGGCCTTCCTTCCCTCAGAAGTGAGCTGTGTTTTCTGCTGATTCTGCTCAGGAAAGGCAGTGCCTGAATCCTCAAACCCTCCCAGGAGTAGTAAGTACTCCTGACAGTCCCAGGAAGCACCCTGCACTGGTGCCCCAGAGCTTGTGATAGATTATGAAAGAGAAATGAGAAAGCAGAGCTCTTCAGATAAACCTTGCTTTTTACAAGTCCCCTAATTTTACTGTATAATTATTTTGAATCCACGGATAATTTGTACAATTTTCCTATAAGTCATTCACACGCAATTCCCTCTCATGCAACACTTGGCTTTGTTAATACATATCTATTAATGAGAGCGGTGCTTCTCAAGTGCAAATGCTTTCTATGAGTTACAGCTCTCAGCTTACATAGAAAGAGATACTGAGGACTATGATACCAAGATCTTTCATTTACGTATGTAAAGAATTCACTGGATTGGCTAAAATAAACTCATCTGTCAGCTTCTGTACACGCTTGTAACAAAGAAGTCATTAGCTAAGGAACAAAAAATGCAATCCGTGCAATTAAAAAAACAGACCGACTGCCCAATATAAAAATAAGACAAAAGACATTGCATGAAAGACAGTATTTCTTTAATCAGGTCATTGAGAGTCTGTTACGAAGTATTTTTTTCTTTATGGTAAACACTCTCTTGACTCAAGTGAGCAGGGATGAGCTCTTTGGCCTTCTGTGTCTACATAGAATGGGGGCTTTGCCATAAAACTTTCACCTGGCACAGGTACTGAGAAAGTGTGCAGGCTTGCTTTTAAAACACTCTAGATCGCATTTTAGTCTTTCAGTAAACGAAAGGGAGCAAAAAGAAAAGAAAAAGTCCCTCTGTTAGAACACCTCCTCCATTTTAGGGGAAGTCATTCTGCCTGGGTTCTATCTGGTAGTTACCTTTTCCAGTTCATTTAAAGCTGTCCAAGGCCCCAACACTGCTAATTTTTCTCTCATTCGTGATCAGTTTAAGCACGGGGAATTACATATTCAACTTCTTGCCCTTCAGGAGATAGTCAGCCTTATTGCAGAGACGTCCTAGGGAAGGAACTTAGATTTTCGCAGAATCTGTGTCCTCCCTGCCATTACCCAAGTCCATTCAATTGTTCATTCTGTCCACAGACTCTGGGAAACAGGCACCAGGAAGGTGCAGCACCCCCTCTGTTCTCCATGTGGGAGAAAAAGCATGTGTGGCAAGGCTGACCTTACAAAGGCACATTAGCGCTCGCTGACAATAAGGACCTTCTCTAGGTCATTCCCCTTAAGAAGATCTACACACATGCGCACACACTCCCACAACATTACTGCAAACCAACTGTGATTGCAGCTTACGCACCGGAGCCGCTGTTTCCCTAGACTGTTTTATCCAACATCCTCTCCAGACGGTGAACGCGGAAGACTTAGGTTGGAAAAGTGCATTAGCTTTTGATTAAAGGTTGGATGAGGGCCAGTTAAATTTTTAAATCTGAATGAGCTTGCTGACTCAGGCTCCTT
The DNA here is from genome assembly GCF_017311325.1 of Ursus maritimus. NCBI lineage: Eukaryota > Metazoa > Chordata > Mammalia > Carnivora > Ursidae > Ursus > Ursus maritimus. The sequence continues at coordinate 15,582,501 of NW_024426885.1, read as the reverse complement.
AGCAGCATAATGGACAGACAGTCCTCAAAGCTTTCATTAAAAGGGCTTCTGGTAACTGATGTCTAGAGAAATGAGTTGAAATATGATTCACTGAACTACTCAGCTTTCATCTGAAACAGAATATGTAATCTCAGAGAATTCAACTGGTCTCTTGAAATTTTCAGGTAAAATTAAATTTAAAGAAGCTCGAGCTTAAATATTTTGAAGAAAAGAAACCTCCAGTAGCTTTGTGACTAAATCATTTTATCCTTTAGAATCCTGTATTTAATTCAGTTTATTGAATTTTAAGTGCAGCTGGAGCCACCAATCTGCTGATAATAAAGTCTGGAATGGTTTGTGGGAGGTTCTCAGGATGTATCAGAGACTGATTTGATTTGAGTTTTATTTTTAATTTTGGGTCCTCTCTGAACTCCGCCTTCTCCTTTTTGTCTTTTTCTCCTTAGTGGTAGGAACGAACTGTATCTTTGCAGAAATCTCCCCAGGAAGCCTGGCTATAAAAAGGCCACAGAAACTACCCTGACCTTGGAGGCTGTCTCATCAGGACCGATAACTCTCAACCTTTAGGCTGTGGTCCGAGATGTGCCCACTCTCCTTCTGCAATGACCTGAGAGATGAAGGTGCTCTCTCTCCTGTTCATCATGAAAGGATGTAAATTATATATTTTAGTTTCCTTTCCGAGTCCAGTAATATCTTGTTCAATGTATGAGATTGTATCAGCACCACCGGAAGGGTGGCAGCAACAATGGCTACTTTACAAAATGGGTGACGTCTTTGCAGTCAACTCTGGGTTGAATGCTTCATGTATAACTTGTCTTCCCAATGAGACTGTGAGCTCCTTAAGGCAGGAATTCTATCTTTTACTCCTCCCAGATCTCCCTAGCCACTCCCATGCCACAAGATTCCAATAATCAGTTGCCAAGCCATTTAAATTCTTTTTTTGACATGTGTAGTAGATACCTTTTAGAGCGTCTGCCCAGTTCCCAAAGATTCCCAAAGACCACTGTCCTCTCTTGAAATCAGCCCTAGCAGCCATTTGTGCGCTATGACTCTTTCAGAGGTGGTAGCTGATTGGAATGGTGATAGACAATTGCCTCTAGCTGGACCAATCATATTCTCTTTAGCTCTTTCTCTACCTCTCTCTCTGGAATTTCAAATTGAGATTCAGATGCAGCCATTTTAGTCTCTGCATGTGGCTAGAACTGTAACATATGAATTCAGGCTGTAGGGATGCAATATTCTACCAAGTGAAGAGAGACTCAGAGGAAGCCAGCCTGAACAGAGAGAATGGAATAGCAGAGAGAAGCAGACATGAATTTAGAGAAGCCTGACACCTTTCTAGTTAGATTCCAGTCAGTTCAGAGACCCAGGTGCATTCCTGTCCAGGGGCATCATAATCATCTTTTGTAAATCTATAATAAATCCCTTCCTACCCTTTTGCCTGCTAGCGTAAGTTCTTTTGCTCTTGAAACCAAAAGAGTTCTAAGTGATATAAAATGGCTGTCATACAGAAAGTAAAATGGCGTGGCCAGGAGCTGTGGGGTGGGGGTAATGGGAGTTGTTTAATGGTTATGGTTTGTGTTTTTCAAGTTGAAAAAGTTCTGGAGATAGGCTGTACACTAATGTGAATGTTCTTAACACTACTAAACTATAGGCTTGAATATGCTTAAGATGGTAAAATTTATGTGGTATGTATTTTACCACGATTTTAAAAAGAAATGAAAAGTATCTGTTACGGTAGACTTCCTACAGTTTCCATTGCCCTATTCAGGTACCACTGCCCCAGATGTAGACAATTGTAGTTACCAAACTGGGCTTCCCACTTCCATCTCCTTGGAAGTTGGTCCCCAACTACCAAGCATTCTACCCTGTATACATGGAGCCCTTCATATTCCTAAAACAGCACTCAACCTGTACTTTTCTCTAGCATACAAACCTTCAAGCTACCCACTGAATTCAAGATCAAGTACCACTCCCCAGCCTAGTGTCCAGAACCTAATAAACCTTTCCAACCTTCTGATCTACTGATTCCCAAAGGGAGGAAGACCCTCGCTGGCTTGTTCTGCCTCATCCCCAGGACGGTACTTACTCATGCTGTTTTCCTACCTCGGACACCTTCCTTTTGCTCACCACATCTCATCTCTCTTTCAAAGTCCAGTTCTAGGTCCACTTCTCCCAAGGGACATTTTTTGACCGCTCTAGTTCTCTAGGGACATTTATTATTTGACTTATACTTGTTGACATTTAAACATACATAGTTTCCTATGCAACTATTTCTTATTTTGCTAGTTTACAAATTGCTTGATGATAGGGCCTGGGTCTTATACTCTTTAATTTTTTTTCCTAAATTGCCTACTAAGATACTATATTCTGAGGAGGCTCTTAATAATGCTTGTTGAGTGAAATCAGAAACAAGGAGGGGTGGCTTCATCAGCTTGCCTATTTAAGACAAACCCTGGCAGAGAAGTAACGGAAACATATATTGAACAGTTAGTACCAGCTACCATGCTAAGGGTTTTACATGGACTATACACCTCATCTAATCACCCCAACGGCCCTATTAAATAGATATGACTATTATCCTCATTTTACAGATGAGGAAATTCAGGTACGTACAGTTAAATAACTGGCCCAAGATCATCTCGACAGTAGGAGGCAGAGTCATAATTTTGAGCTACATCTATTTGGCTCCCACACCTTTGTTTTTTCTACTGTATCACCACACATTCCGTACTCTATTGTTACTGCTAGCTTTCTTGCCTGGTTTTCCTGTGAATTATAACTTCCCCAAGGGCAGGAATCTTGTCTTAATATGTGGTAGTGGCTCACTAAATATCTATTAAAGAAAGGGAAGACAAGCTGCCTTTCTGTCTCACAAAGGAAGGGAAGGAAGAAAGGAGGGAGGGTGCGTGGGTGGGATGGGTAGAAGAAACTTTAGGGTAGAGCTTGTCCTGCTCCGAAGCTTGGCAAGGTTCATTCGTGCAGTGGGCTTGGGTAGAAAACACTGGCTCATCTTTCTGAACCACATTCCCAATATCATTGATCCCTTTCCTCTGGAAAGTTATTCAACCATGTGTTCACTGTATGGAGGATAGTTGATGATGAATATTCTCTCGCTCCCGTCTCTTCTGGCTGGGGTTCCTTGGCTCCCAGCCTGCTCCTTGCTTGTTTTAAACAGATAGTACATAACCTTCTTTTCTGTCTGGTAAATGCTGAACTCTGGCCTCTCTTAGCTATTAGGTCTCTAGATAAAAAGAAAATATGGGGCTTCCTGCCCGGCTCTACCTCTTTGTACCCCTGCCTGGTTATGCGTGGGGAGCTACAGAATGTTGGGTAGTGACATAAGTTTAAGGATGGACAGGCAGATAACTCCTAACTACAGTTCCTGAAATTATACTATTGGGGATTATTTCTTTGCGTTAAAGAGTTTCCTCTTTCTCCTTTCCCATTGCCAGCCCCCCGTCCCCATATCTCAGTTTCCTACCTATAAAATAGCAATAGTAGGGTTGTTGGAAGTACTGAGTGAGTTAACACATATATGTGTTTAGCATAGTACCCAACACAATGAATAGTACCTATTGTTGTTGTAATTATTATTAGTAGTAGCAGTAGTATTAAGATGCATGATAACCTGGGAAAAGTAGCTCATTAAGCCAGGATTAGTCATGAACTACCTCAAGGGAATTAGTTCACTAGCATTTTTATGCTACTTCCCAAAAGAATGGTTCATTGAGATGAGAAACGTGTAGAGATAACTCCCTACAGATTTGGAGTCTGGAAATGAGGAATGCTGTGTATTCAGGTGCAGGGTGAGGAGATAAAAGGGAACTGGGGCAGGACACAGTAGTGTTTAGTGAAAACTCTTTGGTTTGCAAAGAACAGAACGCTAACTCAGACTGGTTTAAGCCATAAGAGAACTTTTCAGAAGGGTACTGGGTAACTGCAGGTACCAGGAAGCAGGGTCCCCACCTCACTCCCAATTTTCCTGAATTCTACAAGGCTTTAAAATTAAAAAAAAAATTTTTTTAAAGATTTTGTTTTTATTTATTTGAGAGAGAGAGAGAGCGCGTACACAAGCACAAGTGGGGGCGGGTTGGGGAGGGGCAGAGGAAGAGGGATAAGCAGACGCCCAGCTGAGCAGGGAGCCTGACAGGGGGCTCCATCCCAGGACCTCATCCCAGGACCCCGGGATCATGACCTGAGCCAAAGGCAGACGCTTAACTAACTGAGCTACCCAGGCGCCCCTGAATTCTACAAGGCTTTATGCTCTCTTTCAACAAACAGATTTTCTCTCCATGGTAGTGATGATAACTGACATTATCTCTTTCGTCTCCTCTTTTCAGCTATGTGGCCAAAACCGCAAAGTTTCTTCCCTTCCAGCTTCAAGTTTTAAAGAGAATCCCAGGGCAGAGCATGTATAGGTTAGCCCTGGGTTATATGTCTACCCCTGGTCTTCGAGTCAAGAAATCAAAAGTAGCATTGGTCTCTGTGCAAGACTCACAAGGATGGAGCAAAGTAGAAACTAGTCAAACAGGAAACAACAGATGTCCACCGATTTTGTAGTATAGGGGTCTGGGAAAGCAGACATCCTGAGAGTACATGGTCTGTACATTTTCTTTCAGGCAGATCAACACCCACATTCTTCCAGCTAAAATTTTTCCATTCTCTTTGGGAGGAGTTTCCATGGAGAGGCTAGCTTCACGGGATAGAGTAGCAAGAAAACAGCTCATGCTGTTTCTCACTGGGGCACATCCTTATTGCTACTTCAGTCCAGCCCTTCCCACGGCTCACACGTTAGTCCATACTCTTGTGGCTTATGGGCTTTTTCTTTTATCTTTACATGCTGCTCATATTCCCTTCCCTAAAAGCAACTCTAGTAAGAGGGAGATTAGCCAAGTGGGCTGGTTTGATTATGTGCTGATTTAACTCGTAATCATAGACCTGGAAAAGAAAATGTCAGACACACTTTAATAGCTCAGGATATAAAACCTGGAGTACAAAGCAAACTGCAGGCTTTCTCCTCGCCGGAACTGTAATTCTACTGGAGCAGGCAAGGAAAGAACATAGTGGAGAATAAAATTTAACATCAATTGTGGCAAGGTCCAGTTTTTGTTTAGGAAAACTATGACGGTGGGAGTTGGAAGGGGATGACATTAAGTCTTCAAAACAGTGCATATTTGTTGAGAGCTAAGGTTAAATGATGAGAAAAAACAAACGAAATACAATTTCATTGGCTATCTGATTGGCCTAGCATGAACTGTATCTGTGATGATGCTATTAATTTGGAAACATTGGACATTGTTCTTGGCAAGGACCTGACTGAGACAGAGAAACAATCATGCTTTTGCAGTTTACAAAGCACTTTCCTATAAAATATACCATTTTAATCCTCCCAACTAGGCCGGGGGAAATAATCTTATTCCCATTTCACAGAGTGAGAAACTTGGGCTGGAGCCCAGAAACTTGGCTGATGAGTTTGAAAAGTTGAGCATCAGCGGTTTTTAATTTTAGGGCACAGAAGTACCCAGCGAGCTTCTAAAATGCATGTTCCTGGTTCTCTACAGCCAGCATCTGGTTGAGTCAGTGTGGGAAGGGCCCTGGAAATGGAATTTCTATCACGAACCCCAGGGGATTTTGAAATATGTACATTTATGAAACACTGTCCCCCGGCAGTATCCAGGTGACTACGTGAGAAACTGAGGAACACAAACTGTGTGACCACATCATTTATCCTTTCTGAGCCTTGGTTTTCTCATCTGAAAAATGGATGATGACCATAAAAATAACTGGGTGCCACGCCAAGTGGTTTCCCTATGCTGCCTCCATGAGCCCTTTCCAAACCCAAGGAGGGTAGTGCTATTGTTCCCATGTCATAGGACTCAAACGCAAGCCATTTCTACCCTGTCCCTCTTTGCAGAACTGCCAGGAAGAATAGAAATAATAGGAAGTATCTAGCACATATTCCTGACGTTGAATGAAAGGCAGCATCTGTTACAGCTAACTGCTAACACTGACAATACAGACAACACAGACACCGCTAAGATGCAGGGCCGGAACCAGATCATCTCGGAGGCCCCTTCTAGCTCCGGCGTGCTGTAATTTCAGCATATCAAGTTTTCTCTACTTAAAGGGTTTCCTACAAACAGTGTGGCAGTGTCTTAACTGAACTATAATGAGTGATCCAATTCTTCCTTTAAATTGAATTTTTTTTTTTTTAAAGAGTGAGCCTATACAAAGACTAGACAGATAAGGAGAAAAATGAGAAGAACTATTGTGCTTTGATGGTATAGTTATGGATGATTTTTTTATTTAAGCAGTTTAGTTTTACATATTTTTTTAAAGATTTTTATTTATTTATTTGAGAGAGAGAGTGAATGAGAGAGAGCACAAGCCAGTGGGGAGAGGCAGAGGGAGAGGGAGAAGCAGGCTCCGTGCTGGGCCAGGAGCCTGACACAGGGCTTGATCCCAGGAGCCTGGGGTCATGACCTGAGCTAAAGGCAGACCCTTACCGACTGAGCCACCCAGGCGCCCCTACATTTATATGTGTTAATATAGTTTCTTTAAGAAATAAATATTTGGAAGAAAAGCTGGATATCCAACTTGTCTTGTGCTGCCAATTTACTGCATATTTCCTAAATGCATTTTTTATCACAATCAGGAACTGAAAGTTCTCTATTAAAAAAACCAACAAAGGAAAGGTATCAAGTATCAACAAAGAAAGACTTCAGAGCTGATGGACCTAAATCTAGTTTACATGCACATTAGCCCTGGCTTACCTCAAAATTTTAGAAGTAAAGTATGATCTAATCTATATCTCCTACACAGTGTCACGTTGTTTAAATAGAAGGTTCTCGGAACAATGTGTATCATCACTGAAACACTTCGTTCAGTTCTTGGGCAGTAGATGTAATCTTCTGTGCCTGCCCCATATCATTGAACAGTGCTTTCAACTTCATTGCAAAGGCCACTGCTAGAGCCTAACGCTGTACTTCTTACATTGGACATAAAGCATAAACATTTACAGTTGTGAACCTAAGTTTCCTTTGCTTCGGAAATAAGCGTTGTTGGTGAGAGAGGAAATCCCTTAGATCCTGTGGCCTTACCTGCAAGTATAAGAAAATAATCTGTATTTCATCTAATGTACTCTTCAGAGAAAGTAATCTGTGTTTTCATTTCCTCCTTAATTATCCTTTAGCTTTAACAGAGTGAACTTGTAAGTTCATACTTTGAATTCAGAGAACATGGTCACTGCAGCAATGAGGGGAATAATCCATGTCTCGAGGTCCTAGATGACACAGGTGTGCACCAGAGAGCATGGGCTTGATGAGGCAGCACAGTAGAGCGGGAAATGGCACGGACCACACGGATCCAATCATCTAGGGGGAGAGATGATGGTGGTTTACACTTGGATGCCAGTAGCAGAGGAGATAAGAGGTGCATTCTAGATACGTCTGGCTGATTCACTCTTCTATTCCCTATGCCTAGGAATAGAGCTTGGCACAGAGTAGTGACTCAATAAGTATTTCTTGAGTGAATAAATGAGGGGAATTTGGGTAAATTCTCTAAGGCTCGGTTTTCTCACCTCTAAAATGGGGGTAGGGGGAGGGAGATACTAATAGTATCTATCTCTGAGGGTTATCGTAGGGATTAAATGAGGTAATTCCCATAAAGTGCTTAGCATAGTCACGGAAACATGAGATAATGGTAAGGTGTTTATGAAACACATATAAAACATTTTGGTAAGCGTTTATGGAGAGATGGAAGGGGGGATGACTTTCATTCTTCACTTTTTTGGGGGGGAGGGGCAAAGGGAAGAGAGAGAGAGAGAGAATCTTAGGCAGGCTTCACGCCCACTTGGGGTTCTATCTCATGACCCTGAGATCATGACCTGAGCTGAAATCAAGTCAGACGCTTAACCAACTGAGCCACCCAGGGGCCCCTTACTCTTCATTTTATACACTGAAAATAAAGAATAGAAAAGAGTATTGGAAGTGTGAGTCATTTTTTACCTCCTTTTTGTGCTTTTCACTACTTTTTGAAATTTTTCTCTAATGAACTTGTGGAGTGAAGACAGAAATTAAAGGGTAAGATCGCTCACAATTTCAGGATTTTATAAAGCATCAGAAATGTGAGACTTTTTTCCTGCTCCTCCTGCACGGCCCATTTCTCTGACACTATGAATGTGGGTATTATGCTTATCATCCTCCTGTTCCCGTCTCCTTTAGGTTCAGAGAAAAGTGAGCTTTTGATGCTATTACAACACAAGAACAAGAACCTAGTTCATCCCCAAGGTCTGGAGCCTCTTATTCCTTCAAAAGAAGAAACACATCTATTTAGTGGTTAAGAGTCCCTTGAGCTGAAACCATTCATCAGAGTAACTACACTCCATCTGTCTGAGGTATAATTTATCACTAAAGAAATGGGGCTCCTTGTTGGGATTTACAAATTGTGTATCCAAAGAAGGGATCTGATGCTTTTTAAGTGGAGGCACTTAAAAAGTAAGGTGTGCAGTTGGAGGCATAGGGAAGGGCAGAGGTCACCAGGATATCTGATTGTTAAGGCTAACCTTAGCATCACCTCAAGAAATAACTATGCTAGGATGAGCTCTAAGATGTGTGCTCTTTAGCATGGCTCCTCCTGCCAAACGCTGAGAGGTCCTCCGTCTTCGATTTCTCTTGCTCTGCTGGTAGCACCTCCTTCGTCTGCCTTTCTAGTGCTGGTGTGCTTTTCCTAAGGTTTGCTCCCTGCTCGTATTTAGCTGTTGTTGGTAAGATCAAGCAGTCAGTTGTTCTCAACCCTGGCTGTACATTAGGAAACTCCTGGGGAATTAAAGAAAAAAAAAAAAAGGTGCCTGGGCCCTATTCAAGGCCAGTTAACTTTGAATCTCTTCTTGATGGATCCTAGGTATTGCTCTTTCATTTTTTTCCCGTAAGCTTTCCAGGTGATTCTAATGTACAGCCCGCATTGAAAACCACACGGAGAAGTAAAGCTCAAGGAGAGACCCTTCCCAGGGAGAATTTACTTTTCTTAGAAATCGAGGAGACCAGGAAGCTGTTAACACACAAAGGCATGTAATAACACAATAATTCACAATAACAACAATAATAGTAACAATGTTATTAATATTGATAGCTAATATTCATTGAGCTTTAAGTGTAATTTAATTCTCAACAACTCTATGAGATAGTTACTATTATGATTAATATGCCCGTTTTACAGATGAACAATCCAAGGCACCAATAATTTGCCATGCAAGGGAGTGCTCGAGCCGAGTTTCCAGCCCAGGCAGCCCAGCGTAGAGCCCGCAGTCTTCATGACCACACTCTACTGCCCACTTGCACTGTTGAAATCACAGAGGTGATGGAATTGCAGACACAGTGCTGGCATTCTATCTCCTCCTTCTCAGGTAAACCCATTCATGTTCCAGAGGACTACGCTTTAAAAGCAGAATATGGATAATATATGCAACTTCTCTGATATAATTTGAACTAAGAGACTCCATCTTGTTTTTCAAGCAATGTAAATTATTTTTTTTTAAAGATTTTATTTATTTATTTGACAGAGATAGAGACAGCCAGCGAGAGAGGGAACACAAGCAGGGGGAGTGGGAGAGGAAGAAGCAGGCTCATAGCAGAGGAGCCTGATGTGGGGCTCGATCCCAGAACGCTGGGATCACACCCTGAGCCGAAGGCAGATGCTTAACCGCTGTGCCACCCAGGCGCCCCCAAGCAATGTAAATTATTAACCAGCCTTCTGCGATTCCTTTCGGAATCTAATTCATGAAATAAATCCATGGCATCAGTTAGTATCAAAAGTTTTCTATAAATTGCTCATCAATCAGTATGTGAAATCAGATAAAGCAGTAAGAGTTTTCCTCCAAAGAATGGTCTTTCTGTTTGTGACAAATTATTCTTGGCAATATAATTAGCCAGTGGGGTTACTGAAACAGATGGGAAATGTTTCTTCCAAAATTTGAGAACTGAAATGATTCTTATTCTGTCTTGTGATAAATGCCAATTAAAATAGTTTTCCCTTCACAGGAAAAATTAAGAAAAAAATAGTTTAAGAAAATATCAACCCCGATTGCCAGGGGAAATTTGTTTCTGCAGTAAAACAAGCAAAACAAATCAAATCCCTTAAAATTAGGAACAGACTGTCTTCTGAAGTGAAGTTCACATCTGGAGATTTTTATAAAATTTATTGGAAAAGTTCCGGTTATCTCTATTTTTAACATAACAAAAAGATTCTTGTTTGTTGAATTTGATCTAAATTGTTACTTTTAAGGCAAGTCCTGACACAGCTTGTACATGGCTGGAAATGTTCTCTGTGTGGACAAAGAAGCAGAGATCTCAGATATTGAGGCCAAAGTGGACTATTGATCAACTGGGCACTCAAGTATTCTTTTTAAGTTATATCTAATGCCCATCCCAGTGGTGTGACCAACAAGCAAAGAGCTGACAGTAAGTAACAAAATTAAGGAATTGTATTTATTAATACTCTTCAAATAACATGCATTTACAGAATGCTACTTATACTAGGCATTTTTGGCAAAGACGTTGTTTAACTATGGTATCAAAAAATAGAAATACTAGTTAGAATGTATTTAGAAGGACCCTGGTGGGGTGGCTTAGTCAGTTAAGCATCCAACTCTTGGTTTTGACTCAAGTCATGATCTCATGGGTCATGAGATCAAGTCCTCCATCGGGCTCTGACCTCAGTGTGGTGTCTGCTTGAGACTCTCTCTCTCCCTCTGCCCCTCCCCCCCCATTAAAATGAAGCAAATGAATAAATAAAATCCTAAGAAAGAAAAAGAAAAGGACCCTGGACTAAATACTCACCCGTGTAAAATTCAAAGTTCAAAAAATTGAAATGTTCTTTCTAAGCACAAGATATCTTTTCATCATATAGGAGGGATGCCTGGGTGGCTTAGCCATTAAGCATCTGCCTTCAGCTCAGGTCATGATCCCAGGGTCCTGGGATCGAGCCCCGCATTGAGCCCTGCGTCGGGTTCCCTGCTCGGTGGAGAGCCTGCTTCTCCCTCTCACACTCCCCTTGTTTGTGTTCCCTCTCTCGCTGTCTCTCTCTGTCAAAGACATAAATAAAATATTAAAAAAAAAAAAGATATCCTTTGGTCATATAGGAGTTTTCATGCTAAATTCTGATTTTTTAAAAATCCATGAAAATGAATCAAAATCTGTTATTTCACAAGTAAATTGCCTTTTTTCTCTTCATCTTATACTCTCATCATTTCTCTTTGTCACAGTTGCCATTTATAATTTTTCTTCCTCATAATTTCAACCTTCTCATAAATTGAGTTCTACCTTTTTTGTTCCTTCTCTAACCAGTAGTCTCACTATCTCTTTCTGCACAAATTTTCAACTTGAGTTCCTGCTCTTGATTATTTAATTCTCTCTATATTTCCTAATTCAAATTCCCAAAAGTGAGAATTTGATTGCCCTAGTTCATCCCTGTTTGATTAGAGTTTTTGTGCCAAGTCACCTTGTACAACTGTGGTGAGCCTAAGGATTGGCTGCCCCCAGATTGGCATATGCCTCTGTGCTAATTATCTGTGGCAGAGGAGAGCAGAATCATGTGTACAAAACATGGCTGCCTAAGTAGGCTTTATCAGTGGAGGATATGGACAGGATAATTTTCCTCAGAAGGAGTTAAGGGCTTATCTCTCATAATTATCTAGTGCAGATGGTAAAGGGGTAGTGGATTATTCAAAATCCATAATCATGGAAATCTGTAAGTACTTAGACATTTTATTTAGCCACATAGATGAACATACCAACGGTAGAAATTGACCTTGAAATTCTATGATTCTAATGCATCTCAGAAAGAAATAATTTAAGTAATATACTGTGGGTATTGAATTAGGGCTAACCCTTTGGAAAATATGTAGACACCATCACAAATAGTTCAAAGAATACAGCTTAAAGGGCAGTGGTAATCAATAATAAGAAACTATCCTGGTTTGTAGAAAATATTGTGATAAATTTTTGTTCTTTTTTTTACAAAGTGCACCTTCTAATTTTGAATGGCGTGTTCCATTTACCTTCTTCATCTCAAAAGTGAGCCAGATAAGAAATAATTTAGACAAGGTCAGCTAAAATAATTATAACCAGTGGAGCATTCTCGAACCCAGGAGTGAATGACTTTTTAGTTGGGGTAAAAAAAGTAGAAATCTGAGAAGAGCTATAAAATAATACATGTTAAAGACAAGGATAATTGGACATTTTAATTTATATTTTCTAATATTTCAGGACTCAAAGGCACATGATAAAATGAAAAAGCAGAAAAAATTTAAACTAGTGAAAGAGTCTTTTTTTTTTTAACTTAACAATTAACTTTAGAAACTTAAATCATGGGATAATTGTTACAGATAGTTTAAGATGATTCAGAAAGATTAGGCATTCATATGAATGAGGATAGCAGTTGCAGCAACAGAGTTAGAATAAAAATAATGAGCACTAGGAAGTCCTGAGGCTTTAGGGCATACACTGATCATAAGCCAGGGGAAATGTTCCCACCTGATATAACACTGTAGACCCGCCAGGACTGTTGGGCATCTACAAGCCTTGTGAGCATGTAGGGGGTTGGCACTGGTTTCTTTGGTGGTTTCCCTTGAGTTACTGCACCCTCAACGGCATCATACCAACACAATATTGCTTCTTTGCTGTTTATTCAGACATATTTTTGGTGTTTGGCTAGCTCAGAATCGCCCATATTTTTTTCTCTCTTAATGAGGTTGATTTTTTTTCTTATTTTGAGTGAGCATTTCCAGTTTCACCCTTTCCAATCTTTCTCTAATAAGTATTTCACTTTGACTAGTCTGCATGTTTAAAAGAAGATCAGTTGAGCCAAGAATCTGTCAGTAATGATGTTATTATTTATGCAGAAGAGACTTGGGGTAATCTTAGAGATAGACATTTCCTTAAGCATCCTCCTAGCCATTAAAAATAGGACTGTTGCTGATGATTCCTGCCAGACTTGGGTTTGGGGAGTGTGCTTCCTAGTGAAGACTTAACCTTTCATTCTGATTCTCTCCTTGAATGTATTCATTGTGTAGTCAGAGATGCCAAAGTCCCACTGTAGTCCAATTTCTACTTGGAAGTATGTAGCTATCTACTATGATTGACTTGAGGTGCATATCAAATCTTTCATCCAGGAGCTACTCTGTCTAAAATCTCACCATCAGTATTTAATTCCCTTGTGTTTGTTCCCTTGTTGACCTTCTTTGAAAAATAAAAACATTTCTTCCACGGACATTATATTTTACTAAATCACTAAAGAGAGTTAGGACTTTTCAGATTCATTTTCCTTTGAACAGGCCAGGGAGTCAAGGAATGTTCATATTATGTGTGTGCTGTGTGTGTCCTGGGGTGGGGGGCAGGTTGTTGGGGGTGGCAATGGAGGTAATATATCTTTATACTTTTCTTATATTCCTTATCGATCAAAACTATTCTCAGGAAATCGGTAGCCTCATTCGTGTTAAGATGTTAATGATTGGTACAAACTGTGTTAGCTCTTTAAAGGCATTTGCAATATAATAAGTGCCCCCAAATCCTTGAGTTGAAGGACAAAGCCACTGAGTTCCAAGTTTTTGTCAGAGTGTGGTGGTAGTGTGTTTTGTTCTCTGGTCGCCGTGGTCCCCCCACACGGTCACTAACCTCATCTGGCATAAGGCAATGTGTAGTGAAGTTGCTGCCACCTGGGAAAAAGGAGATGGGCCTCAAGATGCAGAGGAATTACTAAGCTTGCTCTTTGGCTCCCGAGGATCCCATGGCCCCCCTGGGTCCTACAGCAGTGTTCTCCAGGAAGGAATAAAAGCAGGCCCCATCAAGTAGTTCTTCAGAGTATTAAAAAATACCTTTAAGATTTTACATCATTTGGTATTTTAATTCTCCCAATGACATTCAGAAGGCCACTATTTCTTGCTATTTTACAAATGAAGGAACTGCCGTGAGTATATAAACGTTTATACTAAACAGTATACTGTTTAGTGGAGATTGGGTCTTCTGGCTCTGAGTCCTGTTCTCTTGGCACTGTCTCGTGCTACCTTCCTAAACCGAAGGACTGTGTCCAGTGAGAAAGGACATGGCCATAAAATATTTCAAAAAATGTCTGCTATCAAGTGGTTTAGATAATTTAATAAACAAAATTCTTGCACATGCTTTCTAGTTGTGGGTAAAACATTTTCTCTCTTTCCTGAAGAGCCAGTTTTCCTAGAAAAATTTATGTCCTCTTCATGTGCAAAAAGACTTTCAGACTACATTCTAATTTTTTAAAAATGGAAAACTTGGGGGTCTTGCTGAAAATCAGCAATGTTCATGTTGACTTTTTCCATTTAATTTAAAAATTTCACATCAGCTTTGCAGAGGGACATGAGCGAGGGACTTACAATAAGAAGAATTGTAAGGCTGGTTTTAATTTACTTGTGTACATTTTCAAAATTACTGTGCCTGGAGTCTTCCAAGACTGATGTTTTTAATAAGTAGAATGTCGTGTTATCGGGATTTGTGGGGCCTGGCTATCATTTGTCAGATATTTTTCTTTTTTTATATATGTGCTGTTTTGTAGTTCTTCTTTGTCTCTGAGCTCTACTCAGGGAAACCTTGCTGCATCCTGATGCTTCATCTCTCCTGATCAGAAGGTCCATAATTCTCTTTCATGCTCTTTTCCTTGTAAACATAAACATATTTTCCTGTGTCAGGACCCTAAGCAGCTTTCTAAAAGCTAGTATGTTATTCTTCTGAATTGTTTATTTTGCTTGGGAGCTTTTGTTTTTTAAGTACTTCCTGTTTTTCTTACTGTGCCTGCTTTTTCTTCAAACAGAGGAAACATGAAACAAACCTCAACTTCACCAAAGGTTTTTACAGAGATTCTACCTGGTTTACTACATGTGGGCGAGGCCTTAGGAGTGTGATTGTAGCAGCTGGATTTTTTCACAACTAAAAGAATCCTTTCTGTTTCTCAAAATCACAAGTACCCCTCTGTGATCAATGACACTACTTTCCAGGGTATGACCCCGTTTAGAGTGGGTTTGTTTGAATGTAAGATGCACGATGCAGGGTAGTGCAGTGATTACTAATATTAGAGTCACCTTGAGAAATTAGAATTACCTATTGGGAAAAAATAATGACTTCTGAAAATAAAAGAGTGTAATACTTTCTTTTTTGTTACCTGATTCAAATTGGATTTTTGTTCATTTTTATTGACAGAATTGTATTTTTAAAGTTTTGTTCTCCCTTCAAAGGAAGGAAAGTGACAGCAAATGATTGCCTGGGTGTAGAAGGGAGAGAAGGTTTCTCACCTTTTTATCTTCTGGGTGCCCTCATTCCTCTCAACATTACCCCAGTGAGCAGAGGATAGGGAAGCCTTGTAGGTGTCTTGCAGTAGGTTGGAAAGTTCCCTTCTGGACACATTTTATCAGGCATGGGGCCATGCCTTTTCTTCCTTTATTTTCTTCTTTCTTGCATCCTCCTCCTGTTTGGTAAATCAACTTCTTACATCTCCATTTTCAAGAGGAATTTTGCTGCTGGTTTGGCTTGTCTAATTGCATTTTTTAAAAAAGTATGCCTATTTCCTTTTTGGCTTTTCTCTCTGTACTCGGGCAGGAACTTTAGTTAACAAGTTAACGGATATTAATTGATAATTTTTATGTTGCAGATTCTGAGCTGAGCTTTCAATGTATGCCTTTAGCTCTGCTAGTAAACTTGCATTTGGTTCCAAGTTTCAGGTTCAAGGTTCGTTCTTCGGCTGTCTGTCCTTTCTTAGCTTTAGCTTTGCCTCTGCTGTCACTAACTTGTGTGACATTGGGCAAGTCACTTTGCAGAGCTTTGGAAGGCCTTTCTGGAACTAAGCGTGGATGATAAATTAACCTGAACATGTCTCCCATTGGTCTGAACTATGAGGTACAGGACAAAGAAAACTGCATTGCATTTCAGAAGAACTAGGGCTTCAGACTTGGCTCTGTCACTGTGTGTGACTTTGGATAAGATCCTTCAATTTTCTGGGTCCCAGCACCTCATTTATAAAATGGACTAGATCCATCTTCAAAATAATGAGCCTTTCTAGCTCTGTTTCTTTGTGATTTTGTGTTTTGTATTTGTGTTGTATCAAACTTAAATCTCTTTTGATGTAATTCCATAAATTCATTTCATGGAATTAGAATGAATTCTGTTCCTAAGAGTAGTTTTTGATGAACATTAAATATCAAAGTTTGTATAATGCTTTCTCATTTCCTGTGCTTTCATATTTTCTGTTTGGACCCTCATGTGAGCTTGGAAATGGACATTGATGGGTAGTTTGATTTTCCCCATCTTATAGGTGGGAAAACTGAGGCATCGAAGTTAATGGGTCATGCGAGAGTAATCTGTATATAGGAGGCAGAATCAGAAATCAAACCCAAGTTTTTGTCTTAGGCCATATACCACCTTTTAAATTTTTTATGAACCCATATTTTTAATTTATTATTTTTTTAGAAGTAAATTTTAACTTTCAATCAAAGAGTACTAAAAGCCTTATAATAAAATGCTACATCTCCTGCCCCTATTCCCTATTTCCTAAGATAAAACAACTTTCAACTCTTCAGTGTAGTAGGATTATACTGCTAGTTCTAGATTTATCAGTTTTGGACATGCAATTACTTCTTATTAAGTAATTAAGGATTTAGCCCTACCCATCTTTATCCTTCTCCCATTTTTTAAATGTAGACATATTATAAATTTTTGGTAAATCAATAGTGTTTATATAGTAAATATTGTTTACTGATAAACCATCTTGTACAAGTTTCCTTTTTTCTTAGTCAACAATTGCTTCATTTTGTTCATTTACTTGGTTTTCTGTGTGCTTATTCTATTTTCTTCCCAAATATTCCAAGATATGTCACATATTATTAGTATTTTTTCCCCCAAAGCTCAAACAGTTCCAAGCACTCATATCTATTATTTTCCTAGTTATACCTCCCTCCGCAGCTCTGTTCCAGGTTGGACTGGTTGCTCTGTTGGTTTGAGGCACAGCTGTCTGTCATTCTAGGATATCTCTTTACAATTCTTTTACGTTCAGTCTCTTCTCCCTTTACCATTCTCCAGGAATTTTCTAAAGAAGGGTACCCTACAAGATAAATTTTACAAATGTTTGTGTGTCTGAAAATGTCTTTATCCTCATACTTGATTAATAGCTTGGCTGGGTATAGAATTCTAGGTGGACAATAATTTCCCTTCTATCTCCACTTTGAGCATCTAATTTTTCTGTTGAGAATTTCAGTGCTATTCTTATTTCCAATCCATTCCATTTGCCTTTTCCACCCTTTTTTTCCATTTGTGAATCTTTTAATTCAATGTTTTAAGCTATAGTGGGTCTTTCATATGCAAGCTCAGTTCAGTTCTGAGAAATCTTATGTTGAAATTGATACATATTTTGTCTTCTCCTACATAGGAGTTGTGCCATTAATGTACATATTAATAAATTTACAATATTATAAATTCTTAATTTAATATGGAGTCTATTATGCATAATCATTAGTGAATTTTTTTCCCCCTAGTTTTTCCCTCCTTGCTAAGAGGAGAAACTTTGTCTTTTTATTCTAATTTCTAGGAGATCTCCTAGACTTTATTTTCTAGACTTTCTTTGATTGTATTTTAATTTAAATTTGGCTAATTAAAATGAAAATTTTAATTTTCATTTTTTGTTCTCTGAGTGTCCTTTTATTTATTAAAGAGTATCCAGTTCTTTTTTTCTTTTTTAAGATTTTATTTATTTGTTTGAGATAGAGGGAGAGCATGAGTTAGGGCAGAGGCAGAGGGAAAGGGAGAAACAGGCTCCCCACTGAGCAGGGAACCCAATGCAGGGCTCAACCCCAGGACCCCGGGATCATGACCTGAGCCGAAGGCAGACACCCAACCAACTAAGCCACCCAGGGGCCCCTCCAGCTCTTGTTTTATGATTAAAAAAATATTCCCTTGTCCCTTGACTGTGTTTCCTCTAAATTCCTTTTCTGTTTGTTTTGGTTTCTCTTATGTCTAATGAATCCTTACTGTTTGTATTTAAAAGAGAGTCATGAAAAAAAAGATTGGGTGAGACTTACTGACTCAGCAGGCTTCACTATAGCTTGAGCTGGAGGTTGGCTTGCCATTTGGTTTGGAGATTCCCAATTGACAATATATTTTCTCTTGGACTATTCAATTTCTGCAGATAAGAATCCTTCAATTTTCTGTTTGGAGGTTATTTGGTTGGCTGTAGGTATTTCTGGGAAGGAAAAGGTGGTAGGGAAATCCACCATTCAATATATAGATTTTTACCTAATTTCCCCATTTTCAGCGGTGTACCTCACTCTCTCCTTCCATTATGGTGGGTGCTCTAAGTCTGGAGCCTCTAGGATTCAACTTCTTAAGAGATTTAACCTCCTGTCAGGGTTGGGTCTAGGGTCATCTTTGGCTGTTTGGGGTAAGGAAGGGGACCACGGACCCTTATATTTCCCTCAAGTATTCTCCTTGTTTTCATCCTTGAACCCCACCTCTACTTTTCATGGTACCTCTTACCTCTGAGTCCTGGGCTCTTCAGTCTTGTTTTGTATCGTTACTCATCTCTGTAGGCATAAATGATTTAGATGTCACTTCTCCATTCCCTTTCCTCCTTCCAATTCACTGACACTTTCAAATGCATTGACACCTCTTATCAACTAATTGGTTCTTTTCTCATTTTCTTTGTTATTGTGAGTTTATACCTTTATTTTTTAAATTATTTTTTTAAACCTTTTCTTTTTTTATTTTGATACATTAGTCTGAACATGCACATCTTTGATACAGAAACGTGAACAACCACCGACACACAAACATTTTTAAATGAAGTTTTTTTCTTTTCCTTATATTTTTTGATAGCTCCTCCCTTCTCCCAACCTCCCTCCAGAGCAGCTTTCTTTCCAACAGAAGCAGTTCATGTGAACTGTCTTTTTTTTTATAATAATTTTTTATTATGTTATATTAGTCACCATACAGTACATCCCTAGTTTTTGATGCAATGTTCCATGATTCATTACTTGCGTATAACACCCAGTGCACCATGCAATACATGCCCTCCTTACTACCCATCACTGGCCTATCCCAATCCCCCGCCCCCCTCCCCTCTGAAGCCCTCAGTTTGTTTCCCAGAGTCCATAGTCTCTCATGGTTCATTCCCCCTTCTGTTTACCCCCCCTTCATTCTTCCCTTCCTTCTCCTACCTATCTTCCTATTTCTTATGTTCCATAAATGAGTGAAACCATACGATAATTGTCTTTCTTTGCTTGACTTATTTCACTTAGCATAATCTCCTCCAGTCCCGTCCATGTTGCTGCAAATGTTGTGTAATCTTTCTGATGGCTGAGTAATATTCCATTGTATATATGGACCACATCTTCTTAATCCAGTAGGACTTCCTGTTAAACATAGTAGACTAAGTATGAGCATTTACCTCTGCTCCAAACTCTACCAACTTCACAGGGAAGATTTTTTTTTAATTTTAAAGGTATAAACTTTAATGAAGGGGGGGTAAACAAAAGGGAGAATGAATCATGAGAGATTGTGGACTCTGGGAAACAAACTGAAAACTTCAGAGGGGAGGGGAATGGGGGATTGGTATAGACCAGTGATGGGTATTAAGGAGGGCATGTATTGCATGGTGCACTGGGTGTTATACGCAAGTAATGAATCATGGAACATTGCATCAAAAACTAGGGATGTATTGTATGGTGACTAATATAACAAAATAAAAATTACAAAAAAAACCACAGCAAAACAAAATGGGAAGTCATAGCCCATATTTTTGTTGAGTTAAATTTCATGAGAGACAAATTTCTGCAACTGACTACTAGCAATAAATGTTTTGGGGAGTAATAAGTCTGAATATTTAGGATGAAAGTTGAAGTATGTTCATTTTATTTCCCAGTTAAAAAAACTTAATAGCCCTGCATTGTGAATTCAGAATCTTTGGAATTATTTCCTTGGATTTACTTATAACAATATGTTTGAAATGTGTTAAGTAGAAAAATTGGCAGGATCACAGTGTATGTGTGTGTTTGCAAGTGTGACAGCAAGAGAAACTGATAGAATCCAAGAGAAAAGCAAGTGTTAGATTTTGGTGGGGAGAAGGTTGGTATTTCAGCACATAGCCACATGAATATTTTTAGTATCATCAATAGTTTTTTAATGAGTACCTAAAGTTGATTTTTTCTTTACTGTCTAGTACCACAGACCATTCATGCTCTATCAGTGTCTTAAAAATACTGTCCCAATTACACTAAGGATCCCTTTGAATGAATGCACCTCTGGCTCTTGTGGCCAGGCTATCTGCAGCTCTCATTATCTTGGCTGCTTTCAGAAGCCTCCTATGAGCCAAATGGTGAACAATAGAGATCATTCTTCAGTCAAGCAACTGAGAAGGGGCTGCTTTGGTTCATTAGTCCAAATAGGATCTTTTACTTTTTGAGTTGCAATCAAAAGATCAGTGGAACTGTCATTTCTCTTGTTCTTCTTAAAAAATCATGTGAATTTCCTTCAGTTTGGCAATGTGAAGTCCTAGCTTCTTGCCCATCATTTTATAGTACCATTGTTAAGTGATATGAATGGAAATGAAACACATTCCCCAAATATCTGTAAGGCTAATTGTGGAGAAAACAAATATATTTTTCTTATCTCTTCCCCTTGGAGAAATTGTAATAGATAATTCCAATCTTAACAGTTTCATCCTACTTCAGTAAAACTGATTTTCCCTCCACTACCCCTTTGGAGTAAATTTTCACCTTTCTGCTGGATTTATGACTGCTATTACCAATACTATGAATTATTGTAGTGTTGGATAGTACTACTAGGATGCTGACTCTACTTTTTTTTTTTTTTTTTTTAGAAAAAAGAGATAACCATGTTGGAGCTTTAAAATTTCTTGATCATAGAAGACACTGAAACATTAGTCCAGATTCTAGGCAAGCTTTATCGCTGACTTTTTGTGTGACTCTTGTAAATCATTTAAGTTTTCTGTGTCTGCATTTGTAAAATACGTGATCCTTAATTGTATAAGGAACTCCCAATCTACTGAGTCTAATAGATAATAGATAAGCTTATCCAGGGGTGAACCTCATGTTTTATTCATCTTTGTTTTCTCTTCCTTAAATTCGTAATAGTTTACTCAGTAAATGTTGACTGAAAGAGTATGAAAGAAAAAAATAGGATATAGGGCAAGTGGTAATCCTACGAGATTCTCAGGAGAGTAATTTTATATAGATTTAGTATATTCAGCTTGATTCCAAAGGCAAAGTTAAGAGGAAGCCTGTGGGGCTGCATGTTCTTCAGTGTAACGTGAAGTACTGAGCTGATTATAGTGGTTATGAGATTAAAAGATATATATTTTTAATGGGCAAATCCTTTGCTCAAATACAGGCTGCAGTCAGTATGTGGCTGAGGAGTGATCGCTCTTGTTAAAGGGGCTCCAGTGTACCCTTTGAATTACCTTCACACTCACTGACTGTTTTAAGAGCTTGGCTACCTTCCACCTTTCTGAAAGCAACTCTACATTAGATGTGAGAAAGATGTGGCTCACTTTAAACTTTGGCTGGCATGAGAGAAGAATGGAGAAGGCAGCAGAGAGTGTTCATGTATGGCCACTACTAGAAAGAGTTCTGGATTTTATAGTCATGGAAATTAAATTGTATGATTCACAATATCCTCTTTTTAATTTTTTTTTCCCCCCAGAATGTTCTCTTCTTCCTTCATCCCAAGTAGTCTCTAAGGAGCATCCTGATACAGAAAAGATGTGAAAGGAAGAACGGGCTGTCCTCACTTTCAGGTTTGAGGATGACATTTCTAGTACTGATATTATGGGGGAATTGTGATTTGTTTGTTATATTAATGAAAATCATGGTTTTCTTTTTTTCCCCTTTTCCTTTCAAAGGAGCCACCTCTTTCTGGACCTTTGTTTTCCCTCAAGTCACTGCTGAGGTATTTGCAAACCAAGCCAAAACTTACATTTTATCCACCAAAGTAGAACAAAGCAACTGCTAGTAGAAATAGCCTGGTAACTAGTGGAAAAAGACACGGGGCTGACGGAAGTCACAGGACTTGTGTTTAAAGCTCCGTTCATTACTTACCCCCAACCTGCCATTGACAAATCTTTCAAATTTCTAAGTCTCTCTATCCTCATCTGCAAAATGGGGTTAATGGAGGATTTCATCTGCAAAGTGGGGATAAAAGAGATTAAAAGAGATGACGTGGGTACATTATGCCCGAAATAAACATGAGTTGAATCTTAACAATAATATGACTGTGTGGTTACAACTAAAACTTTTTCTCCTTTTGCTGTCAGAAATGCCTTCGGTAGATTTCAAATTGTTTTTCACACTGTCTGCTCTTCTTTGGTGGGGATCCCATTACATTGCTTGTAACTCGAGTATACATGGCTGCAATTTGTGTTCGGCTTCCTTTCTCAAGGGTTGAAATAGGCTATTTAGGGCTGGCACAAAAGTACAAAGCAAAAATTTCAGCACATGCCATCAAATCTTGGAAAGTCATCTAAAGGAGGAAAGATTGCCGCTGAGAAAGGAAAACGGCTCTTTTCTGGGCATCATTTCTGCTCTTCTGAAAAAAAAGCCCAGATGTTGCAATATTTTTCAAGGCAGAGTATTGTCCCAGATGGAGGAAACACTGACAAGCAGAAAAGCGAGATACCTGGGGTTCCGAGGCAGCACCGGGATGGGGTGGCGCGCCCTGGGCTCCGAACCTCGTAGCTCTTTGTTGGGGGCGGGGGAGTCATCATTTCCGCGGAAGAAATGGCTCCCCCTTGGAGAAGTCCCTTCGCGGCCACGGCTCCGCGACCCTCGCGGCCCCTAACCTCCGCCCCTCCCAGTTCTTGCGGACCCCACAACGTGTCGGACTGCGGTGCCTTTAAGACTTTTGCCTGCTGCACATGCTCAGCTCTTTGTGTGTTGTTGGAGTTTTTCTAAGAAAAAAAAGAAGGAATAGGCAGGACGATGGGGCGGAGGAAGGGGAAACGCGGGGGGGAAAAGCGCTGCACTTTTGCAGCTGTAGACGGCCGCCAGGAAGGGCTTCTTTTTTGCTGAAGCTGCGAAGCCGGCCCGGTCTGCTCTTTCGTTGGTGGGGCTCAGGGGGCGCGTGGTGTGAGTGGGGCCGGGTCCTCCCCCGCGCGCCGACGGGAAGGGGACTGCAAGCACGCGGGCCACACCTGGGGGGCCAATCTCTCCTCAGCTCGCGGGCCGGGCCGGGTGGGCGCGCGCGGGGGAGTCCCCGGTCCCTGTCAGGGCGGGGCGAGACCACGGCGCTGGGCCTGTGGGGGGGAGCGTGGGCACGCGCGAGTGGGGGCAGGCGGCCCAACGCACCGCGGGCTCCAGCCGCAGCCCTGGTGCCGGGCTGACAGCATCGGAGAGAAGATGGCTGCTGGGGGGCCGCTGGCCGCCGGGCGGCCGGTGCGGGGCTGAGCCCCGCTTCCCGAATTCCCCTCCCGTGTTGGGCGCGCCCACCTCGGGGCTCCCGCGGGCCCCCGCCCTCCCTGGCGCGCGGGGCTGGAGCCGAGGCAGTTGGCGCGAGCCGCGGGCGAGGCGGGGCCGCGCGCGGGGTCCCCTCCCCCTCCCGCAGGTCCCCTCTGGAGCGCTCCGCGCCGCCCGCGCCGCCCGCTATCCACCTCCGGCCCGGCCCCGGGCGTCGCGGCGGTGGGCTCGACTCGCTGAGGACAAGGTCAACAGACCGAGAGGCGATGCCTGAGTGCGACTGGAGAGAGCCGAACGGAGGCGACGGCAACTGGGATCTGTCCCTCCTGACCGGGGAGCGGGACTGGGGCAGGCGCCGGTGAGGAGGAGGAGAAGCGGCGGCGGAGGCGGCGGCGCGGTTTTCTCCGGCCGAATTCCCCCCCTGGAGCATCGCTGTCCGCGCCCGCGAGCGCAGCCCGGCCGGGCAGGGGCGCCGGAAAAGATGGAACCGGGGGGCCGGGCCCGCATTGGCCCCCCGCAGCCGGCGGCCCCCGGGCTGTGGAGGGCTCGGCCGGCGGGCGGCGGCGGCGGCGGTGGCGCCTCCTCCTGGCTGCTGGACGGGAACAGCTGGCTGCTGTGCTATGGCTTCCTCTACCTGGCCCTCTACGCGCAGGTGTCCCAGTCCAAGCCGTGCGAGAGGACCGGCTCCTGCTTCTCGGGCCGCTGTGTTAACTCCACCTGCCTCTGCGACCCGGGCTGGGTGGGGGACCAGTGCCAGCACTGCCAGGGCAGGTTCAAGTAAGTGTCTTCGCGGGACCCCGTACCTCAGCCCTGCCCCGCACCCGTCGCGCCCCCTCCCATCCGTCGCCTCACCCCCGCGCCCTCAACGCGGCCTCGGGTCCCCGGGCTGGGAACTGCCCGCAGCGCGCCGCCCCCCTGCAGCCCCGGTGCCCGGAGCCCTGGGACCCGCGCGGAGCCCTGACCGCCCGGCACGCAAACCCCTCGCGGTGGTCCAGGTGTCCGCAGCGGCTTCTGGTTCCCTGCTCTTGAGCGTTTCCATAGTCAGTTACGGTGCCAAACACCGTTTTTGTTAGGTCACTGTTTTTTTAATCAAAAATTATGCAAGTAACTCACGAAATACTTGAACATTGCCAAACATTCAAACAGTTGCAGAAGTGTAAAGGTTAAAAGTTACGGTCTACCAGTACCTCTCTCTACTCCCATCCTACTCCTCTCTCTCGAGGTAACCACTGCGAAGATTTTAGTTTATTTAGTATTGTAATAGTGATCCTAAGAGTTTATGATGGGCTTACTCTGTGCCAAACACGGTTAAGCGCCTGACGTGGATTATCTCATTTGTTCCTCACAACTCTGTGAGTTACTAGGATTATTATACTGGATTTACAGAGAGAACTCGAGGCAATGAATTTAAGTCATTTGCCCAAGATTACACAGTACTAAGGGCTGAGTTGCTTAACTCCAGAATGTTTACTTTTGGTCAATATACTAAGTTGAATTTGCTAGGACAATTTTAATTGAGAATATGAGAGTGACTTTGGGTAACGTAAAATGATGAAATATCTGGACTTTTTAATGCGGTGAAGATAATGGATTTTTTGAACTGTTAATTTCACTATCAGTTGTTGTGTGAGAGCATCACTGGTTTTTCTCTGAAGCTGAAGGCCCTAAGGAGTTTGCTTTACAACAGTAAAGATACTCTCCCCCTATTGGCTGATATTTCTTACATTCCTGCCTGATATGAGAAGAAATGGGAGAATTGGGGGGAGGAGCAAGTAAGATAGTTGAGGCCATTAGGGTAGCCATTTGACAATTTGCAGATAATAGTCATTAAGTAAATCACCTTCTTAGGCTTCTAGATAGTTATTGTGAAATTTGCTGGCTGTTTGGTGTCTCTGAAATTGTACTATGTAGATTACTGATATTTATTGTCAGGATGATGGCAAAATCTAAGTGACATGGTTCGAGCTCTAAGGCAAAGGTAGGAAGTATGATTCACCTTATTAGTGGATTATAGGAAAATGTCCTAGGAGTTTTCAATACAGCATATTTTCCTTTTTTTTTTTTTTTTTTTTTTTTTTTTTTTTTTTTTTTATTTATTTTTTTTTTTTTTTTTTTTTTTACTGTTGCTAATTTAAACCATGCCCCTTAAAACTCATTGTGAAACTGTATTTTTTTGAAGGGCCCTTTTTAATTTTAGGTAGATTGTACTATTTAAATTAATTTACAGCAGGTTTTTAGAAGTGAACTCTTAAAATGAAGCTTCATGAAATTCATTTGTAGCTATAGATTGAAATGTTTTCTCGCTTCCTACTATCACAAATTAGTATAATACTGTAGTTTTTTTTGATACTTTTTTTTAAATTTGAAAGATGCTAATTAAAAGTTTTAAAAAGTGTTTCAAGAGAAGGAAAGGTATTTTATTGAATTGTGTTTGTTAGTAGCTGTTTTTACTTAGGTGTTTTGAAACTTTGGCTATGACAATTGCAGCCAGCCTTTTTATCAAGCAAGAATTTTGAACATATGAACTGGTAGACAACAATGAAAAAAGCTGCATCAATTTTTTACCTCTTTCTATAAATAAATAGGAAGATAACCTGGGCACATATGTGATTTAGTGATTTTGGCCTTTTTGTGGGTGGATCTGCTCCATTTATGTAAAGAGGGCAGAGATTGCTATGGTCCTGAGAAGCTCCTATCTACATTTTGTAGTAGTGGAACTTGTTAATCACCTAGATCAGCAGTCTGTAACCTCACTAACAGATGTCCCAGTTAGTAGGAAAGGTCAAGTTAAACTAACTTAAATAACAGGAAGATGGTGTTCATAAACATAATACATTAGTGAGTAAAAGAGGAATAGCTTCTTAAATATAGTTAAATAACAATTAACCCTGAATTAATCATTGAATATAAATCATTTCCTTGGAAACTGTTAATTCCTATGATTCATTGTACTCTGTTGGTAAGTACTTTTTCATTTCTCAATGGAATCCAAGCTATTAATTAGAGTAAATATAACTGGTACTACTCTGTGTTTTATGTATACTCTTAAGGGGTAAAATGTGGTATTTAATGTTAAAGGAAGAATCAATTTAGAAGAAAAGAATTCTTCCTGGTAAAGTGTATGCTAAGCTGAAAAAGGTTTATTTGAGGATGGTGGCTTGTTTTATTCAGCAGTTGAAGTAATGACATAGTGGGAAAGACTGGATATTCTCACTTCATTAATTATCTTGAAAATCTTTTACTAAGCTGACGGATAGCAACCTAGCAAACAGATATCAAAAATGATCAATCTTGGTAAGCAGGTGTCAAAATTAATTGGCTGGTTCCATGGTAACTTAGTTTTTTTCCTCTACCGTGGGGATTTCACTAGGGAATAAGAGAATTCTTCAAATGGTTCTTTTGAATGGAAGATTGATGGTGGGTGGGGGGGAATGCAGAAGCAAATATGGTATCAAAAGTGGTACTTTAGTTCTCTTAGCACTGATTCCATCTTCAGTTTCTATATGAAAAGAACAAAACACTCAGAATTATAAGCCTTTTCTCACATAGGTTAAAATGAATACTTATCCTGGGCTAAAACTAGGCTGAAAGGTTTGGGACTGAGAATCAGAAAGGACAGTGCCAATATGAAATATAATAATTAAGGATATAATATATGCTAATTTGAGTTCTACTTACTTGAATAATGCTAGTATAACATTAGGCTAGAAAACATTTTACTACAAACTATTTAAATGAGTGATATTCTCTTTTAGAAACTAGTTCTTTAGAATTATTTCTGTAGGGTATTTGAGATTTATATTTATATAAATTTGTATTTTGTGTTCAGACTTGGACATTTTCTTGCTAATGTGACTTAGGAACCTATGACTTCTAATTTGTAAGCAAAATAAACTTAGTTAATGCTCTGAGATTGGAAAATATCTCATTGTGAATACTTTCTAAATGTAAGTTTATTAAAACATTTATTGAATATCTTTCTAAAATCATTTTTACATCTTATTATATGTTTAATGTATATAGATTTTTTTTTAACCTCTTAGGTGAGTCAAATGTGGATACTGAAATTCTCACATTTGTAATACAAGTATCCCATTTCTGGTGACAGCAAAATGAGGATATAATAATCAGGAATTTCATTGTTATTATAAACAGAAAGGGGCAGGGTTAAATATGTAAATATGTTTCCTTAGCTGCTAGGAAAAAAACATACATTTGGAATCCTTTCTATTAATAGTAGAAAAACAGTAACTATAAAGTTGCATTGAATGCTCCCTGACCTCAAGTCTGTCTTTCTTTCATTTAATTTTTTAATGCTTTTACCCGTAAGTTTTTTGTAAGTTTTTATTTAAATTCCAATCCATTAACATACAGTGTAATATTAGTTTCAGGTGTACAATTTGGTGATTCAACACTTCCATACACCACCCGGGACTCATTGCAATAAGTGTGCTGCCTAATCCCCATCACCTATTTAACCCATCCTTGCCCACCCCCTCTGTTAACAGTCTTCTTTAATTATTTTAATTAATTTTTTTTAGAAAGAGCATGGGAGGGGCAAAGGGTGAGGGGGGAGAGAATCTTTTTTTTTTTTTGAAGGTTTTATTTATTTGAGAGAGAGAGAGCACTAGCGAGTGGGGGTGGGGGTGGATAGAGAGGGGCAGAGGGAGAGGTTCAAGCAGACTCCCTGCTGAGTAGGGAGCCTGATGCAGGGCTCCATCCTAGGACCCTGGGATCATGACCCGAGCAGAAGGCAGATGCTTAATCAACTGAGCCACCCAGGCACCCGAAAAGAGAGAATCTTAAGCAAGCTCCATGCCCAGTGAGGAGCCTGTCTTGGGGCTTGATCTCATGATCCTGAGATCTTGACCTGAGCCGAAATCAGAAGCCTGCTGCTTAACCTACTGAGCCATCCAGGTGCCCCAGTCTTCTTTATTTTAAACTAGGATTATAATATGTAATTTATATCCATGGGTTCTTTTTGTATCATTAAAACATAATTACACAGTAGAAATTTAAAATTAGAGTATTTCTAAGATCCTAAATTGATAAAGTAAGTTACTTGTAGTAACATGGTTTTCAAAGATTTTATTTATTTATTTGAGAGAGAGACAGAATGAGCATGAGCAGGGGAGGGGCAGAGGGAGAGCAGGATCGGATGGGGTGGGGGAGGGGCAGAGGGAGAGGGAGAGAGACAAGCTGACTCCCCGCTGAACATGGAGCCCATCCCAGGGCTTGACCCCCATGACCTGAGCTGAAATCAGACACTTAACTGACTGAGCCGTGCAGGCGCCCCAGTAGTGTGGTTTTCAAGATCATCTATCTGTATGATTTGGCTCCTTTATTAGCAGATTTGACTTTGCTCCTCCTTTTTTTCTGTATTGGTCTTTTGGGTCCTTGAAAGCGTCACATTTCTTTTGATTTTAGGGCATTTCATTCTTGCTGTTACTTCCCTAAACCCTCTTTCCTATCTGGTCTTTTGCCTGACTGATTACTAAACATCTTTCAAATCTTTGCTTTTACTTGTACCTGAAGGAGGCTTTTTTGACTGTCAGACTATGTTACTGCTTATTATGTACTCTTTCAGCACTCTTTTTTCCTTTTTAGTACTTTCAAAAGGAATTATTCAGTTATAATTTTTTTCATTATTTTTAAGACCTTTATTGAGTTATAGTTGACATGCAATAAAATGTAAGTTAAAAACGTTTTATCATACATATACACCTCTGAAACTATCACCACAATGAAGATCATAAAAATATCCATCACACCCAAAAGTTCCATGTGTCCCATTGTAATTCCTCTCTTTTCTTCCTGTTCTTCCTGTCTCCAGGCAAATACTGAGCTGCTTCCTTTCACTATAGATTTGTTGAATTCTCTAGAATTTTATGTAAGTGGAATCATATAATATGTACTCCTGTTTTTCTGGCTTCATTCACATAGTTTATTCATTTTGAGATTCATTAATGATGTATCATGAGTTTATTCCTTTTAATTACTGCCCAGTATTCCCATGTATGGATATACCACAATTTATTTTTCACCCAGTGATAGATATTTGGGTTGTTTCCAATTTTTAGCTACTCTTTGTAAATCTGATATGAACTTTTATGTGCATGTCTTTATATGGACATATGCTTTTATTTATCTTGGGTAAATACGGAAGAATGGAATGGCTGGATCACATAGCGGATATATGTTTACTTTTCCAACAAACTGACAAACTGTTTTCCAGAGTGGTTGTATTGTTTACATTCCCACCAGCTGTGTATGAATGTTCTAATTAATTCACATTCTCACCAATACTTGGTATGGTCAGTCTTTACTTTTGGCAGTTCTAAGTGGTATGTAGAAGTATCTCATTGTGGTTTTAATTTGCATTTCTCTAATGACTAATGTTGAGCTTCTTGTCATATGCTTATTTGCCTTCTATATATCTTCTTGGTGAGGTATCTGTTCAGAACTTTTGCACATTAAAATTTTTTTTTCTTTCTTTCTTTTTTTTTTTTTTAAAGATTTTATTTATTTATTTGACAGAGAGAGACAGCCAGCGAGAGAGGGAACACAGCAGGGAGAGTGGGAGAGGAAGATGCAGGCTCCCAGCGGAGGAGCCTGATGTGGGGCTCGATCCCAGAACACTGGGATCACGCCCTGAGCTGAAGGCAAACGCTTAACGACTGCACCACCCAGGCGCCCCTTTTTTTTTTCTTTCTTGTTATTGGTTTTTATGAGTTCCTTACATGTCTGGATACTAGTTCCTTTTCAGATATATCATTCGCAAATGTTTGCTCCCAGGCTGGGGCTTGTCTTTTCATTCTCTGAACAGTGTTTTCAAAGAGCACAAGTTTTAAATTTGATGAATTCCAGTTTGTCATTTTTTTCTTTCATGAATTTTACTTTTGGTGTTAGATCTAAGAAACCTTGGCCTAAGTCATAATTTCTCTTTAATTTTTTTTTTCTAGATGTTTTGTAGTTTTAGATTTTACATTTAGGTTTATAGTCCATTTTGAGTTTATATCTGCATATATGAGAGGTATGGATCTCAAGTCTTTTCTTTTGCATATAGAAATTCAGTTGTCCAGGGCCATTTTTTAAAAAAAAGATTTTATTTATTTATTTTGAGAGAGAGAGAGTGAGTGAGAGAGCGAGCACAAGCAGGTGCCCCTGTTTAGGGCTGTTTTAAAGACTATCCTTGGGGTGCCTGGGTGGCTCAGTTGGTTAAGCATTTGACTCTTGATTTTGGCTCACGTCATGATGTCAGGGTCCTGGGATTGAGCTCCACATTGGGCTCTGCCCTCAGCACGGAGTCTGCTTGGGATTCTCTCTCTCCCTCTCCCCCTCTCCCTGCTTGCACATGCTCTCTCTCCAAAATAAATAAATAAAATCTTTTAAAAAATAAAACACATAAAAAGACTATCCTTTCTCTGAGAAGTCAACTTTGTCTCTTTGCCAAACCTAGTTGTTCATCTATTTGTGTATTTCTGAACTCTGTTCTGTTCCATTGATCTATTTGTACATCAAGACAATAATGTCTTGATTATTATAAGTTTATAAGTCTTGAAGTCAGCAAGTGGTAAGTCCTTTAATTTTGTTTTTGTTTTTTTTTTCAATTATTCTGGCTATTCTAGGTTCTTTGCATTTCTATATGAATTTCAGAGTCAGCTTGCCAATTTCTACAAAAAGCCTGCTGGGATTTTACTTGGGATTGTGTTGAAGCTATAGATGAACTTGGGGGACAGTTGATGCCTTATTAATACTGAGTCTTCTGATTCATGAACATGGTGTCTTTTATTTAGGTCTTTTTTAATCTCTCAGCAGTATTTTAAAATTTTCAGTGAACAGGTTTTTTACAGTGCTTCTCATATTTTTCCCTAAGTATTTCACATTTTTTGATGCTGTTGTAAATTATATATTTTTTAGTTTTAATTTCTGTTTGTTGCTATTATATGGAAATACAGCTGTTTTTTGTTTATTAATCTTGTGTCTTTTAGTCTTGCTAATAAACTCATTAGTTGTAGTAGATTTCTGTAAATTCCTTATGATTTTCTGAATAGACGATTATGTTGTTTGCAAATAAAGATACCTTTGCTTGTTTCTTTGTAATCTGGGTGCCTTTTCTTTTTCTTGTCTTATTTTACTGGCTAGAACCTCCAGTGCAGTGATCTATACATGTAGTGACAGTGGTCAGCTATATGCTATTCATGTTTTAGGGGGATAATATTTAATCTTAAACCTAAGTATGATTGTAAGTTTTTTGTAAATCTTTTTTATCACATTGAGGAGGCTTCCTTCTTCCTAGAATGATGAGTTTTTATTGGAGATGAATATTGGGTTGTGTTTTCTACATGTGTTGAGATGATCATATCATTTTTCTGATTGTTCATTGATATTATGAATTCTGTTGCTTAGTCTTTAAATGTTAAACCAACGTTACAGTCCTGAGATGAAGACCATCTGAAATGATGTATTTTCTCCATATATTATTTGGATTTGATTTATTAAAATGTTGCTTAGGATTTTTGTATATATGTTCGTGAAGGATATTGGTCTGTACTTTTTGTATAATGTCTTTGTGCGGTTTTAGAATCAGGGTAATGCCAGCCTCATAGAATGAGTTGGGACCTTCCTGTTTAGTTTGCTGGAAGAGTTGGTGTAGAATTGGCATTATTTCTTCATTATGTGTTTGGTAGAATTCACCAGTGAAGCCCTTGAGGCCTGGAATTTTCTTTAACTCCACATTCAATTTATTTAATAGAAATTCATTTGATTTAATGTATATAAGTTCAATTTATATAATATATACAGGATTGTATAATTAGAATTTCTTAAAATTTATTGGCCAGAATATTGTCCATCTTTGTGAACATTCCTTGTGCATGTGAAAAGAATGTGTGTGATGGGTGGAATGTTCTATAAATTTCAGTTAGGTCATAGTTTTGTTCAAGTTTTCTAAAACCTTTCTGATTTTCTGTCTACTTCTATCAGTTACTGAGAGAGGTATTAAAATCTTCAATTATAATTTTGCATTTATCTATTTCTCCCTGAAGTCTTATCTGTTTTGCTTCATGTATTTTGAAGCTCTGTTATTAAGTGCATGAAATTTTATATCCTCTTGATAAATTGACCCCTTTTTTCATTATGAGATGACTATTGAAAAGACGATCCTTTTCATTCATGTCTTTGTACCTTTGTTGAAAATCATTTGGATATGTCTGTCTCTGTATTTGTTTCTTGATTCTGTTCTGTTCCTTTGATCCATGTGTCTGTCCTTTTGAGAGTCTCTTTTTTGACTATTGTAGCTTTATAGTAAATCTTGAAATTAGATTGTGAGATTCCTATAATTCTATTTTTGAAAATTCATTTAGTTATTCTAATTCATTTGCTTTTCCACATTTTAGAATCAGTCTGTCAGTTAAAAAAAAATCCTTCTGGGCTTTTGGGTGGGATTGTGTTGACTTGAGATCGTTTTGGAAAGAACTGACATCTAAACAATACTGACTTCTCCAGTCCATCAACATGATATATTTCTTCATTTATTTAGGTTTTCATGGATTTCATGCATAAGTGTTTCATAGATATATATAGATCCTACATGTAATAGATTTATACCTAAATAGTTTTTGTTCTTTGATGCTATTATAATTGATATTGTTTCTTTTAATTTCAATTTCTTTTTGTTCATCTTTATTATGTGGAAATACAATTGATTTTTGTATATTGACTTTGTATCCTGCCTGCAATGTTGCTAAACCCACTTAGTTTCAGTAGCTTTTCTTATAGATTCCTTGGGATTTTCTACATAGACAATTATGTTATCTGCACATGGAGACAGTTTTACTTCTTTCTTTGCAATTATATGCCCTTTATTTTTTTTATTGTATTGTACTGGCTAGGACCTTTAGCTTGATGTTAAATAAGAAAATAAGAGTGGATATCATTGCCTTGTTCCCAATCTTAGGTGGAAACATTCAGTTTTTAGCATTAAGTATTATGCTAGCTGCAGGCTTTTTTGGTAAATGCCCTTTATTAGGTTAAGGAAGTTCCTACTATTCCTTATTTTGAGAGTTTATCATGTATGGATTTTTATATTTTTGTTTTTATTTTTATATTTTTTATATTTTTATATATTTATATATTTATATTTTATATTTTTATATTTCCGTATCTGTTGAGATGATCATTTAGTTTTTCTTCTTTAGTTTGTTGATATTGGTGAATTAAATTGATTGATTTTCAAATGTTTAATCAGCCTTACATTCATGGGATAAACGCCACTTGGTCATAATATATTATACTTTTTATGTATTGTTGTATTTGATTTGCTGTTATTTTGTTGAGGATTTTTGCTTCTGTGTTCTTAAAAGATATTACTTTTAATTTTCTTTTCTTGTAATGGCTTTGGTTTTTTTGTCATGATAACACTAGCCTTATAAAATGAGTTGGAAAGTGCCCCCTCTTCTGTTTTCTGGAAGAATTTATGTAGAGTTGATATTACTTATTTTCATCAATGTCAGTAAAATTCATCAATGATGCCAACTGGGCCTGGCATTTTCTTTATGGAAAGGCTTGCAACTATGAATTCAGTTTTTAAAATAGATGTAAGGACATTCATTTCCTTGATTTCTTTTTGAGTGTGTTTTGGTAGATTGTCTTAGAGAGATTGGTCCGTTTCATCTAAGTTTTCAGATTTGTGAGCATAACATTGTGTATAATATTCCCTTATTATCCTTTTAAAGTCTGTGGAGTCTTTAGTAATTTTTCTTCCATTTCTGATATTGGTAGTTTTACATTTTCTTTCTTTTTTCTTGCTTAGTTTGGCTAGATATTTATTGATGTTATTGATCTTTTCAAAGAATATGTTTGGTTTCATTGATTCTTGCTGTTTTTTCTTTTGTTGTTGTTTTCAGTTTCATTGATTGCTGCTTCCTTTGGTTTTTAATTTTCTTTTCTTTTTTTCTTTTTTTTAAAGATTTTATTTATTTATTTGACAGAGATAGAGATAGCCAGCAAGAGAGGGAACACAAGCAGGGGGGGTGGGAGAGGAAGAAGCAGGCTCCCAGTGGAGCAGGGAGCCCGATGCGGGGCTCGATCCCAGAACTCCGGGATCACAACCTGAGCCGAAGGCAGACACTTAAGGACTGAGCCACCCAGGCGCCCCTCTTTTCTTATTCTAATTTCTTAAGATGAAAAGTTCACATCCTTAATTTGAGATGTTTCTTCCTTTCTAATAAAAGTTTTTTGATGCTGTGTGTATTCTAAGCACTGCATTAGCTGCATCTCACGTTATCGATACGTAGTACTTTCATTTTTATTCAGTTCAATATGCTTTCTAATTTTCCTTTAGACATTCTCTTTGGCTTATGTAGAACAATTATGTTTAAGTTTCAAATATTTGGGGATTTACCAAAGATATTTTGTTATTTATTCCTAGTTAAAGTCTATTATGTTCAGAAACATACCTTGTATGATTTCAGTTCTTGTAACTTTGTTAAGACTTGTTTCTGGAAAAAGTATGGTGTATTGTGGTGAATATTAACATTTGCAATTTAAAAGAATGTACATTCTTCTGTTGAGTGGTATGGTATAGAAATCTCAATTAGGTCATGTTTGTTGTTGTAATTGTTCAGATATTCTTTATCTGTACAATATTCTGCCTTGTTCTGTTGATTACTGAGAGAGGAGTGTTGAAGTCTCTAGCTGTAACTATGATCTGTCCATCTCCTTTCACATCTGTCAGTTTTGCTTAATGTTTCAAAGCTTCTTTGGTGGGTACATATACAATTAGAACTGCTATGTTTTTTGGTGAACTAACTCATTCGTCATAATACCATTTCCTCCCACTTTTTCTTTGGTAATTGTTTCTGCTTTAAGGTCTTCTTTGATATTAATAGCTACTCTATTTATATATATTTCAATCTAATTTAATAATCTCTTTTTATTGGTTTTTTGAGACAATTTACATTTAATGTATTTGGATATATTTTGGCATTCTATTTTAATTTGCTGTTGGCCCTTTGGGTATATGTCTTTTTTAAAATCTAAATTCAGTTAGTCAACATATAATACATCATTAGTTCTTGATGTAATGTTCAATGATTCATTAGTTGCATATAACACCCAGTGCTAATCACATCACGTGCCCTCCTTAATACCCAGTTACCCCATCCCCCCACCCACCACCCTTCCACAAACCTCAGTTTGTTTCCCAGAGTCAAGAGTCTCTTATGGTTTGTTTTCCTCTCTGATTTCTTCCCATTCAGTTTTCCCTCCCTTCCCATATTGTCCTCTGCACTATTCCTTATATTCTACATATGAGTGAAACTCTATTTTAATTGTCTTTCTCTGATTGACTTATTTTGGGTATATGTCTTTGTATTATTTTTTAGTGGTTATGCTACTATGCTAGTAGTTACAATATGCATACCTAACTTTTTGTAATCTGTTCAGAGTTAATATTATTTTTCTTCAGGTAAAATTAAGTTTTAGAACTGTATTTGTCCATTTATCCATCTCCACTGACCTTCACTATAATTGTCATATACATCCCATCTACTTGTATGACAAACCCCATTTAGATAAAGTTAAAAATTTTGCTTTCAACAATATACGTATTTTAAAGAAGAGGAGAAAAATTAGCTTTTATATTTTCTGAGATAGCTGCTCTTTCTTTTGCTCTTTGCTTTTCTGTAGATAGAAATTTCCTTCTAGGGTCACTTCCCTTTAATGTGAACCTTTTTTTTTTTGGTCCATTTCTTTTCAAACATTTAAAAAAAATTTTTTTTGGCCTAACAATACCTTTGCTTTCCCTTGTTTAGTGAGTGATATTTTTACAGGTATAGAATCCTAGGTTTTCAATTCTTTTCTTTCAGCATTTTAAACAGGTTGCTCAATTCTTTTCTGGCCTGTCATGGTTTCTGATGGGAAGTTTGCAGTTATTCTAATTGTTTTTCTCCTATATGTAATGTCATTTTCATCTAGCTGCTTTCAAGATTTTTCTACATTTTTTGTTTTAAGCAGTTCAAATTATGATGTGTCTGGCTGTAGGTTTCTTTAAATTTGCCATGGGTGGTAGGGTTTGCTCAGCTTTTTGAATTTATATTTATGTCTTTCACCAAAATGGGGTTTAAAAAAACCCATTATTTCTTTTAATATATTTGTCTGCAGTAATCTTTTTTGTTTCTTCTTCTGGGACTTCAGTGACACTAATGTTAGGTTTTTGATTTAGCTCCACAGTTTCTTGAGGTTCTGATCTTTTTTCTTTCTTCCTTTTTTAGATTTTTTCTCTCTTCAGATTGTATTATTTCTTTAGAACTATCATTAACTTCACTGACTGTTGCCTCTGTCATCTTCATTCTGCTTTTGAACCCATCCAGTCTTTTAAAAATTTAAGATGTGGTATTTTTCATCCTTAACCTTTTCATTTTGTTCTTTTTGATGATTTTTCTTTCTTTGTTGAGAACTTCTATCTTTTCATTTCATTTTATTGTCTTTACCTTTGTCTCATGGAGTCTAGTTATAATAGTTAATGTCTGATGATGCAAATTTTTGGACCTTAGGATTGACATCCATTGATTATCTTTTCCTTTGAGAATTGTGTATATTTTCCTAGTTCTTTGTATGCTGAGTGATTCTTGGATTTATTCTGGACTGTGAAAGTTATCTTGCGTGGATTATGGGTCTTGTTATGTTCTGGAGGATGTTGATTTATCAATCTATCTATTTATTTGTTTATTTTTATTTAGTAAGCAACAAACCAGTTATGTTCAAGCAGCAAATTCTCTGTCATGCTTTCTGCGAGCTGTGTTTTTTTTTGTTTTTGTTTTTTTTTAAACCAGAACGTTTATTGTGTTACTAGTCCTTGAAATTCTTAAGATGAACTGGATGCTGCAACAGCTGCCCTCTTGGGCTTAAGTGTTGTCCCTTCAAAGAATCCATCCCTGAATCTGCAGTATACAGTTTTTAGGTGCCTCATTCGACTGGTCCCAGTGGTATTTCATCTTTTAGCCTTGGCACTCCAGTTATACTTTCTCTTGAACTTGGCAGGATAGCCACGTTTGCCACAGGTGGACTTCTGAAGGTGGTAGGCCTTCGAGCCACAGCAGCGGCACAATGTGTAACCTCTTACTGTGACTCTTTCCAAACGGTGATGTCCCTTTTGTCATCTTGTTTCCACAGCAGACCCCCTGAGGGCGGTGGTTCTAATTATAGTTCTGTTTTCAGAGCCTTTGGATCTGAATGCACATGTGCCACTCAGGGATTATTCTGAGACTTGTGCAGTGTTTTAAGTTTTAATTCAGTTCTCAAAGCCTTCATTAAGCTGCTTTTGAGTCTGTTCCTCATAGGAGTATTATGTGGGTTCATACACAGAATTAGGGTATTTCCATCTTCAGCTTTCTGTTACTTGGGACACCTTGCACACTCTGGTATGCAGGGGTACTTTTTCCCAGACATTCTTGCTGGAAAGACAGAATTTCTCCTTTAAGAGTCCATCTGTATATGTATGTGTTGCTGTCATTCTCAAGGTTTGCCATCCTTTTCATCTCTATGGCCATTGTTTTAGTAAAGTCCTAAATTTTTCTCTACTGGGTTGTTGCAGTAGCTCTTTAATTTCTTTCTCTGCTTCTAATTTTCCCCTTGCTATTCTCTTCTTTCTTGCTACCAAAGTTTGCTTCCTAGAACACAAATTTGATCATATCTCTTCTTTGCCTGAGAACTAGAGTATTTAAAGCAGTGACTCTAAGTTTTCTGATGAAGAATCTATTGTCACTCAAATTCTTGTTCTTTTGCTAATGTGTCATTTTCCTCTGGCCTTCTTTCTCTTTTTTCTTTTAAATTTTCAGAAACTTCATTATGATGTATATGGGTATGGAATTCTTTGAGTTTATCTTATTTGCTCTGCTTTTTGCTCTGTAGGTTTTATATCTT
Source organism: Ursus maritimus (assembly GCF_017311325.1). Lineage (NCBI taxonomy): Eukaryota > Metazoa > Chordata > Mammalia > Carnivora > Ursidae > Ursus > Ursus maritimus. Next base: position 15,544,103 of record NW_024426885.1, on the reverse strand, counting down.
TTTCAAAATTTGTGACATTTTCTGTTATCATTTTTTCAGCTCCACACTTTCTTCTTTCCTGTGACTCCAAAGAGACAAATGTTGGATCTTTGTTACGGACTTCTAGGTCACTAAAGCCCTATTCAGTCTGTTTTCTTTCTATTCAGGTTAGATAACTTTTATTTATCTATCTTTATGTTCACTGATTCTTTCCTCTATTATCTCCATTCTGCTATTGGGCCCAACTTGTGAGTTGATATAAAAAGTTTCATTTATCATATTTTCCATTTCATTCTTTATTTCTTCTGTTTCTTTGCTTGAAACTTTTATTTTTACATTTGTTTTGAAAGTGTCTGCAGCTGTTTGTTGTACCATTTTTCTGATAGATGCTTTAAGATTCTTGATAGATAATTCCAGCATCTTTACCATTATCATTGATGGTAACTTCTGATTATCATTTTTTCAGATGAGTTTAGATTTTCTTGTTTTTTGGTATGGCAAGTAATTTTGGATTATATCCTGGATATTTTGAGTATTGTGCATGAGATTCTGGTTCCTGTTTAAAAATTTAAAAATTCTGTTTTAGGAGGTAATCAACTTGTTTTAGGACAGCATACACGACCTTCACTTTTTTTTTTTTTAATATACAGCTTTATTGAGTTGTAACTTATATACCATAATATTCACCACCTTAAATGGCTCAGTTGTTTTTAGGATATTCAGAGAGTGGTGCAACTATCACCATGTCTAATTTTAGAACTTTTTTTTTTTTTTATCACCCCACAAAGAAGCCCCATTTCCACTGGCACTCAACTTTGTATTTCCCTCACCCAACAACTCCACTAATCTAGGTAGGCACTAATTTACTTTCTGTCTCTGTGTACTTGTCTCTTGTGGACATGTTAAATAAATGGAATCATACAACGATTCCAGTCTTTTGTCATGAGCTTCTTTCACTTAGCATGTTTTCAGGTTTCATTCATGTACTGTGTGTCCATTCCTTTTTATTGCTGAATAATATTCCATTGTATGGATATTCTACATTTTGCTAATTCAGTCATCAATTGTTGGACATTTGAGTTGTTTCTACCTTTTGGCTATTATGAATAATGCTGCCATGAATTTTTGTGTACCAAATTTTTGTGTGGACATATGTTTTCATTTCTCTTGGGTATATACTGAGGAGTGTGCTGGTCCATTTTTGTGCTGAGATTCAAATGCCAGTTTAGTTTCCGAAGCTTTGGTTGTACCATTCTGCTCTGCCCTTTTTGTCTGCTACTCAGAGACCATTCTGAAATGCAGATGATATTCCATACCATAGTTAAATTCTAAAACTTTTTGCTTTGTTGATTGAGATCTGTTTCACATATGGGCTGCCTGCGGGTGTACCCAGGACTTCATACATAGATTTGAAGGATCTCCTTTTTTCATCATCTTCATCTTTGTAATCCCTTTCCATTCTCTAGTTAGGAGGATGAGGGGTGCTGACTCTGCTGTCATTTGCTTAGTGCAGGGCGGAGATGGTCCACCCCAGGATCACTGCAGCTGCTGCAACCCCAGTGATGAGGGGCAGGGGTACCGCCTCCTTGCTGGTACTTATTTAGTGCAGGACAGAGATCACTGAAGGGACCCCACCTCCACTTTCTCTCCCAGTGGAGAAGGGAAGATACTTATTATTTTTATAGGTAAAATATAAGCATTTTTTTTAAAGCACTGTGTAAATTAGAAACTCTCAAGTTGATTCTCTGTGTCTCATAAAAGAATAGAAACTCTAAGAGCATTTTCCATGTTTTGATATATTAAGTTTAATGTCAGGCTTCATTTGTACTTTTTTGACAATGTAATTGTGCTAGTGATGAATTTTTTCAAGAAAATAGAATTTATTCTAACTATTTTATATAAGAATAATATTAATAGCATTTGAATTAGCATTTCAAACTTAAATTATGAGTTTAGAGGAAAAGTAGTATAATGTGGTAGAAAATCTTTTACGTATATTGTTTTTTTTATTGCTGATGAAAATCCTGGGAGGCAGATATTGTTATTCTCATTTTATAGTGGTAATAGAGAATGAAAGACCTAATGTCATTATTTATGCAAAGTCTCATAGATATTAAGTGACAGGTGAATTGGCTAATCATGTCTGTTCTTTATCCATATCAAGCCATCTTTTACTCTTCATTATGTTTTTCCTTAATTATAAACTCATAATCTTCTGGATTTCCACATAGCATAGGGGTTACTTAATATCATGAGTAATGCCAAACTAATATGCATTTGAGACCTAGTTCTGCCAACGTGCCATGAACTTTATATGGATTTGTTTTGCTGCTTTACTGAACACTTGATAAATTTTATCTCATTGCATTTTTAAAGCAATCTTGTGAAATAAATAGTGTTGTTGTAACTTTTTACACACAAGGAAGCTGAGGCTTAGGGAGGTTGAGTCACATACCCATTAAGGGACCAAGCTGAGATTTTTGTAGTGTTTCTAAAGTTTTGCCTATTTCTTTTGGTTTCTTAGTTGTGTCTTTTTCTTTCTTCAGTGAAAAGAGGCAATGTTATAAGAGTTCTTACTTGTTCTTTACAAAGTTAATATGAATGGGTGTGTTTTATAGTAGAGATGCCAAAAGAAAAGTCTAAGCTTATCAAACAGTTCTCTATGATGTAATAATATTTTATTTGTCTCCAAGCTCATTGATTATTTGAAAGTATATTGTAATAGGAATTTTTGATGTCTGGTTCCAGATGGGCTGTGAGTGGTTGGTGAATCCTCAAATTTGTATACAAAGTATTATTTATATGAATTTTTGTAGGTAGGGGGCGGTTAGCTTTTACAAGATTCTCAAAAGTGATCTCAGATCTCAAAATGATAAGAATCACTGTATTATGGGAAAGAAAGTCAAATAACAGTCACTGTATATGTACAGCTTGAAAAGGTATCTTTTCTAAGACATGGAATGATCTCAAAAGTAGTTTTTAAATTTATTTTGTAAAAAAGCTTAGGAAGATTATACAACAAGGATAAAAAATTCGTCTTGTTTTTAATTACTCAAATAATCCAAACATTTACATCATTATTACACATAGAAACACGTAGATACAATGTATATTTACATATATTTAAATACATACATATACCTGACATATTTCTATAAATATATATCAGAGTGATGGGGAATGCTCCATCTTCCCTTCTCCATGTTTGTATCATCACTTTACATACTCTACACTTATTTGCTCTTTGTATATTGTTATTCCTCTTTCTGTAACCATGTTGTCCACTCTGGCAGTTACTAGCCACATATAGCTATTAAAATTAGTTAAATTTTAAAGATTCAGTTCCTTTGTCACACTGGTCATATTTCAAGTGCTCGATAGCCACATGTGCTGAGTGGCTCCCATACTGAACAATAAATAATATAGAACTTTTCTATCATTGCAGGAAGTCCTGGACAGCATTGTCCTGGAATGTAAGGTCCAGGAGGGCAAAGACAGTTTTTTTTTACTGTTTTTTTTTTCTACTTTTTATATTAACAGCTTTATTAAGATATAATTGACATACCATAAATTTTACCAGTTTAAAGTACATGATTTAATGGTTTTTAAAATATACTTATAGTTGTGAAACTATAACCATAATTTAAAAACATTTTGTTATTCCGTAAAATAAACCTTGTACTCAAGAGCAGTCACTTTCTGTTCTCTTCCCTACTCCCCGGCACTAGATTGTCACTAATCTACTCTCTAGAGACCTTTTTAAAGTTCACTGTTCTATCCCCCATGCCAGGAATATTGCCACATTCAAAAAATATTTTTGAATTAGCGAATGACTATGTGTATTTTCTGTAGTCTACTTAGGGAGAAAGTCAAACTATATAAGTAAATTTTTAAAAAATTTTTTTATTTAAAGATTTTTATTTATTTGTCAGATAAAGGGAGAGAGAGACAGAGCACAAGCAGGGGGAGCAGCAGGCAGAAGGAAGAGCAGGCTCTCCGCTGAGCAGGGATCCTGATGCGGGATTGGACCCCAGGACCCTGGGACATGACCAGAGTCAAATGCAGACATTTAACTGACACCGGGCGTCCCGTATATAAGTAAATTTTTATCTGTGACTTAAAAAAATAATTTCCAGGGTATTTTATATAGGTAGTATAAAGTCAAACTAATCTTATACTTTAGATGTATAAAAATTAACTTTCATAATGATATTTCTGAGGTATTTAACGATCCTGAGTTATGAAAGCACATTAGCTCATTATGTTTCCAGAAACTTGGTAATCTAGGAAGTGTGGTAAGCATAATTTTAAGATGACTCTCTTGACCTTTGCCCCCTGGTCTTACTATCATGGTTATGTTATGTTATATGGCTAAAGGGAGATTATTTGAGTAGGCTTAATCAAGTCACATGAGCCCTTTAAAAACAGTATTCTCAGGTTGCTAGTAGAAGGGGAAGTCGAAGATAGGAGGCACAAAGAGAATTTGACATACCATTGCTGGTTTGAAGATGGAGGGAACCATGTGGAAAGGACTGGAGAGTGCCTCTGGAGCAGAGAGCATCCCTTGACCAATAGCTGTCAAGGAAATGGGAATCTCAGTCCTATAATTTCAGGGAACTGAATTCTGTCAACAAGCTGAAAGAGTTTAGAAGTGGATTCTTTTAAAAAGATTCCAGATAAGGGTCTAGCTCAGCTAATACTCATCTGAGTCCGCAGGGACTTCTGACCTATAGAACTGTGAAATAATAAATGTATGTTGTTTGAAGCTTCTAGGTTTGTGGCAATTTGTTAACTTAGCAATAAAAAGGAACAAATTCAGGAACATATTTAGCAACAAATCATTGAGAAAAAGTATTCTTCTTGAGTTTCAGTTAATCATATTGTTTAGTTAATGAGAAAATTAAATTCAATTACTTCCTTAAGCATGGTGGTGAATTGGGTTTTATTATTTTTACCAACAATAATAATGCAGGATGATATGTGAGTTTAGTTTTTTTATCAGGCTTTGTGTACTTCCCTCTCCTTGCTGTCTTTGGTCTGCCATGAATAATGGGAATTTACACTCTGAATGGTTGGCGTAAGTTTACTATTTAATATTTGGATCCTTGAAAAGAAGATGCTCTGAAATTTTAGCTGTCTGATCCATTTGGCCCTATTTGACCCACAGGATACTATTCATACCATTCATTTCATTCTGAAATACTTCTTGAGCCAAAGGTAACTATTTTACCTTTAAGACAGCTGAACCATATACCACCTAAAAGTGAATAGGAAATATAGACAACTTAAGGTTTAAAAATGACTAGTAGATGTGAAGTCAGTTTACCCAGAAGGGAAAAAGGTTGTTCTTATCATTAGATAGTAGATGAATTTGGAAGAATGATACCATGTGGAAGAGACTGTATGACTAAAAAAATACTTGGGTTGTATAGTCATCTCAGTGACTTAAGGCAATGGTGAGGAAAAATGCTTAATGGGCTAGAAGCCTCATATTTGGGAATATAATTGTTAGAATTTTAGAGTTCCGAATTAGTTGAGAAATAGACCTAGAAGTCAGATAGGTAATGGTTAAAATATCAGGTTTATCAGTGCTAATATGGAGAACATAATTTTCTTTTCTTGTTTTTTTTTTTTTTTTTTATTTAAAGGTTGATTTATTTATTTGAGAGAGAGAGAGCATGTGTGCACATGGAGGGGAAGGGCAGAGGGAGAGAAAGTCTTGAGCAGACTCTGCACTGAGTATGAAGCCTGACACAGGGCTTGATCTCATAACCCTGAGATCATGACCTGAGCCAAAACCAAGAATTGGTTGCTTAACTGACTGAGCCACCCAAGTGCCCCTGGAGAACATGACTTTCATGTGTGGCCATAATGAGCTATTTAATATTTCACTTCAAAATTAAATTTACGTGCAGGCAGAGGTAAGCAACTGCTGGTCCATATTTCTGGGCAGGGCCCTTACATTGCATGGAAGAAAGTAGGCATAATGCATTCCCTCAGCCCAGAGTTGGCCCAGCCTTCAATACCCCAGTGTTTTCTCCTTACCTTACAATCAGAAACCACCCCTTCTCCTCTGAGGAAGAAGAAAGGAGTGAGATATGGGCAGAGAGGCCAAGAGTGTCACTCTAATTAAAATCCCTCCCCATGGAAATACTAGGAGTGAATAATATATTCTCTACAATCAGTAAAAAATAAATGAGAACAACTGAATCAAATCTTTTCAAAATGAAGTATCTTGCCTGGTAACTTAATTTCTTCCTCCTATGTCTGTAGCTTCCTTGCTCAGTATGAAGTCAACTTGACATTAGGCATATTTAACATGGCCAGAAATCTTGAAGTGAATGCCTAATTATAATATTTGGCCAACAATCTGATGTTCAAATATTTGAATGAAAAACTTCTGAGTACCCAACTGGCTGCTATCAATTCCAGTATAACTTATCCACAGATAAGTATTGACACACAGCAGCTAGAAGGTTAAAATGCTGAAACCTTTGTTGATACTGGTCTTAGTAACATCAGTCCTGAAGGCACTGTTTGTTCTTGGCAATTATTTGAAGCCTGGTTGAGATTGGGAAAGATTTGCAATGGAAGTACAATATTTTAAAGGATTATATAAAAAGGTTTTATTTGCTGGAAGAGAAATGATAATGGTCTTCCAGTGGCATTCTACCAGTAGTCAATTATTTTTCACCCTAAATCATGCAAAGGGTGGTATAAACAGCTCCTTCCTCTTCTACTAGTTGTGAGAGCTGACTAAGCACATACTGTTTGTTACCACTGAGGCCAGTCTGAAGAGGAATTTTTGTTAATGTGTGCTGGTGCCAGTCAACTACTATAGTCAGCTTGGTTAGTGTACTTACATGAGGTAATACCTATTTGGCCAGGATATGATGTGTTCAAATCAGTGTTCTCTGAGGTAGGATGGTACCCAAGATGACTTATTGGTGCGTGGGAAGAAAATATTAGGACTTCTAGTAGTGTTATTTTTAATTTTGATTTTAAAATTTATACTTTATAGTACATAATATTGAATTTAAGTTAATTTAATTTAACTTAATTTAATTTTTTAAAGTAGGCTCCATGCCCACCCAGTGTGGAGCCCAATGTGGTGCTTGAACTTGCGACCCTGAGATCAAGAACTGAGCTGAAATCAAGAGCCAAGACACTTAACTGACTGAGCCACCCAGGAGCCCTTAGTACACAATATTTTAAATAGTACATGTTTATTTACATGTAAATATACATGTATTTGAGTTATGTAATAAAAACTTTTACTGACAAGGGAGCATGTAATTAAGGTTTGAAGACTACTGGTCTAGCAGGTGAGGTCACCTAAATTTTTATTAGGAGTCAGATGGTTGGAGAATGCACACTTAGAAGTGGAGGATGCACGTGCACTGCGAAGGAAACAAGAAGAGGTGCAAGCTCGACAGTGTAATACTGTACTACAGTGTAATACAGTGATAATTATCACTGTGCAGGAAGGGAAAAGAAAAGTTAATACCAATGAATATACTCTAGAGGTACTCTTTATTTTGTTTAAATGTATAAACTGTTCAACAATATTTCAATTAAAAACACCTTTAAAAAGACTTCCAAATGAGGATGGCTTGCAAAGGTGACTCTGCATAAAGATTCCCCAAGTGGATTCAACTATTCCTTGAATGGTTATTGTCAGCACTAAAACCATAGATTTTGATAAACAGGATTTATTGTCTCAGAGACTATGCATTAAAACTACTGATTTTTCTTATTTTTATGGTGTTTTAATCAAATTTTTATTTGTAGCCAAGATAGAGAACAATACTTCAATTGACTAGTCTTAATTTTGTTTAATGTTTGTGCTGGTTTTCCTGCACTTAGTAGTTGCCGTTCCTGTACTTTAAATAGGGCAGCGTGTTTATTTGACCAGGGACTCTAGATTGGGCAGTTTTAGCTAGATGAGACATTTGAAGGCATATGGGCATGTGACAGGCATCTGGACAGGGATTGGCAAACTTTTTCTGTAAAAGGCCAGATAATAGATATTTTAGACTTTGCAGGCCGATGGTTTCTGTTGCCATTGCTCTACTCTGCTCTTGTACTGTGTAAGCAGTCTGAGACATCTGTAAACAAATGGGTGTAGTGGAATTCTAATAAATCTTCATTTACACAAACAGGCAGTGGACCAGTAGTTTGTGGAGCTCTCATCTCGATTAACATGTCAACATGGCTCTCAATTCAAGAACAGGTGTGCCACAATAAAAAGTACATTAGTTGTTTGGTGAAACTTAGAATACATTGTAGAAACAACATTAGAAGTGGCAAGTTCAGTGTCTTGTGTTTCCATGGGGACAGTTTCTGCTAACCTCTGCAAATGGGCCATACTTTGTTTCTTTGCATGTTTGGTAATTTTTTGTTGATTATTGTAATGTGATAAGTCTAGAAATTAGAGTTTTCTCTCTCTTCAGGGTTTGTTTTTTCTTTTGCATATGTGGCTTGTAGTTCATGATTTTTCTAAGCTACTCTTGTATGTATTCTTTGTTGCATATGGTCTCTAAGGTCTCTATTCTTTTCGCTTGTGGTCAGCTAGTGTTTTGACATAGATTTCCTTGAATGCCTGGAACCAAGGAAAAAATAAGTAATTCTCCCCGTCTTTGCAGATTAACTCTTTTGGGGGCACTCCTTCAGTGCATAGCTAGGTTGTTTATGACTCTGCGTTAGCCTTCATTTCCTGTTTGCTTTCAGTCTAAAAGTTAGCCAGAGCTGAAAATGTAGAGTCTTCTCAGGTATTTTCTGAGCATGTAGTCTTCCCTGGGGAGGCATATGGCTTCCCAAATTCCCCTGTTGGGTTCACATACTGGATAGTTTTCAGTACCCTAATTCTTCAAAGAATCTCTCCCCAGATTTTACTCCCAGGCTCTTGGTGTATCTGTTTGCTTCCATTATAACCTTTTGCCTCATGCAGCAGGGTTTGTATTTGCCTTTCATAGTTTTTAAGGAATGCCTTCTGTATAACCGCTTTTTTGCTCTGAAGGAGTTTCATGCTAGGCATGGGATGATTTTCATACTGTATCAGCAAATGATTTCGTGAATTAAATGTAAAAATTTTAGTTGCTCCAAGGGTTAATGCAGTTGATTTTATGGTTTCTTCCTTGAACCAATCTGAGTAACCATTAAATCTGTCAGCTCCCATTCTTGTAACCACTGTCATCTGGGTTTCCCTATCGTCTCATCAATAGACATTCTGCATTGACTCATTGAATGAGTTGTAGTCCCCCAACTTGGGATTGCTATTTCATGAGCCTCCAAGTCTTTATACATACCTCACTCAGCAATACTGCTATATATATTCTTTTTATAAAGTGCTAGATTAAATTTGATTATATTTTGTTTAGGATTTTTGTATGAAGGATATTTGTAATTTTCATTTCTTCTGTTGGTTTCATCGAGTTGTACTATTTAAGGAAGTATTCCTTTCATTTAAAATATCCATTTTATTGATAGGAAGTTGTTCTTAATGTCTTATTCTTTCTGTAGCATCAGTAGTGAGGTTTCTCGTTTTCTTTTTGATAATGGTAGTTAATATTTTTTAGTTTTTTCTTGATAAATTTTGCTAGAGAATTCTTAATTTTGTTAGTCTTCATGAAGCCAGCTTTTAATTGTGTTGATTTCCTTCATTGTATGACTTTTCTATTTAAGAGTTTTCTGTTTTTGTTTTTTTTTTTAAAGATTTATTTATTTATTTGAGAGAGGGAGAGCATGCGCCAGTGTGGGGAGGAGCAGAGGGAAAGGGAGAGAATCCCAAGGAGGCTCCTCGCTGAGCACAGAGCCCAATGTAAGCCTCAATCTCACAACCCTGAGATCATGACATGAGCTGAAACCAAGAGTTGGATGCTCAACTGACTGAGCCACCCAGGCTCCCCAAGAGATTTCTCTTCTTTATTATTCCCTTCCATATATTTTCTCTTGATTTAACTCACTGTTCTTTTTCTAGCTTCTTGAGCTGTAACCTTAGAAAATTGATTTTCAGTTTTCTAATATACACATCAAAAATTTCTACTTTCTAAATCTAATTTCTAATTTTCTAATATACGCAGCTAAAATTTCTCTCTAAATTCTGGCTTAGCTTCATCTCATAAATTCGGATATGTTGTGTTTTTAATATTATTCAATTAAAATATTTTCTAATTGTCTTGGTGACTTAGAAGTCTATGGCTTAATTTGCAAATATTTGGGGATTTTAAATTTATATTTTTTGTGCAGTCAATATATATGGGGTTGCCAATAATTTCATGGTTTTGTGATGCATGATTACTGTAGCCAATTGTTATTTATTAAATTGATTTAATTCAATTCTGGTGTTGCTTGTTGGTATGGCTTAAGAACAAGTAGTCCTATAAAGAGGGTGGGAATTTATTTTTCTCACAGTCCTTTGGCTTCTGAAAGACTTCTGCAGGCTCAAAGTGTAAAAAAAAACATGCAAGTTCAGGGTTCTCAAGTACATCTACCCAGATGGCACCCTTCTAGGTATCAGGGTCTTACTTCCTCTTAGAGGCACTATCTTTAGCACCGAAGTTTTGTCTCGGCTGTGAATTAAACTTTTTCTGTAATTCTGCTCCTCTCTCAGTCTGATACTGGGCCTGTTTTTCAGCTTGATCTTCCCTCTGGATTCAGGAGTAGAGATTTCGTTTAAATGTTACAGAGTCCCCTGGCTTTTATACTGTATCTAAAATTGGTGATTGGTGAATTGGGTCTTACAGGATGTTGGGAAAAGCTGCTCATGAGCAAGTGTCTCATAGAGACACTCTGCTGCAGTTTTCTTCCTTTAGCGTATCAGTGACTTTTTATAGCAATCAGCTCATTCCACAGTCCTTATAATTACCCTTGCTACCGTACTTCTCCAGTATTAGAGCTATTGCATTAGCCTGTTGTCCGTGCGTAACCTTCTACTGAAATGCCATCTCAGCTCACACGTGGAGGTCTTAGTCATTGTGATGCTGTAGCATGCCAGGAGTTATTACCACTCCGTCTACCGTCTGCCCGGTGAGTGATCCAACTCTAGAATCCTCTCCTGAAGATATGCTTCCTGGTGGTAACTGTTAGTTTGGTCACTCTTCCCTCCACCACCCTGAAGCAGAAGTATCTGCTTTCACACTGAGAACTGAGCACATGTAGTATACTTAGGAGGTTCAGGGACCCTGACAGAGTAGTACACAGAAGTAGCCAGTAAGAAGTATGTTATCAAGTCTGCTACCACAGGGTGCGACCAGAGCTTAATCCCACAAGGAAGTTCTTGGGGGGGGAAATGCACCACAGTATTATCCCAACAACGAGGTAAGGAAGCTTGGGGTATTTACACTCTTACCGTATCATTCATTGGCTAGGGCCTACCTCTGGGAGGGTGTTGATTTATAGGCACTTCCAGGGCAGTATCACTGAAGGCACTGCTGTAGAATTGCCTGAGGGGAGGTGCTGGGAGAAGCTGTTGGTGGCTGGGTTGCTGGCCATCACATTCTATAGGAGCCTAGTCCTGGAGAAGCCAAGCTGCAGGAGATTAAGTACATTGCAACCAGGAAGCAAAACTTCTCTCCTGCAGTCTCTCTAGTGCACTCTGTTGACAGAGCATGACAGCTTTAACATCATGCCATCTGACAAAGACAAAAATGCCCAGATCGATTTTCACGGAGTAGGCAAACTGTGGATTTTGAGGTGACAGGCAATGGGTAATTGGCACAGTCTACCCTTTGATTATTCAGCTTTTTAATGTTTCTTTCTAAACATATGTGAATTCCCCAGCAACCAAACAACACTGTATTTCTAAGAAGATACATATCTTCCTACTGAAGTTCTCACCCTTTGTCCAAAATGAGGAAGTACACAGTTCAAAGAATCATCATATCCATCATTGCTTGTATTAATTACTCTTCATATTCAGTCGTAGTCTCACTGAATATACCATTATCTAAAGTCTAAATTGCAGCTAACTTACAACAACTAGTATGTAAAGTAAAAATGAGGAGAGAAGATATACAGGTAACAAGCAAAGAGAAACTATGCAAAGCTGTTAATGATCTTTGTTTCTGTAATATGTTATAAGATGATAATTGATATCTGAGGTTTTGTTCTTCCACTCCCTATTTTTATTTCCCCTGTTCTCAGCTGGAGTCTCAGGTTGTTGAAGTTTCACCTGGTGGAGTGACCCAAACCCAATGGTTTGAGTTCTCAGTCATCCTGCTTTGGTTGGATATTTTTTATGGGTGTATCTTCTGGATCTTTCATCCTGTTTTAGCTGTGTTTAAATCTGCTGTAAACCCGTGCCTCAAATTCTTAATTTTGATTATGGTAGTTTTTAGTTTTAGTATGTCTATTATTTTTTTATATCTCTTACTGTAACAGTTTTCAATTAACTGCCAAAATTTTAAATCTTGTCTTTTAGAGCTTAGTAAAGTATATTTGTTTTATAGGACACATCTGACAATCTCTGTAATTGAAGTATCTTCAGGTCTCTTCCTCTTGTCTGTTGGTTCTTACCTTGTTGTCTTGCATTGCCATATGTCTTAGTATCTTTAATCATGCTAGACATTTTACTTGAAAAAATCATTGGTAGAAATAATTTGAGGCCTAGAATAATGTTATCTTTCTTTAGAGAGTGTGTATTTGTATCTTTTGTTAGGAGCTTTGGCTACTGGCAGTTCTAGTATCACCTTAAGCCAACGGTAAGTCTTGAGGTTTTCTGCCATGCAGTTGGCTCATAGCTAGGCTGCAGTCCACATAGGGGCTGGTTTACTTCTGGTACACCCTTACTCTAATAACACGTCGTTGTGTCTCAATTCAGAGGGCCATACTGTTTGAGTCCCTACCCTTCATGGACCATTCAACTTTTGTCTCTGTCCCTCTATCAGTCTGCCAAAAGCACTCAGCTTTTTGGTATTGTCTTCTCAATAGGCAAGTCTTTCCAGAGCAAAAGCAGTTCTGAATGCCTGCCTTGTAAAGAATTTGCAACTTCTGGTCTTGGATTGGTAGATCTTACCATTTTGTTACTTATAAGATGCTTTTAAGATTTTAAATGTTTTCCTTAGCTTTATAAAGTTGTTTTCAGTGCAGGATTTGTCTGAATTACCTTATCTGGTATTGTTTGAAGTGAAAAATCAGTACAAGTTATTTAACTTGTTCTTTAAATTGTGCCTCAGTTTTCTCATCTGTAATATGGGATTAATGATTACTTACTACCTTGTAAGGTTTTTGAGATTAAAAAAAAAAGATTTTATTTATATATTTGAGAGAGAGAGGGAGAGAGGGAGCACGAGCAAGGGGAATGGCAGAGGGAGAGGGAGAAGCAGACTTACCGCTGAGCAGGAAGGACCCTGGGATCATGACCTGAGCCAAAGGCAGACAGCTAACCCACTGCACCACCCAGGTGCCCTGGTTTTTGAGATTTTTAAGTGAGGTAACACATCATGCGCTTATAGTAGATCCTGACATGTAGAAAATGCTCAATTTATTATTACATTAATTTGAGAGTATTGGAATTTGTCTGTTCTTAAAAAACTTTTCCAAGCATGAATTAGCTCCTTTATTGCCTAAAATCATCTGCCGGGATTATGAAAGAGTTATAAATAGCATTCTTATTCTGACATTTCTGTCAACCATGATTTAGATAAATGAAAATTGTTTTTTTCCTGGTGTACTTAAGACTAGTCTATACTATAAGGAGAATTTAATTTGTCTAAAACGAAATAATGACCCTGAGATCTATGTGCATATGTGTATATTACGTATAATATATATGTTTATGTATAAGTGAATATATAAAGACTGATAAGCCCTTGTGTGTGTGTGTGTTTGCAGGTATATATATACATATAGTTGCATATATTATATATAAAGGCTAAGTGGGAAGATATCTTAATTACTTAAAATATGATCTTTTGTGGATAAAACAATTGAGCTGGAGCTAAGGAGAACAAAATGAAGTAGAATTGAGATTTTGTTAAATATTTTTAAATTCTAAAAACTGAAATTTTTCTAATTGTCTTTATATTTTAAATGGAAGATAATTATAAAACCTTTGATTTATCCTATTTTTAAAATTGATTGAGTTCTTGGACTAGGTATAAAGTAGATAAGAGAAAATGGTAATAAAAGCAGGTAGCCGAACTCAGTAAAGTCTGCTGACAGCTACCACAGCAATCCTGGTTTGTGAAAAACAAATATAGTGATGTAATGGGACAGAGGGTGGGTAGACTTGTGGTGAACATGGCACAATGTACATACTTGTTCAGTCACTGAGATTTACACCTGAAACTAATGTAACATTGTGTGTTTACTCAAATTAAAATAGATAAAGAAATGACTTATTACTTGAGAGTAAATAACATGAGAATTAAAAAGAGCCAAGACGAAAACCAAAAGCAAATATAGCTAACACTGTAACTTTGAAAGTGGTATGTATGTACACTATTTCACTATTTCATTGATCTGCATCTTTTAAAGTGTGTTTGACCTTCCTTCTTGTGCCTCCATCTTATTTTCGTATAGAGGCAATTTAACTTCATCTATTTTTGCATTAAACATTAAACCTATCAGTACAATGTTCAGTCTTTCAGTGTGTTTTTTCACTGTGCAAAGTGGTGAAACAGTAAAAATATGTCAAGGTTTAGAGAAATCCAAAATAAATTCTTTTGAGATGTAGAGAGATATACGGCAATTTGAAAACTTTCTTAATTTGTAAATAAATTCTCCCTATTGGGAAATGCTACATTCCATTCCTTTGGTTAAAAGTCTTTTTAATTTTCTTATGCTACTGTATGTTTTAAAGTTACTTTAAGGTAATTGTTTTCATGATTTTGTTTTCTAGGTTAACAGAACCTTCTGGATATTTAACAGATGGTCCAATTAACTATAAATATAAAACTAAATGCACATGGCTAATAGAAGGCTAGTAAGTATATAATTTGGATTAAATTATTTTATTCTGAAATGATAAAGAAGACAACCATATCAGTGTTAAAACATTAAAGTATAATTTTATAGGTATATAGCATATTTACTTGCTTATAGTTTATTCAGTCATTATTCATGATATTTTAAAATGAGATTTACAACTTTTAGATATCACATTTAATGTCAATTATAGTACCCCCTTAATTTGAGGTAGTAGTTTGTTACATATATTTTATTTTTGAGTTATGTTAGTGTGGCAGTAAATCAAGTAGGCATTTTTGGCTTGCTTTAAACATCTTGTTATGGAATTTGAAGATGCCATAGAAAGTGTAAAAATATTCCATGCTGAATTATACCATTGGTTCATACTATTCAGCACTTTAGTTATAAGGGTGTTAAAAAAAGAACATTTTGTAGGAGAGAGTTAATTATCCTTTTAGGAGTATTTTTCAGTAATAAGGGCTTGAGATTGAATTGATCTATTTAAACATACTGTGAATAGATCATAAATGAATTGATATGTTATTTTTGAACCATTTTATGATTTTTAAAGAGTGTATTTGGGAAATGATTTTTTTGGGGGAGGTTATTTAGAAAGTTTTTTAGAACTTAAAAGTTAAGAATTCCCTGCACACTTACTGCCTCATTTTGTTTTTTTATCTTTTGCTTGTTGGCTTATTGTTTTTTAAGTAATCTCTATGCGCAACGTGGGGCTTGAGCTCATGAGCCTGAGCTCATGCTCCACTGACTGAGCCAGCCGGTGGCCCCCCACACCTTTTTTTTCATTTTCTTAATTTATTAATAATATATTGAGACATTTTGATTAAAATTTCAAGACCACATTAGGGCCTTTAGTTAATAAGCTTTGTGTAGAAATAAGAGTTGTTACCTTTTGAGTGTTGAGTTTTAAAAATCAACTTTTTCAAGTATAATTTGCATACAATAAAATGCATATTAAGCGTACAGTTCAACACAGCTTCAATAATTTATATAATCTGTGTAATGTCCGCCTTAAGACATAGAACATTTACTGCTGACTAGATTTTTAGAAAATGGTGATGTATATATACAGTCTGTTAATAGATTTTGAAGTTGTGTGTCATTTTTACAATTCTTTTGTTTATTTTTAAAGTTTTATTTAAGTAATCTCTACACCCCACTTGGAGCTCGAACTCACAATCTGAGATCAAGAGTCGCATGCTCTTCTGACTGGCCAGCCAGGCATCCCTCATTTTTACAATTTAGAGCAGACTCTTTATCAGTCTTTTACACTGGCAACTTAAGAATGTATAGAAAATTCTCTATAAATAGGTTTTTTTTTTTTTTTTTTAAAGATTTTATTTATTTATGTGACAGAGAGACAGCCAGCGAGAGAGGGAACACAGCAGGGGGAGTGGGAGAGGAAGAAGCAGGCTCCCAGCGGAGGAGCCCGATGTGGGACTCGATCCCGGTACGCCGGGATCACGCCCTGAGCCGAAGGCAGACGCTTTAACGACTGCGCTACCCAGGCGCCCCCCTATAAATAGGTTTTTAATACAATACTCTTAAAATTTTTCAGACTGTGCTTTGAATGTTACATATTAATTTAAACATATTTTAATATTTTTTTCAGTCCAAATGCGGTGTTAAGATTAAGATTCAATCATTTTGCAACAGAATGTAGCTGGGATCATATGTATGTTTATGATGGAGATTCAATATATGCACCTTTAATCGCAGTTCTTAGGTGAGTAATTGCGTTTTACTCATGAACTTACAGAACTTACAGTCAGTTGTAGAAGAGTAACTGTAATTTATAATTTTAAATATATACTGCTCTGCGCTTTAAAATAAATTTAGCAGAGATATTGATTGCTAAATTTCTAAGATGATTATAATACAGTGTTGCATACTGTGACTGTCAACTTAGGTGTATATATAATCGTGTAAGTTTCGATTTAGTAAGGATAAATAAGTACTCTTTCAGAAACGTAGATTTCTTGATAAGTATCCTTTATTCTTTCCACATATAGTTTATTCTTTTAAAGTGATTTGAATATGTTTTCAGAGCTACCTATTGGATAGATTAATGTGAGTTCTAGGTGACAAAGAAGTAATAGATATATATGCTTTTTTTAGTTGTCTTTTTATTTTGCTGAAATAAAATTTCCAATTCTGTAAAAAAAGGTTAAGTTATACTTTATGTAATGGTTTAATAACAAATGTGTTGCTTTTAGTTCTCAAAATTTGGGAGTTTTGGTAGTTTCAAAATACTGTTAGTAGTCAGACTTAATTTTAAAATTTCAGCGTTTTCAATATCAATTTAAAAATCTTTTCTATGTATGTAATACAAATTATTATAAAATGTTTTATGAATAGGAGAAAATATATTAGACATAGGAAATATTAGGATCATGTAGTGCTGATTTTGTGTACAATTTAACTAAGATGATTGTTGACCAGTTACTTCCTTATAGTTCTTATTTCCATAATAATGCTTACATGTTCTGTTATACTTAAAAATTTGAATAAAGATATAAGCTTATTGTTCCTTCAGATTTTTAAAATTTTCTTTTTTCTTTTTACTATTTATGTTGCAAATATTCTGTTTACCAGGAATGTGAACTATTATTTTTTTGGATAGACATGTAAGGACTTGTATTTCTGAATGACTATTTCACAGTGACTCTTTAGGATCTTAGACACAGTCTGTAATATTGCTATTGCTCTAAATACTTCCAGAATTTAATTTTTGAGTTGTTTGAAAATTATTTAAAGGGTTGCCACGAATAGCCCTTCATCCAAGGACAATATACAGAAAATGGAAGAGTCTTATGAATAATTATATTGTAAGATAATTCATTGTGATAATTAGGTAAGATTCTGGGTTCATACATTAATTTTTAGCAGTTTAGATTTTACTCAGCTCTCATTACTATATTTTTATGACAGTCTTGACTGACCATCATTTAGATGGGTGCCTTTCCATTTGTTTTCTTCATAGTTGTAATGACTGCATTAATTAACAGTGATCCATTAATACTCTTACCAATGCTTTCTTGATACTAAAAGAAACTTTTGTAAGATAATTAGTAGGATGGGATTTAGTATATGACTGTGAAGATGGAACCAGTGACTTTTCATTAGCAGGTGTTCCTATTAGCTATCTTGAAGGAGATGGAAAGATGTTTATTGAGTATCCACTTGATGTTAATCAGTATACTAGGCACATTAAATGTCATCTAATTCTCACAAGGATCTTGTGGACGAAGTGCTGTTATCCCCACTTTATAGCTGAGAAAATTGAGACTCAGAGAAATTGTTTTACTTTTAATAGATGGTGGAGCCAGGCAGGATTAGGACATGATAGTCTCCTTACTTAAAAGCCTATAATACTATGAATTCAGAATCTAAGTGTTTGAATGATTCCAGTTTTATAAATATACATTATTCAACAAACACGTGATAACTTCCTCAGTTCCAGAGACTATCATAAGCCTGGAGGATATAGTAAGGAATAAGATACAGGCATTGCAATGAATTCACACACCAGGTACCTAGAGTTGGGCCAAACTTCATAGGTCGAGTGCACAGCCCTCCATAGGACTGCGTTTAGTTCAGACACCAGCTGGAAGTTCAGAGGTCCTCGGGCCCCACCCACACTTCTGACCAGCTGGCTGCAGATTTAGGGGTGCCCATCACCCCTTCAGTTTCAGTAATTCACTAGAATGACTCTTAGAACTCGGGCAACCACTACACTTGTGATTATAGTTTTATAATAAAAGGATAGAAATCAGGACCAGCCAAATGAAGAGACACATAGAATGAGTTCTGGGAGGATCACAAACAACTTCTTTGTCCTTGGGATGTGTTACATTCCCAGCACACCAATGTGTATCATCATCCAGGAAGCTTACCTGAGCTCCAGGTGTCCAGAGTTTTTGTTGGGGTTCCATTATATAGGTATGATTGATTGAATCATTGGCCACAAGGTCGAACTGTCTCTAGTCCTCCTTCTCTCTCTGGAAGTTGGATTGATTTCTTGTGGCTCAAAGCCTCAACCCTTTAATTGCATGTTGGTCTTTCCGGTGTGGTCAGCTCCCATCCTGAGTCACCTCATTAGCATAAACAATCAGAATTCCCCGTGAATAACGGAGACATTCCTATCACTTGGGAAATTCCAAGGATTTGGAGGCTACATCAGTACACAGCAGTTAGCACTGGTGGCGGCATGCACACAGATTTTTTTACCCAGCACAGTATTATAATTAGGTTATGGAAGGAGTGCTATATGATTTTAGAAGTAGCTAATTCTTCATGGTGAATTTCATCATGGGCAGAAACATAATAGGCAAAGTATGGGGGCCAGATGGGACATTCTTGGTAGAGAAAAACATGTACAAAGGCATAGACACATTAAAGAGCATTATGTTTTGGGCTAATATAAGTAGTTACGAGTAATTTGATCATAGGAAATGTGAAGGGATTGGTAGGAGCCAGATTACCCAATAAACGGTAATCAGTACATCTACCGAATGCTAATTATGTGCCAGGCAGTATGTAAGAGTTCTTTCTATATATTAACTCATTTAATCTTCACAGTAACCCTTTAGTTAGGGATTATTATTGCCATGGAGTTTATAAATTCTCCATTCATAAATGGAGAATTGAGGCACAAAGAGATTCAGTGAGTGGTTCAAAGTTGCCTAGCTAGTAAGTAATATAGTCAGAATAATAACTCTGGTTTTATAATCCCTTAATCACAGTAGTATTGCTTTCTTGTATACCACACTAAGGAAATTGGACTTCATTCTATAGGCAAGACTTTAGAATGCGGAAAATGGATTGTAATAGAGCAGTGTTATTTTTTATTGTGTGCTGGACATCATGTTTGTAAAATCACATATAGTAATAATTTGAGGCCTAGAAAGATACTGTATTCCTATAGAGAGTGCCTGGAGACACTAGCAATTCAGTCAACTGAATTTAGATACTGAGGTGATTCACGCCCAAGCTGCAGGGCAATCTCCTGGAGGGTTGATCTTTTACGAGTTCACTTTTACTTGCAGTCTTTGGAGTCCCAGGTCAAAGCAAGGACCCGAGGTTCCACTTTTTGTTTTCCTAGCTCTGTAAAACAACCCAGTTTCTTAGCCCTTCAAACCTTACCTCCAACTTTGAAATCAGTGAGTGCCCATAAGGAGACATGGCCTTAGTACCTGGGCTCACCATCTTCTTAGTTCTACAGTACCTTCAAACTGATTTTTTTTTTTTAAATGTAATTTGTCATTTTTCTAGTTGACTTCAGTAGAAGGGTTAGTTGGTCCAAATTGCTTGGTTGCTCTTTTTTAAACTTTTTTTTTTTTAAAACAAACACTGTAATTAAATTTCTTTTATTTATTTTTTAAATAAATTATTAAAAAAACATAAGTAAATAACCAGTAAACATATCTGTTCTTTGTTTCAGAGAGATTAATTATATCTATTATAAAGAACTGGGAATATTATTTTTAACAATGTACTCTCTTCAATGTAATCGCACTATAGTGAAAAATATAACTGAGACAGGTATTATAGAATTAGAATTCTTTTGACAGTCCCCTTTTAAAATTTTTTGTTCCTTCACAAACATAGATTAGTAGATGCAGTAATAATTAGAAAAACATCAAGATTTGATTACTTTTTAATTTGTTTGCTTTGAGAATATGTTTGTAAAATAAATTGATTATTTCATTTTGTTCTGTCAAATATGACTTGAATGAGAGAGTTCAATTGCTGGTGGTGTCTACACGAAATTTAACATTGCCAAAAGGAATGGACTATTCTGAGTATTATAATTTGTTGTTAGCAGCTTCTCATATTGCATGTTTTCACAGATTTAGAGAGGGTAGTATGATATAAGTAAATGAAGATATGTAATTTTTCCTCATACATAAGGAGATTGAAAAAGGGAAAAGTAGCAGTTACTAAGTGGCTACTGACTCAGAACTCTTGCACATTTATATCTGCCCCCCTCCCACCGTTAGTTTTCTTTTGTGTGAATATGGGCTTAAATGTCTTCTGGAGTATTAATATAATTTGTATAAGTATGCAAAATTTGAAAGAAATAGAAATAGCATATATTTTTAGATGACCTGAAATACTTGGATTAGTGTCCTGGAAGCATACACGTTTAACTAGAATGTCACTGTAGTCCCTTTGTCGGTGTGGAGTGTTCTAGCTTCATCAGAATTTGCAGCCAGAGGGAGATAGCAAGGCTCTAAGATGGCTTTAAGAGACAGTTTACCCATGAGTTAAGAGACCACCTTATGGTATTATAACAGGATGGATAGCAGGATAAAGGGAGAAATGGACACTGCAGTCCAAACAGTGTGAAGGAAGAAAAGGAGGGCGGTGGCACGAGAACGCACGTTTGTCCATTGGCAGCAGTAGGAGGGCTAATTGGCTGAAAAATGGAGAGGAACTTGTTTTAGACTTACCCTTCTTCTAGTTGCTTATTCTGTTACAGATATTTAGTGATTCTGACAAGAATATTTTTGAGTAGATTTTAATGTGATTAACAGTCATGCATATTAATATATATTGCATTCAATTATGTTCTCTTGCAGTGGTTTGATAGTCCCTGAAATCAGGGGAAATGAAACTGTGCCTGAAGTCGTTACAACATCTGGCTATGCACTGTTACATTTTTTTAGTGACGCTGCATATAATCTAACCGGTTTCAACATTTTTTATTCGTAAGTATTTTTTTTAATTCTATATTGTAATGATTCTTATAACTTTACTTCAAATAATTTATTGTTTTTGTAAATGTCTTCTATATGGGGAGCAGGCTAGTGTGTTAAATTTCAAAATCATAAGATCTTTTCCTAAGTGACATAAAATCTTAATCATATGCCTCAAAGTACTGTTTGAGCTTGTATTCTAGGTCTCAGGACATTATGGTAGCAAGTTTGGTTGACAATTAATTATGAAATTTAAAATTGTTGGTAAATGATTAAACAAGTACAAACTAGAGTAACTTGTAGCAGCAGGTGTGTGGGATTAGAGGGAGTCTTCATCTGTGTCTGTGCTTGAAGGTATTTTATTCCTAATTTGAAGATGGGTATGTGAACTAAGCTTGTGTAGTCCTTTGGCTTTCCAGAGACTGTACTGGATACTCTGTGTACATTATATTCTTTGATTCTCTTTATAAGAATTCCGTCACATGGGTCTTTTTCCCATTTTACATGTGAGGACATTGAGGCTTAAGGTAAGTGGATATACCACTGTCTCCTCTAAAATAAGGAAAATAATTTTTATTAAGAAACATTACGTGCCTGACACTTTCTATACATTTTTATGCCCGGAAGTCTCACTTCCAGTGAAGTGGAGGAGCTGAGATACTTTCACAGGAAAGGCCACCGAAGAACTTGATGCACTGCTCTTTTTCCTTTTCTTCGGGAATGTAGAATATAACTGGTGAATTTTCCACCATGAATAAAATATTCTAAATATCTTCAGACTATTAAAATATAAAATCAGCGAGTCATTGTAGGATTTATTTATCTCAAGTATGTCTGCAAAGAATAATAAATATATAGTAGAATATAATTGGTTAAAGTGGTTTAAAATAAAATTTGATAAACATCCCTCTTCTTCTGTGACAGTGTGTAGATGATAGCATGATATGTAAATATCATTATATAAACAGGTTAAATCTTGGCTTTTCATGTAGTTTCAGGTATTCATGAATTTAATTATTTTCTGTAAAATATACATTCAAAACATTTGAGTACTTAATTCTTTACAAAACATTGTGTTTGGAACTGTATAGATTCTGCAAATGTTGAGTCATTGGAAGTTTGGAGCTTTGGTAGCAACGTAAACTCACTGAATGAATTAAGGTCAATTGTAAATAAATATTAACTGAACTGCGTTAGAGATAAAAGGGTACAGAGTAAAGAATTGAAGTCACATTGTGAAATTGTGTTAAACAGATCGTATCAAACGCAACATAAAAGTGATAGAGTTTATAGAATAGCAAGCAAAATTCATTTTTAATTACTTTGAATTTGAATCTGTATGTATTATATTTTACAGAATCAATTCTTGTCCTAACAATTGCTCTGGTCATGGCAAGTGTACAACTAGTATTTCTGTTCCAAGTCAAGTGTACTGTGAATGTGATAAATACTGGAAGGGTGAAGCTTGTGATATTCCTTACTGTAAAGCCAATTGCGGCAGTCCTGATCATGGTTACTGCGACCTAACAGGAGAAAAATTGTGTGTCTGCAATGATAGCTGGCAAGGTAAGCGTGTGTGGTGTGATGGCTTTTGAAACATTGATTCACGTATCTAATAAGATTAAAAGAAATTCTACACTCATTTGTTTTGTTACAATTTGCACATCCAGATCTCATGTATTTTATTTTTAGAATTTCCAAATGAATGGCCAACCTCTTAGTAGTTTATTTCTTAACAACTAGAGTTGGTAAAGATTTTGTCTACACCTTGTTTTGAGAATCAAGTGAAGTTATATATGGCAATCTTTTTAAATTGTGGGTGTGTGATCAATACAATCTTCTTGTAATTTTTTGTTGAATCCTGAAGATTTGATGACTTGACTGGATTTAATGCTGGTTGCATTCAAATTTGACTTGTAATGGGTAATAGTATACTGCAAAAATGCTTGTCCTCCAAGGTACAGCAGGATGTTTAACTTCTTTCTTAGGAAAGACTGACCTCTTGTGGCTATTTTAAAAAGAACAGTTTTTTTTTTTTTTTTAAGTATTTAAAAGAAGATTTCATTAAGGATTAGTTTTAAGGATCTCAGCTGCTTATTGCAAAAGCAAGATTCCTGGGGAAGAATTTCTTTTCTCTTCTTTTCTTTTCTTTCTTTCTTTCTTTCTTTCTTTCTTTCTTTCTTTCTTTCTCGATTTTATTTATTTATTTATTTATTTGACAGAGAGGGAGAGAGACAGCCAACGAGAGAGGGAACACAAGCAGGGGGAGTGGGAGAGGAAGAAGGAGGCTCCCAATAGAGCAGGGAGCCTGATGTAGGGCTCGATCCCAGGATCCTGGGGATCACTCCCTGAGCCAAAGGTAGACGCTTAACTACTGAGCCACCCAGGCGCCCCATAGGGAAGAATTTCTAAACAGTTTTTTATAAGTATCTGTGATTAAATATTAGTTTTAGGCTACATTGAACAGTTTTAGCTTATTTAGATATTTTGCTATAAAATCATAAAATTTGTCATTGTGGAATTAAGAGGTACGTCTAGTGATCCGTATACTTACCTATCCAGAGCTTACTTTGTGATGATTGTATTTACCTATTGAGAGCTTGCTTTGTGTCAGCATGCTAATCGTGTTGGTTGAGGTAGCCTTGACTCAAGAAATGAGTAATCTGAAGTCACACGGTTGTGTGTTGTTACAGTACAGGGAAGCGGCAGCCACAGTATGTCCTGTCAGACCTAAGTAAAAACCAAAGAGAACGTGCTCCTCATATGCTTGTAGTCATCATTCTTTAGATGGCTTAAAAAAAAATGTTACTGAGTATGTTGAGTACTTGTTTAGAGAAATTATTTTAGGCTTTGTATAAATTATGCCCATATTTTATTTTATTTTTAAAGATTTTATTTATTTATTTGACAGAGAGCGAGACAGCCAGCGAGAGAGGGAACACAAGCAGGGGGAGTGGGAGAGGAAGAAGGAGGCTCCTAGCGGAGGAGCCTGATGTGGGGCTTGATCCCAGGACCCTGGGATCACGCCCTGGGCTGAAGGCAGATGCTTAACGACTGAGCCACCCACGCGCCCCGAATTATGCCCATCTTAAACCTCTGTTACCTCATTAAAAAAATTAGTTACTCTGACACAAAATACCAGTGATTTCTTATGGAATTGAATTTGATTACCTATTATGTTTATGACAGAGACAGATTTCTCTGTTCTTTAATTATAGGAGTATGTATCTTACCATGTGGCTATTTTAAGAGTTTGTGACCTTTCTTCTCCTAAAAAGTGCCTCAATACACCATTTCTTTTTCCATTTTAGTCTTGAAACTAAAATGATATCCTTTTCTATGGAGAGAATGGTACATCAGGAATATATTTAAATCTATTTAAATTAAGGCCTGAGAAATAGAAGTACAGCTTAGGCACATAGTGTTTTTCGAAGTGGTCTTCAACTGCTCTCAGTCTCCATCTCATTTCAACAGTCTTGAAAACAGAAGAGGAATACATCTGTATGCTGTTCGCTATGAACATCTCTGTCCTTTTTTATTTATTTATTTAATTTATTTATTTATTTTTACTAGTCCTTTAAAATGCTTTATTTTCTGGGGGTTTATAATATCTGACTCAAATGTTATCTTTTTTTTTTTTTTTGGCTTTTGTTGGCCTTTCACATTTTATTATTCTTTTCAAAGTAGTGCCTCAAGTCAAAGAAAATCCCTGACTCTTAAATATGTCTGTAAGCAATTGGAAATGGGGTAGCAAATACTGGGTATGTTCACGTTTAAAGCAGAGTGATAATATGAATA
The DNA here is from genome assembly GCF_017311325.1 of Ursus maritimus. Lineage (NCBI taxonomy): Eukaryota > Metazoa > Chordata > Mammalia > Carnivora > Ursidae > Ursus > Ursus maritimus. The sequence continues at coordinate 15,518,697 of NW_024426885.1, read as the reverse complement.
GTTGCGTATGTATGCCCACAGAAACATGTATATATTTTTATACATACCTTTTTTATAAATATAAAATGCTGTATGGAAATCAGACACATTTTTATACCACTATTCTTAATAGTTAAAGAATTGATCTCTGAATTGATGTGAATGTTTTGAGGGTAGAGTGCTTGGTGAAAGTGATATTTGTGCTTCTTTCATGACAGATGATATGGAGATTGGTTCCTTTGAGCTTCAAACCTGATCCTTGATTCTGTAGTTAAGGAAGTGTAGCTTAAATAGCTGGAATTATTACCAGAGCTGTTAGGGGGGAATGAAGTTTCTATTTCAGATATGTAGAATGGGGAGGAATCATTGAGGGGAAAACGAGAGAGAGATTATTTTCTAGGACATCTGGGGAATGATAAAAGAACTTGAGATATTTAAAAATGAGAGCTGCGGAGGCAATCTGTGAGATTCAAAATCTGGCAGTTTTTTTGTAATGTGTTGTTTGAAATTGGATTCTTTGGGTTCAAAATAACAGATTATTGCTACCTCCATTATATTTTATTCTTCTATGTTGGTTAATTTTACTTACTCTGTTTGGTTCTATGCTAGTATACAAAAAAAAGGGTTGCTTTCTAGAAACTGAGATTTTATTAAGGAGGACAAATGCAGAGGGGAAGCCCACCTTTGTGTTAAGTCTTGGATTCCCTTCCTCACATTTCTAATTTAGCTTTTTATGGACACCTTCGAAGACTTCTGCTCACCCATCACCATACTTTTTCCTCCCTTAACTTTCTCTTCTTTCTTCCTTAATCATCTGCTATCATCTTTTTACTCTTTGAGGAATTTTTCCAAATTACACAGGAGTTTGTTTTAATGGTAGATGGCACCATCAATATCATCTATCCCCCCTTTCCTGTAGAGAGCACTTACAAACCCCAAAAGATGAAATAGTAAAGAATAAAGAAAATACTAAGTAGCATGTTGAAAAGCACACAAATTTGTTGTATAATGTGTAATTTTGTCATAATGTATGGTTGTCAGAGATGATATATACATATTAAATAGATTATTTAAATGGTAGAGGCCTCTGTGGGCTCAATCTGCTTCTGTGATGATTTTCACTTAATAAAATTATTTAAGTCCCAATAAGTCACAGGAGGGGAAAATGCAACTTTAAAAAGCAATTTTCTTTTAAGATGGCTTCCAAACATTGAGACAGATGAGGAATTTTTAAAAGACATCCAAATCATGATATAACAAATTGAGTTTATGTTCATATGTAGAGAATACAGTAGAACATTAATTTTCGAAGCAGTCTCCAAGTTGTATGGTTCCCCCTCCACCCCCGGGCCATCAATTCCCTAATTAGAGTGGCTCCAGGTTTCTTTCTTTACATAAATTAAACAAAATCTGAATCCCTGGAAGTCTGATTATAAGCAGAAACAGTTCTGGCTTACTTGAGCAGAAAAGGCACCTATTGGAAAGTATGGCAGAGACCATTGTCTCCCAGAATTTATTCTTCCCTTGTTTTTAGCACATGGCCTTCCAGCTACATACCACATTTCTTAGCCATCCTTGCAGCTAGTTTGGCTGTTGTACTAAGTTCAGGCCAATAGTACACTAGTGGAAGTGCTGTGTGGAACTTTTAGATCATTGAGATCTTTCCAAATGGTGGTGGATGACAATAACTTTAGTAACCAGTATTACTTGCTCATTTGCCCCTAGAATGTTTCATTAGGGAGAAATTAACTTTTAGCTTATTTAAGCAACTTAGTTTTGGTTCTCCTAACCTGTACCCTAACTAATACAGAAGGGTTCCCAGTAGCTCCGAAGAGAGATGAAAGGCTGGAGTTACCTTGGTTGGAAAGGGTCAGGTACAACAGAAAGCCAGGTGGGTAGGTTCATGGCTACCTGAAAGATGAAGCCACAAGAATATTTGGTTATGATATTCGTGTCACTCCACTGGACGCTGGGATCCCACCACTGGCATCCTTACTGTGCAAAGTACATGCTTCAGGCACAGCTAGAAAGAATTCTGAATGGTTCCTACATCTTTGTATCACTTGTGAAGATTCAAAGTCCTGCTTAGTAGCATCTGTTTGGTTGAGGTCTTACTCATACCTTGGCTGCCTAGACATACATAAATAGAGAATTTAACTTTTCTGATTTATGTAGTGGGACGGGATCCTGTTTCTGAACAGAATTCACACAAGAGAGATTTTCCCAAACAGGAAGGGGGTTGAAATGATTGGAGTCTCTCAAACAAATACAAAATCCAAATAAAATATTTTAAAACATAGATTGTTGCCTTAATTGACAAGGAATGGTGTAAGTAGTTCTCTATGTCTACTCAGAAAAACTTTGCAATGTGGAATCAATGGTGGGAGTAGACGGGTTAAAAAAATAAGCCCGAAGGCTTTAATGTCTGATTTTTTTTTCTTAATCCATCACACAAGACATTTTTCCCCCTATTTTATAGAGATGAAAAATAGGTCACTGTCTTTATATACAAGACTATTACTTAACCATTTAAAGATTGTTCCTGTGATGTTCCTTTCCTATTCCAGAATGTCCTGCTTAATTCTATTGTTCAGTCCTTTTAAATATCTTCAGGACATTCTTCATGTTTTCAGTATTTCAGTTCGTTTTAGACATGGTTCTCATATAAGGATTGGAGTTTGTTGTTTTAAGCCTTTAAAATATTGATTAAAAGATATCTAAGTATATAAATCAGAGAATTTGATAGTTTTATATAATGCCTCTGATTCTTTATTTAAACTCATACTTTATTTGAACTTATTTCAGTTTCTTTCATGCCTCTTTGTCCCTTACTATGTCTCGGCCTTTCTTATTTCTGAATTTCATCCTGGAATACCTTACTCCATTAACATTTTAAGACCAGGGCAAATCCTCCTGTTATATGGTTTCATAGGACCCTACATTTTAAATTTATAGCATTTATCACATTTATGTATGTGTGATTTTTAATTTTCTTTCCTACGGAGTATAAGCTCCATGAAGTGAAGAGTGATTATGTTTTGATCATCTTTGTGTTCCCAGTACATATTATAGTGCTTGACATGTAGTAGGCATTCAGGTTTTTTGTTGTTGCTGAATGAATTATTATTATTATTTTTAATTTAAATTTTACTTAGTTAACATACAGTGCAATATTGGTTTCTGGAGTTGAATAAATGAATTAGACATGTATTAGTTTGCTAGTTTGATGATATATAGACATTCAAGTAGAAGTGTTTCAGAAGATGAAGACTAATAAATTATGTAATGTACTTAATTTATAAAAAATAATTTTAAATATTGAGAAAAACAAGTGAATTTCAGCACGTGTTCTTGGATTCTTTGTTTTCTATTTATTGCAATCCTTTGGTTTTAGATTTTAACATTTGCCAATAGGTGGCAGTATTGACTACCAGAACATACACTTAACCTCTATGACTTCATTCAAGTTGTGAAAACTTGGTAATTTTGTTTGTTTTAGAAAAATATAAGATGTTTTAATTTAAACTCATGAGTATTTTTATCCTGAAGTGTTTTTTTTTCCCTGGGTTCGTCATATACTAGGGCATGCTTAGTTACTTTAGAATAGTGTACAAGTACACATCAGAGTATAGGCTGCACCTTGAAGAAATTCACTGGATAAATTACATTTTCCTTTTTACATTTAATAATAATAAACATGGTCTCTCTACTTTATTTAACTTTAATGACAGGTAATGTACAAATTAAATTCTTTTCTTTTAGTTCATTCTTCCCACTCGTAAAATCAGCAGATCTGACTTTTTGCAGGTCAATAAAATGAAGTTTTTATCCCTAACCTATTTGAAAAATTGTTTAAAGGTAACATTGAGAATATATATATATACACACACACACACACATATATGCACAAAATAAGATTTATTAACTAATTCATTCATTTATGTAACAAAATTTTTTGAGCTTCTACTAAGTGCTAGTCACTATTCTATGCCTTTCAGATACATCGTGGAACAAAGAAGTCAAGGATCCTTGTGTAGCTTACTTATATTCAAACTGGGAGAGACAGATCGTAGACAATAAACCTAATATACATGTTATAAGTATAGTATATTAGAAAGGGATAAGTGCCATGGAAAAAGAAAGTAGAGCTGAGAAAGAGGGATAGTTCTGGGGATGGGAGTTACAATTTAAAATAGAGTGGTCAGCTTAGGCCTTATTGAGAAGGTGACATTTGTGCAAGGACTTGGTACAACTGTGGGAATTAGCTATATAGTTATTTAGGAGAAGAATATTCCAGGCAGTTGGAACAGTCAGTATAAATGTCCTAAGGTAGAAACATGCCTATTGTGTTTGAGGACCAGCCAAAAGGCCAGTGTGCCTGGAATTGAATTACTGATGGGAGATTAGCCAGATATGAGCTCAGAGAAGTTACAGAATAGGGGAGAGGTTTGGGGATGGGGTTAAGGGGTTGTTGGAGCGATGGAGGTATGTGAAAAATGGAGCCAGATCAGCTAACCCTTAGCATTGGGGACCATCGTAAGGATTTAGACTTTTACCCTAAGTGAAATGGGGAGCTATTGAAAAATTTTGAGCAGAAGATTGCTACAATCTGACTTAGTTTTAAAAGGTTCCTGTTGGCTTCTAATTGAGAAGCCTGGAAGCAGAGTACCAGTTAAGAGGTTACTGCTATAATTATAATCCAGATGAGAGGTGATAGTAGTGTGGGCAGGCAGCTGAGGGGACAAGAATGGCTGGAGTGCTGCAGGGAATGTTAAAGCAGGGTTAATTAGATTTCCTGATGTATCGGGTATGGGAGGGGGTGAGAGAAAGAAAAGAGTCCAAATGGCTTTGAGGTTGTTTAGACTACAGAGTAAGATGGAGTTGTTATCAACTGATATGAAGAAGAGTTTAGGAGGAAAATTAGTTTGATTTTGGTATGTGAAGTTTGAGATGTCTTTTAGACATCTAGGAGGAAACATTGAGGAGACAGTTGGGGTTTAGTGGAGGAGGTCTGTACTGTAGCTATAAATTTGTGTCTTAAAAATATTAAGTTGGAAACTATTGATGATACTTAAAGCCAAGAAATCAGATGAGATCACCAGGAAAGTGAGCGTAGAGAGAGAATAGAACAGACTGAGCTGGGAATCACAACACAATTCATGGGCTATTGTGCTAGACATACAGGTTCCTTCCTTATAGAAGCTTACCTGATGTTGAAATATTTACAAGCACTTATATTATTGTCTCTGACTTATATAAGTAGAACAAACAAATCCTGCTCTCAATCTTAGCTAACTATATTTATCATTTTCAATTACTCAGAACCAACATCCATAAAGCTTTGTTTTAAGCCTTCCACGACTCAAAATAATACATTGAAAAGCACTTTTCTTTGCTAACAGGACAGTTCCTTTCTATATTATAATTGCATCATTGACCTGAACTGAGAGAACCAAATATTCTTGGAACAGAACAGTATAATGATTACTACTCACACAATTCATTGTTCTATAAAATTAAAATATTGTCAAAACAGCTGTGAACATTTAAAATACACTGAATTCATGCCTGGCCTTTGGAGATTGGTTTAATGGGCCAAGAAAATGTTTATAATATTTCAGATACTGAAACAAAATCAGATTTTTCAGTGGTGTTAGAAAATGACTCTTACTCTTGTTACCTTGTTTTGCCTTTTACTTGGAGAACTTCGGATTCAGGGCACATACTAAGTCATAAAATTATTTCTGGAATGATTACAATAAGTTACATACACCTCTCTTAAAATTTCCCTTCTCAGCGTATTTTTCCCTTTTCTATTAGCAATCCAATTTCTTTTTGGGAAATTGCCTTTCATTTAGTGAGACTAGTCTTGATGGGATGATAAATCCAGATACCTGCCTATTCTAAACTTGATTTTGTAACCTCATTTTGAAATTCTCCGAATTTGTCCAATAATTCCCATTTTTCCTTAAGGTAGTCAAAATTAGTTTCTGTGGTGTACAACCAAAGAAATCTAGCTGATACACTATACCAGAGATACTATTAGAGGGCGTATATAAATGTGTATATACATATGTATATGTATTATATATTTCTGTTACTAGCTATTTAAAATGCCAAAGTGATATTTGCAATATAGAGGTATTGATAGAAATTTGGCTTAACAATCTACATTTGGCACAGTTCAAAGTTAGCATTTATTTAGTGTTTTTAATTGAGAACTGAAAAAAGAAAAGAAATATAATTTGGCCCTTTAAGTCTATACCACCTTAATAGTAAAATATTTTTTTCATGATGACTTAGATTAAATAAGAATTAAAAGTATGAGCTAAAACTGTATCAAGAAGTCCAAAATTCTAGAGAGAGATTAATTTTTCCCCTGAAATCAATCCTACTTGACTGGATAACTTTTTGGCTTCTTTTCTAGCTTTAAATGGTACAGAGAAACTCCACTCAGAGTTATTCTTGTGTTTAGAAATCAAAGCATGCTGTTAAGTTATTAATCAGTAAGGAGCAATTCATTTCCCTCCTTGTTGGTAGAGATCAAATTTTACTGCTAGGTTTTCCTTTCTGCATCTTTGGACATAGCAATTACAGGTTCACTAGTAACATCGAAAATTTGTATATAAATCTATTCATAATTTTGGGACCTTTGGGGAATTGCTGTTTCACTCATCTGAAGACTTTAAATTTTTATCTTTCTTTATATGGAAGCAAAGTTATTTTATAACTTTCATTTGTGTAAAACAAATATATTTTTTTGTATTGATTCTCATAAAATTAGAGATAGATTCCTTTAGAAAAACTTTTCCAGTGCAAAATAATTAGAATACTTTGGAAAGGAAGAAATATAATTTAGTAGTCTGGAATTACTTTGGAAGAACTTTAAAAACTTTGTAGTTCTTTCTTTGTTCTAGGTTTTATCTTTGCAATTTTTTCTCAGTTTGATTTTCCTGCAATTATAGGTTTTTGTTTTTTTTTTTTTTTGAGAGAGAGTGGAGTTGAGGTGGGGAGGGCAGAGGGAGAATCTCAAGCAGGCTCCCTGCCCAGTGTGGAACCTGACTTGGGGCTGATCTCACGATCTTGAGATCATGACCCTGAGATCATGATCTGAGCCAAAATCAAGAGTGAGATGCCTAACTGAGCCATCCAGGTGCCCCTGGGATTATAGGAATTTTTTACTTGTAATTTTCCTTTTTTCTTTGACATGTATATTTGTAATATCTAATGACACTAGGCTTTATTAAAATAGATTGTCTCAGGTAGACTTAGTTTTCTTATATATAAAATAAAGGGATTGACTTAATAAGAATAGGATTACTATAAGGGAGATTTATTATACTATTTAATTTTAAGTATAATCTCATATTATCTTCTTGGAATCCTATGCTCTTCTGATATAATCTGAAGCTTGAAGAAGTAACTTGTCCAAGGTTTCATATCTAATAAGTAGAAAGCTAGGTTTACTTCATAGCTCATGCTTTTAATCTTTATAGCTCTAAGGTTATTTTCATTCATTCACTCAGTAAGTATATACTGAGGCCACTTATATAGGGGTTGTAAGCTATGTTAGGAATTTTTCATTTTGTTTGAGTGTAGGAAACCATTGAAAGATTTTGATTAGGAGAATGATAGGAGTGAATTTATATTTTTAATCACTCTGGTTTCATTGTGGAGAGTTGAATGTGATGAGAAGGGAACCAGAATGGAGACTGTTGTTCCAAATAGTCCAGGTGAATGCACGGTGGCTTGGACTAGGATGGTAGTTGTAAAGGAAGGAATTGGTGGTTGGTGTCTAGTAGAAGTGACAGAATTGAAAGATGTTTATAATTGGTAAAGTACAGATACTCAGACACCACCCAGTCAGAATGGATGCTGGCCTTAGGACTGGAGCAAGATCCTGGATGAGCCATGCTGTGCCAGGCGTCACACCTTTGGTTGTTGATTGGAGAGGTTTGGATTACCTCAGGAAGGGGCCAGGGGAACTGGGAGGGAAGGCCAGGTACTTGAGGCAGCGTCTACTTATTTTGAAACCTTTCCATATTTTAATAATCAGAAAGGCTGTACACTTGCATACCTAATGAATGTCAGTCCAGGATTTGTTGGATTGGATATGGAGTGTGGGGGGAAAGAAAGAACTCAGGAAAAGCCCCATGGTCTTTGCCCTGAGCAGTGAGGTGAATGGAGGTGCAATTTCCTGAGATGGTAAATACTGGTGAGGGAGCAGATTTGAAAGGGAAGAGTTAGGATTTTAGTTTTGGACATGGTAAGTTTGAGATGATTTATTAGACACCCACGTGAAGATGTCATGTAGGCAGTTTGTCTTTGAATCTGAAATTCAAGAGGGGTTGTGGGGCTGGAGATACACATTTGGGAGGGATCAGAGTATAATTCTACTCTCTATGATTGTAGACTAGCTTTTTCCCCTCAAAAATCTCAGCAGCCTTTACTAATGCCTAAAGTTACAGCATTAGAAATTCATTTATGCTCTTTGGGTTATTAAACGACACATAACGTGTGGAAAAGGTGGTGTATTAAAGCTTTATGAAATCCTCACTGTAACATGAATTAGTTTATTACATCCTTTTCCAGACAGCTGAGGTCTGCATACCTTGAGGAGATTCCCGTATTGATAGAGAGAAGTTAAGCAGGGAGAGTTAATGTGGAGAAGTTGCAGGAGGGGCCACATTAGGAAGTGGTAGATAGAGGACTTTTCATGGATGTATTTTTATAAAAAGGGAGTCTTGGGTGCCTAGGTGACTCAGTTAGTTAAGCATTCTACTCTTGATTTGGCTCAGGTCATGATCTCAGGGTCATGAGATTGAGCCCTGCCCAAAGTGTGGAGCCTGCTTAAGATTCTCTCTCTTCCTCTCCCTCTGCCCCTCCCCCACCCTCTAAAAAAATAAATAAAAAATAAAAAGGGAGTCTTGGAGGGCCTTAAATGTAGATATCAATGTTAGATTTTTTAATGGATGGCAAAGGCTTTGTATATAATGTATTCTTTATAGTTATTTGTGTTTTAAATTAATATTCAGTTTATAAAATTACATTTTTTTAAAGACTTCATTTATTTGAGAGAGACGGAATGAGCAGGGGGTCAGAGACAAGTAGACTCCCTGCTGAGCAGGGTGAATCCGATGTTGGACTTGATCCTAGGACCCAAGATCATGACCTGAGCCCAAGTCAGATGCTTAACTGAGCCACCCAGGCACCCTATAAAATGACATTTTTAATTATTTTAGTTATAGAATGCAGAAGGCTGCAAATTAAGATACCTAATTTTCCTTAAATTTTAAGCCATATTCATAAGTCTCATTCTATTTATAAACTTACTAATTTAGAACAAAATAAAGACAATCTGTAGAGTTTGACTATAGACATTCCTTCTAATAATTGCTAGAAGTTAATATAAGGTACAGTAGTAACAAAGATAAGAAGAATTTTGACTGCTATTTTGTGTAGAAAATTAGATATTTTAGATTACTGAGTAAAATTTTAAAAACCTCTAGAATCCTGTTTTTCTGTATTAAATAACAATATTTAAATAAATTAATAAATTTAGCTATGTGTTAGTTTCTTGTAACTGCTGTTTTAAGAAAAACAATAGACATTTATTAATCTCTTACCATTCTGAGATAAGAAGTGTGAAGTCAGTTTCACTGGGTAAAATCTCAGGAGTTGCAGGGTCACACTCCTTCTGGAGGCTCTATGAAAAGATCTGTATCCTTGACTTCTCCAGCTCTTAGGGCTGCAGTTCCCAGGACTTTTCCCTTCTTCAGTCTTCAAAGCTTGCTGCACCGCTAACTTCAGTGGTCATTTTGCTTTCTTCTTCTGTATTCAGATCTCCCTCTCTGTAAGGACACTTGTAATTATATTTAGAGCCTGCCTGGCTAATCCAGATAAACTTCCCAGCTTGATTTCTAATTTAGTCATATCTTCAAAGTTCCTTTTGCCAGATAAGGTGTAACATTCACAGGTTTCAGTGATTAGGACCTAGATTTCTTCGGGTGGGGGCATTATTTAGCCTACCACAAACCTGCTCTGAAATATTTTGCTTTAGCACAGATTTCATAAACATATTACTGCTTTAAATATAGTTCTGACTCTCAAGAGTTTTACATGCTGTTAATTCTTTATCAAGCTCTTTGTGAAGTAATACCCAGGTATTTGCTCCCGACTCCGTGCCGTTTAGGTGGTAGACTGTTTTTAAGTTTTTATTTAGAAAGTTTTAAATTTATGGAAAAGTTGCAAGAATAAGAATAATACAAAGAATATCCAAGTGCCCTTTACCCAGATTCACCTACTGTTAACATTTTACCCTATTTGCTTTATTATTCCTGACTTACGTAATTTAAATAAATCTACATTTCCTTTTTAAGAAAACAAGCCACAAAATTTCATACCAATGGATATATTACTTATATATAATGTCCATATGATCTCATTTCTCTTTAGTTTAATTAGAGATTGGTGAACTGTTTCTGTGAGTTTTGGCTTTGTAGGTTATATGATCTATGTTGCAAGTATTCAACTCTACTAGTGCAAAAGCAGTCATAGATGATACTTAAATGAATGAGCATGCTGTGTTCTAATAAAATTTTGTTTGCAAAAACAGATAGTGGGCTGGAGTTTGCTCGCGGGTTGTTTGCCAACCTGAATTAAATGAATTCTAAGTGATTTAGAATTGGAATTAAAAAAAATTTTTTGACAGCAGTATGTTCCTTAAATTTCTTCAGTTACCAAGGAATAGTTCATAGTCTTTTCACTTAGAAATAGTAACATTTTCTGTATCTGATTTAAACGATTATGTCATTATCAAAGAGATAATCTAGAATGCTACCTAGTTTGTACCTGAAAAATACACTCATAGCTTGTAAGCATTGAAAAGGACTTTGAAGATGAATGAATGCATGGGTGAGTGAACAAATAAACAAATGGAAACTGTATACGTTAATGTTTCTCACATCAGGGTCTGTTGGGAAGTTTTAAAATTTTGTGATTCAAGATAATCTAAAATTTTTTGATATTAACACATTTAAGCCAAGTGATTGATCTCATAATTGAGTAAAAATATCACTTGATTGCCATGTCAACATTCCTGTTGACTATCAATTTGGGACCAAATAATATTGCTTATTATAGGCTAAAAAGAATATTACTGAGGTGTTCTGATGCTTTTGTGAAGTGAAGTTCAAATGATAATATGGCATATTATATGAATTTAAAATATTTATTAAAGGTAAAGGAAAGAAAAGTGATGGGAGAATTATGTCAATATAATATAGGTATGCTAAGGTTATGTTAAAAAAGTGCTATAGTAATATCATTTTCAATAGGGACCAATGATTTACTTTGAACAAAACAATGTCACTATCATATTAAGTAAACATTAGTTTTATTGATTTTATGTTTGTTTATATACAATTTATAAATTTTTGTTGGTTTTATATTTATAAAAGAACTTCAAACATAAGGAATTTATATTTAGTTTTGTTTGAGTGTATTTTAGTTTCCTTAGAATTAAAATAATTTATGAACCTTAAGTTTGGTGAAAATATATTTCCTTCAGGAGCATTCCTTCAATTAGTTAAGTCTGAGAAACCTGATCTAGGCTAGTCTCCTACATTTTACAGATGAGGAAACCAAGTCTCATGAGTAACATGAATGATGAGTCGGTAAAGGCAGTGTTTTTAACTTAAAGTTACATAAGTTATCCTGCACTTATTAATACTTTTTATTTTATTATGCATAATAATTTTTTCTTTTGAGGATAATAAGCCTTCCTACAACTGCCAATTTTGGTTGTTCTTAATAATAATGATACTAAGAAGAAATGTAATTTTTATTTTTTGTATTTGTTTAATAGTTTATAATTTGTAAATGCTCTCATTTCCATTGTCTTTTAAAAATTTATAATAATCTTTAGGGGATTGATTGTTATTTCTATTTTATAGATGAAGGATTGATGATGGGAGAGGGAAACAGACTTGCCCAAGGTCACACTTGTTGTCAGTGACCAAATCAGGATTTGAGTACATTGATTTGCAGTCTAACATTCTAGTAACATACTAAAGTAAATATGAAATTTTATATTATTTAAATGATTCTTTGAGGTTGTGGTATTTATGTCTGATTGGGTATATGAATTTTTTCCCTGTAGGCATTACTTTTGCTCTTAGAATTTTTCCTGTAAGTTATATTTCAGACCATTTGTTATGTATATTGCATTTACTAATATCATGAGCATTGAATTCTTAAATTCTCTTAATCCATATATTCTGTTTCTATAATCTAAGGTCTTTGTTTAATGCATTGTGTTTGATTTTTTTTTTTTTTTTGATAGGTCCTGATTGTTCTTTGAATGTTCCCTCTACTGAGTCTTACTGGATTCTGCCAAATGTTAAACCCTTCAGTCCTTCTGTAGGTCGGGCTTCCCATAAAGCAGTTTTACATGGGAAATTTATGTGGGTGATTGGTGGATATACTTTTAACTACAGTTCTTTTCAAATGGTCCTGAAGTAAGTTTTTTTTTTTTTAGATGTTCATAATCTTTTGGATTATTTTGGTAATAAGACTATACTAAATGTCTTACTTTATTGCTGTCCAAATTTATAAATGGTTGTATCAGTGATAGTATCTACTTCCTACGTGGGACTGATTTGAGAATATATGAACTAAATATATCCATAGTTAATTTTTTGTCATTGTGCATCTAGGTTAGTTTTGTAGAAATTTCATTACCTCTCTAGAGAGTGCTTTTCACAAATTCTTAGTATGAAAATATTAACTTCAAATAAGTAGGGGGCCATGCCTGTATTAGACATTAAAAATCCTGCCACCTTTTATTTTTCTTTTAGAATGAAGTGTAATTGCTTATATAAAAATATTTTCAGTTTGTTCCGTAAGTTTTAAGTTACCTGAGCTTTTACGTTACAAGCTTTTGGGAACACAGTGCCAGTATTATAAAATAAATCATTCATTTGCTATTGGCGCAATGGAGATTATTCTCTGCATGATTGAATGATATGAGAAATCACATGGGTGGCAGCTTTATCTGACTTTTTTTTCAGCTGCTGATTGTATTTTATCATCCATCTATTAACAGAATAAAAGAGGAAATAGAAGGAGTAATTTGATTATCAGTGTTGTTTGCAATATAATAATATAACTGGTACAACTTGGGCATTAACCAATCAGAACTGACCTTGTTAGTATTCATTGTAACATCGTATATATTGCATGTAGGCTCTTTGCAATATGCAATATACATATAATTTTTAAAATACGTATTTTTGCTTTTGTCCCAAACATTGCATGGGTCATACATACACTAAAAATTTGTTGGTTGCTTTTCTGAAATTCAGATTTAACTGAGCATCCTATATTTTATCTGGCAACCCTACGAACTGAAAATATTAACCTTGTTAATTTGGAGAATATAAAAAAGTCTGTGTTTAAGAGGAGATTGCTTTAAAACTATGATTGAATACGATTGGAACTAAAGTCTAAAATAAGACTTTATTTTTCCTCTGGAGAGGAAGGAAAGGAAGAGTTATAGGTAAATAAGTGAAGAATTAGAATTATGTATCACAATATATGAAGGATAAAATATTCTAGAAAGAACTGAAGGTGAGTTGGTGGGATTAAACGAGTTTTTAAGATAAAAAAAGAACCTGAAGAAATAGTAAGATTTTAAGTGTGGAAACGAGAAGGAAATTAACTGTGATTAATGAAAATGAAAAGTCTATGAAAATAAAACTTTGAATTAAATTGTAGTATTTGCAAAGTGGAGTTGTGAAGATGGAGTACAGTGTTAGGGAAACATGGGAATCTTAAAAGTTTGTGTTCTCTACAAGTTTAGTAGCATATTTAAAATTAAGTGGTGAATAGCACTTGATACTCTCTTGAATTTATATATTTCTCATTTGATTCAGATAGTTTAACTTTTTTTTTTTTTTTTGTCTGCAACCTGGTTCTTTGCTTATAGTGTTTAGTTTTGTAGTAAGCCTTGAGGTGTGAGATTAGAAGTAACCTGGTTGCTGTTTTCACAGGTTAGAGATTTTTTTTTTTTTTATTATTCTGAATGTAGTTCAGTTGCAGGTAGGTAAGGATATTTACTAGCTTTTAGAAGTGATGTCAGTCATAAGTCAGATTATCTTCTATAGAATTTAATTGAGGTATAGATGTTACATTTTAAAAAAATATTTAGCATTTTTAAGAAAGATTTTATTTATTTGAGAGAGAGAAAGAGAGCACGACTGGGGAGAGAGACAGAGGGAGAAGCAGACTCCATGCTGAGCAGGGAGCCCAATGTGGGACTCGATCTTGGGACTCTGGGATCATGATCTGAGCTGAAGGCAGATGCTTAACTGACTGAGCCACCCAGGTGCCCCTAGATGTTACATTTTAAGACAAAATTATTCAGTAGAATATAAAAGTTCTGTATTAGTATATTAAATTAAAATATTTGACAGAACATATATATTGACATTAGTGAGAATTAACATGTATTTATGGGCATAGCAAACTGTTTTGAATATTTACGGTATGCTTGTTACTTGGGGTATATCCGTGGACATAATAAATGTCCCTATCTTTATGGAGTTAGTGAGGAAATATAATTACCATAATAAATAAGTACATTGTAAGTAAATTGTATATATGCACTTTATAGAGATAGATACCAAGATAGGATAAGCAAATCACAAAGTGCAAAGAGGAGAGAGCTACAGTTATAAATGTAGTGGTCAAGGTACGCATCACGGGAAAGGTGATAACTGAACAGACTTAAAGGAGATTAAGCACTGGCAGTGCAGTTATCTGGTGGCAGGGAAAAGAGCCAGACAAAAGTCTTAATATGGGAGCTACTTAGAGAGTTCAGGCAGCAACAGGGAGGCCCCTGTGACTTTCACGGAATACATAAGAGGGAAGCATGAAATCGTTGGGATAGTTGGGGGGAGAGACAGATCATGTAGAATGTTATAGATCTTTTGAGAGTCATGGGAATCTTTGAGCATGCTTTGACATATTTTAAAGGAGTCACTATGCCTACTTTGTTAAGAATATACTGGGATTGGGAGGAAGAGTAGAAACAGGGCTTGAGTGAGGATGAGATCATCAAGGGAATGAATTCTAGGTGGAGAAGAGGACCAAGAACTGAGCCTGAAGCACTATATCACTAGGAGGTCGGGGAAAAGAGGAGAAACTAGCTGAGGAGGCTGAAAAGGAGTGGCCAGTGAGGTAGAAAATGGAGAGTGTGGTGTCTTTGAAGGCAAGGGAAGAGACTATGAGGAGGAAGGATTGATTAGCAGTGTCAAACGCTAGTGATTAACCAGGTCAAGGAAAATTAGGACTGAGAAGCAGCCAGGGATTTAGCAGGAAGAAGTTGAGTTTAATAAAAACAGTTTTGCTAGAGTGATGTTTTTAAAAGCTTACTTGGAGTTAGCTGAAGAGAAAGTGGAGAGGTGCAGGGAGGGGCAAGGAAGAAAAGGGGTAGTAAAGAAGTGGGGTGATAGCTTGAAGGGGTAGCAGTGAGGTCAGGAGAAATTTTTCTTTTTCTTTTTTTGTAAGTGGGGAAAAATAACATCATGTTTTTGTGCTGATGGGAATTCTCTAGTAAGACCAGAAAGTAGTGATGTAGGAAAGAGATGGGAGAACTGCTAGAATGTTGTGGGATCTGCGCCAGGAGAACAAATAGAGTTTATTGATAGCAGGCAACAGCCGATTGCTTAGGAGGGGCCGAGGACCTAGATGCTAAGAATGGTTTTGCATTTTTAATGGGCTGTAGAAAAGAACCGAAGAAGGATGTTTTAGATCAATGTGGTACACAAAGCCTAAAATATTTACTGTCTGGCCCTTTACAGAAATAGTTTGCTGGGCCCTAATTTATGGTAAGTTGGTGGAAAGCAGTGTGTTGGGTGCAGATGTGGTAGGTTGATTGTGTTTCCTCATTTATGTCATACACATGTATTTTATAATTCCAAGGTAGGAAATAAGTTAAACAAAATATAGAAGACAATTTTTGGTAACCCTTTCTTTGTGTGTGTGTGTGTGTGTGTGTGTGTGTGTGTGTGTGTGTGTGTGTGAAGGGAGCTCTCTTACCTTTCTTGATGAAGGAAGAAAGAGATGAGGGGAAATAATTGATAATGAGCTTCTTAAACAATGATCTAGCCAATTCTTAGCTGGGTGCTTCCCTTTGTATGTTTTGGCAAATTGGGGAACTTTTGAGTGTAGAGTGTGACGGTGGAGTTCTGTTGGATAAGCATTTGAGATTCATAGTTTGGAACTTCTGTTTTCACATAAATATTTTTAGAACAAATATTAATTTTCTTTTTTTATCCTTTAATCCAGTAAGTACTTTATTTTTACAGAAGCTTCTTTCTTACTAGATTCATTTTATTTCAGAAAGTGATCTATGGACGTGTTATATTTGGCATAGGAAATGCATACTTCTTAGTTAATTTATATAATGCTAGGCTTAGTCTGTGTAAAAGAATACAAGTGAATACATAAAGCGAATGGCTGTTGTAAAAATGGAGAGAATTTTCATCTATTTTGAAAAGAAAAAGCTGGCTTAAAAAAAAAATTGAAAATGCAGAATAACTCCCTTACTATCTAGGCTAATCAGTTGGTTGAAATTGTTAAAGATAATTGAACAAATTAATTCTAGTAATAAATAGCCTAGTCAAATTAATGTATATTACACATTTAGGTGATTGAATTCTAATTTAGAGTAGGTATGTCTTGAATGAGTCTTTATTAAAAATTTCTAATATGGTACATAAAATTATGAGATTATTAGTTATAATTATTTTTGAATTTAATGAATATTTGAATATAAGTGAGGAAAGCATATGCAAATTAAAAAACCAAAAATGAATCTTAGCTTATAAAGCATTTTTCTTTTTTTTTTGCTTGTAGTTACAATTTGGAAAGTAGTATATGGAATGTAGGAAGTCTATCAAGGGGTCCTCTCCAGAGATATGGACACTCTCTTGCTTTATATCAGGTATGGATCATGCTTTTCAAATTCTAATCATTGGTGTTTTTTTTTTTTTTTGAGTTTACCTTTGAGGAAAAAAATACTAAATCTCAGTTTTATTTCAGGTACTTAATGAGAACAATAGATCATAGATCACAATAAGTTGAGATGTCACAAGCTCATATAATATTTTAGTAAAAAAATAGATCTTAGTCCAGTTTTCCATTGAACATAAGAAGAAATGGAGATTGAGTTTTTGTTCATGGCTCATAGCTTTATACCTAGTCATCAGGTTAATCAGTTTTTTTTTTAAAGATTTTATTTATTTATTTGAAAGAGAGAAAATGGGTCAGAGAGAGAGCAGCGGGAGGGATAGAAAGAGGGAGAAGCAGACTCCCCTTCTGAGCAGGGAACATGCTGTGGGGCTCAATCCCAGGACCCTGGGATCATGACCAGCTGAAGGCAGTTGCTTAACTGACTGAGCCACCCAGGTACCCCTTAGGTTAATCAGTTTTTAAAAATTATAGTAAAGTACACATAACATAAAATTTACCATTTTAACCATTTTTAAATGTAGTTTCAGTGACATTAAGTATATTCAAATTGTTGTATTACCATTACCACCATTATTTCCAGACCTTTTCTCATCTTACAAAAATGACGCTCTATACCCATTACACAGTAACTCCCCATCTCCTTCCCCAGCCCCTGGCAACTACCATTCTATTCTCTGTCTCTGTAATTTGACTACTCCAGGTACCTCATATAAGTGGAATCATACAGTATTTGTGTATTGACTGGCTTATTTCATTTAGCATAATGCCTGCAAGGTTCATCCATGTAGTATATGCTAGAATATTGTTCCCTCTATGGACTCTGGGAAACAAACTGAGGGCTTCAGAGGGGAGGGGGGTGGGGCATTGGGATAGGCAGGTGATGGATATTAAGGAGGGCATATATTGCATGGTGCGCTGGGTGTTATACGCAAGTAATGAATCATGGAACTTTACATCAAAAACTAGGGATGTACTGTATGGTGACTAACATAACATAATAAAAAATTATTATAAAAAAATAAATTCAAAGGACCCACAATTAAAAAAAAAATAAAATAAATAAAACGAGATACAACTCCACACCTGTTAGAATGGTGACAGTCCCGACCGCTGACAACAGCAAATGCTGGCCAGCATGTGGAGCAGCAGGAGTGTTAGCTGTCGCTGGGGCAGGGGTGCAGGAGGGAGCACAGGGCAGCCACTTGAGAAGACAACTTGGCAGCAGCTTAGGAAACTAAACCTCCTCTTGCAATAGGATCCAGCAATTATCCTCCTTGAAATTTCTCCCAAAAGGAGTTGAAAATGTATGTCCACACAAAACCTGCACGTGGATGCGGTAACAGCTTTATCCGTAACTGCCGAAGCTTGTATGTCATCACGGCGTCCTTCACTAGGTGTGGTCCATCCAGACCATGGCATATTACTCAGTGCTAAAAAGCCATGAGCTATCAAGCCATGAAGAGACACAGAGGAATCTTGTGTATGTCTAAGTGAAAGGAGCCCATCTGAAAAGCCATTGTATGACGAACTAAGGCATCCTGGGAAAGGCAAAACTATGGAATCAGTTAAAGGATCAGTGGTTGCCAGGGGGTCAGGTGGAGTAGGGATGAATTAGTGGAGGTCAGAGGATTTTCAGGGTAGTGAAAATACTCTGTATGGTACCGTGATGAGGTATACAGGTCACTCTACCCTTGTTCAAATCACAGAATGGCCAACACCAGGAGTGAATGCTAATGTCACCTTACACCTTTGAGTCATTATGATGTGTCAGTATGGGTTCATCAATTATAACACATGTACCATTCTAGGGGGATGTCAACAATGGGGGAAGCCATGCAAATGTGGGGTAGAAACTACATGGGAAATCTCTATACCTTCCCTTCAATTTCACTATGAAACTTAACATTCTTTAAAATAATTTCTTTTAAAACATTAAAGAACTGATCAAGACTTATGTAGGGTAATACCTCAAGTCCCCATTTCACTATGATCCTATACATATGTCAAGTTCTTAAATCAGGTATCCTAACAAGAGGCTTTAAATACAATGAAAATAAAGATAATTTTTTAAAAAATTAAGGTCCCTGATTATGTTACTACGTTTATCTAGGAACTTTGCATTTAAGAATCAACACTTTCATGAACCATTTTTTTTTCTAATTTGCTTTTTTCAGTTTTCACATTTTTAAAGCCTGAATAATATTCCATTGTATGGATATACCGATTTTGTTTATCCATTCATCCGTTGATAGACCCCTGGGTTGCTTTCATCTTTTTGACTCTTGTGAATGATGCTGTTGTGAACATGGGTATATAACTATCTATTTAAGTCTCTGCTCTACATTTTTTGGGTAGATAGCTAGAAGAGGAGTTGCTGGACTATATCATAATTCTATTTTTAATTTTTTGAGGAATTGCCATATTGTTTTCCATAGCAGATGCACCATTTTACATTTTCATCAGCAGCACACAGAGTTCTAATTCTGCCACACTCTTGTCAACAGTTGTTGTTTCCTGTTTTTTTTTTTTTCTTCAGTAATAGCCACAATTTTACATTCCTACCAGTAGTGCACAAGGGTTCTTATTCCTCCACTTCTTTGTTAACACTTGTTATTTTTGTTTTGTTTTTGTTTTTTTATAATAGTCACCTTGTGTGAAATGGTATCTCATTGTCGTTTTGATTTGCTTTTCTTTAATGATTAGTAATGTTGAACATCTTTTCAAGTGCTAATTGGCTATTTGTATGCCTCCTCTAAAGAAACATTCAAGTCTTTTGCCCTTTTTAAAAATCAGGTTGTCTCTTTGTTGAGTTGTGAAGGTTCTTTATATATTCTAGATATTAACCCCTTATCAGATATATGATTTGCAAATATTTTCTCCCATTCTGTGGGCTGCCTTTTCACTCTGTTGATATGTTCTTTGATGCACAAAAGTTTTTAATTTTGGCATAGTCCAATTTATCTATTTTTTTTCTTTTGTTCTCTGGCTTTTGGTGTCATATCCAAGAAATCATTGCCAAATCCAATGTTATAAAGACCTTTCCCTATGTTTTCTTTTAAGAGTTTTAAAGTTTTAGCTTTTATATTTAGGTCTTTAATCCAGTTTGAGTTAATTTTTTTGTTTATGGTGCAGGGTAAGGTTTCACTTTCATTTTTTTGCATGTAGATGTTTTGTTTTCCCAGCACCATCTGTTGAAAAGACTGTCTTTTCTTCATTGAATGGTTTTGGTGTTCTTTTTGAAAATCATTTCACCACATGTGTGAGGGTTTATATCTGGGCTCTCTGTTCTTTTGATCTGTGTCTGTGTACCAGTACCAGTATGACACACTTTTGATTATTGTAGTTTTTTTTTTTTAAAGATTTTATTTATTTATTTGACATGGAGAGAGACAGCCAGCGAGAGAGGGAACACAAGCAGAGGGAGTGGAGAGGAAGAAGTAGGCTCCCAGCAGAGCAGGGAGCCCGATGTGGGGCTCGATCCCAGAACCCTGGGATCACCCCCTGAGCCCAAGGAAGACGCTTAATGACTGAACCACCCAGGCGCCCCTGATTATTATAGTTTTTTTTTTTTTAAAGATTTTATTTATTTATTTGACAGAGATAGAGACAGGCAGCGAGAGAGGGAACACAAGCAGGGGGAGTGGGAGAGGAAGAAGCAGGCTCATAGCGGAGGAGCCTGATGTGGGGCTTGATCCCAGAATGCCGGGATCACGCCCTGAGCCGAAGGCAGACACTTAAGGACTGTGCCACCCAGGCGCCCGATATAGTTTTGTAATAAATTTTGAAATGAGGAAGTAGGAGACTTCCAGCTTTGATCTTGTTTTTCAAGTTTGTTTTGCCTATTCAGGGTCACTTAAGAGTCCATATGAATTTTAGGCTAGATTTTTCTGTTTCTCCAATAATGTCATTGAGATTTTGATAGGAATTGTACTGTACTCAGTTACTCTTGTGTAATTCATGAATTTAGTATGATTACAATGATAGGCTACTTAACTGGCTTTTATTTTGAATCAACAAAGATTCATATATTTTGTGGTCTGTGACTAGACCCTTCAAATAAAAACTTACATATTTTCTGTGCTTATTTAAGAAAATTTGGAAAATACAGGAACAATGTAAAGAATAAACTTCAACTCTTTTTTCTATACATATGCATGTTTTAAAGATTAAAAAAAACCTCTCTCTGTATATATGTTTGTGTATATATAAATGCTTTCTTTCTTGGTTTTTAGTCTTAGTGTTTTGATTTATTGCATTTTTTTGGTAACAGCTTTTGAGATGTAATTGACATACCATACAGTTCACTCATCTAAAGTGTGTGTTTGGAATGGTTTTTAGTTAGAGTTGTGCAACAATCTTTTCAGATTTGTATAAAATCACAGTTGTATAATCCATTTTAGAACATTTTCATTACCTCACAAAGAAACTTGTACCCTTTATTACTCCAAACCTCCTCATCCTCCCAGCTTTAAGCAATCATGAATTTACTTCCTGTCTCTATAGATTTGTCTGTTCTGGACATTTCATATAAATGAAATTATGTACTATATGGTTTGTGACTAGCATGTTGTAGCATGTATTGAGATTTCATTTTTATGGCTAAATAATCTATTATGGGTATATTACATTTGCTTTATCCATTTCTCAGTTGATGGGCATTTGAGTTGTTTTCACCTTTTGGCTATTATGATAATGCTGCTGTGAACATTCGTGTATGTTTTTGTGTGGACATGTGCTTATATTTCTCTTGGGTATATAAGTAGGATTGAAATCGCTGGGTCAAATGGTAACTCTATATTTAACTTTTTGAGGAACTGCCAGACTGTTTTCCAGAGTAGCTGCATCATTTTACATTTCTACCAGCCATATATGAAGTTTCCAGTTATTCGACATCCTTGCCAACACTGGTTATTTGATATCCGTTTGATTATAGCCATCCCTGGTGAAGTGGTATCACATTTTGTTTTGATTTGCATTTCCCTGTTGACTAATGATGTGAGTCATCTTTTCATGTGCTTATTGCCTATTTGTATTTTCTTTGGAGAAATGTGTCTATTCAAGTCCTCTTCTCAGTTTATATTTTTAAATTTATTTTTATTTTATATGTTTTGAAGATTTTGTTTATTTATTTGAGAGACAGAGCTTGAGTGGTGGGGAGGGGAGGGGCAGAGGGAAAGGAGGAAACAGACTCCCTGCTGAGCAGGAGCCTGAGGGGGTATGTGGGAGGCGGGGAGGGCTGGATCCCAGGGTCTTGGGATCATGACCTAAGCTGAAGGCAGATGCTTTACTGACTGAGCCCCGCAGGTACTCCCCCTTCCCATTTTTTAATTGGGTTATTGTCTTTTTACTCTTGAGAAGTAGGAGTTATTTATGTATTCTAGATATGAGTCCCTTATCAGATACATGGTTTACAAATATTTTTTTTCCCATTCTGTGAACTTTCTTGATAGTGTCTTTTGAAGCACAAAAGTTTTTTAATTTTGATGAAATCCAGTTTATTATTGTTTTTCTTTTGTTGCTTGTGTTTTGGTGTCATTTAAGAATCCTTTGCCAAATCCAGTGTTATGAAGGTTTACCTCATGTTTCTTTCAAGAATTTTATAGTTTGGCTCTTATATTTAGGTCTTTGATCCATTTTGAGTTAAGTTCTGTACATGGTATGCAGTAAGGGTTTAAGTTCATTCTTTTGCATGTTGACTGTCTAGTTTTCTTTATACCATTTATTGAAGAGGCTATTCTTTTTCCCCTGAATAGTCTTTGCTCTCTTGTGAAGTGGCAGTTGGCCCTAGATATATGGATTTATTTCTGGACTCTCAGTTCTATTGATTTATATGCCTGTAGTATTTTTGATTATTTTTGATTATTTTGATTATTTTTCCTTTATAGTAAGTTTTGAAATCGAATAGTGTGAGTCCTCCAATTACATTCTTCTTTTTCAAGATTGTTTAGATATTCTTGGTTCTTTGCAATTCCATGTGAATTTTGGAACCAACTTGTCAATTTCTACAAAGAAGCTCTCCAAGAGATTGCCTTGAATCTGTAGATCAATTTGGAGACTACTACCATCTTAACTATATTAAGTCGTTTGACCTGTGAACACGGGATGTCTTTCTGTTCATTCAGATCTTTTAAAATTTCTTTCAACAATGCTTTGTAGCTTTCAGAGTTAAAGTTTGTAATTTCTTTTGTTAAATTTATTTCTAAGTATCATTTTCTTTTTGATGCTTTTGTGAATGGAATTGTTTACTTAGTTTCATTTTTGGATTGTTTATTTTAAGTGTATAGAAATATAATAGTTTTTTTATACATTGATTTTGTATTCTGCAATGTTACTGAATTCAGTTATTAGATCTAATTGTCTTTTATATTTCTTAGGATTGTCTATGTACAAGTTCATATCATCTATGGCTAGAAAAATATTACTTATTTTCCAATCTGGATGCCTTTCTTCAGTTTTTGCTTTTTTGCTTTGACTAAAACTTCCAATACAATGTTGAACATAAGTGGTAAAAGTGGGCATCTTTGTCTTGTTCCTGATCTTAATGGGAAAGCATCAGTCTTTCACTGTTAAGTGTAATATTAGCTGTGTGTTTTTCTTAGGTGCTCTTTATTAGGTTGATGGAATTCCTTTCTATTCCAAGGGTAGTGATGATGTATGTCATTTATGTATTACTCATTTCAGTCATATGTAATTGAAATTCTTTGTATAATTTATAAGTGTTATAAAGTATCTGCCCATAGCCGTGAAAAATGGTAATATAAATGTACTCCACATAGTGTACCAATGTGGTCTACCTTTTTGGTGGACAGTGCTTGATGAAAAAAGTGAATGAGAATAGCACAAAGTAGTACACATAGATGGTAAAATTTAAGTGTAAGAAGTAGGGACTCAACAACTAAGATAATTAAAAACGTGGTCAATTTAACTATATTAATATAGCTGTTTTAAATAAAGTCTCTTAAAGTAGCTTTTTGAAAGCATGGATTTTTTTCCCCTTCTTGTAAGTAAAAGCATTAATTCCCATTTGACTTTCTATAAATAAAAACTATGCCTTATGCATGTTGTGAGTGATTACTAGAGTTTAACATTTAAATTAAACCTTTATTTTTAATTATATTGCTAAGATATAACTATTTTGCTATTAATATATGTTTTTTTAATTTACAGGAAAACATCTTTATGTATGGAGGCAGAGTTGAAACAAATGATGGCAATGTCACAGATGAATTATGGATTTTTAACATACATAGTCAGTCATGGAGTACAAAGACTCCTACTGTTCTTGGACATGGTCAGCAGTATGCTGTGGAGGGACATTCAGCACACATTATGGAGTTGGATAGTAGAGATGTTGTCATGATCATAATATTTGGATATTCTGCAATATATGGTTATACGAGCAGCATACAGGAATACCATATCTGTGAGTTACTTTGAAAATTAGCTATATACTCTTTTCTTTATTAGTTGAGAATATTTTTATCTTTAATAAAATCTTCATATGAATTTAGTCAGATGATGAGTTATTTGAAATCAGAAGTATGAGCTAAGAATTAATACTTTTTGATATAAACCTTTTGATTTTGTGTTAGGTTTTGTCCTTTAATATTTATCTTCTTAGCTAAAAGTGGGGAAATGTTACATACCAGTTACACATTTTTCAAGAATTGAGAATATTTATGAATATGAGAAATTCCAACAGATGGTGCTATTTCTTTGGATTTTACTTACGAACCAAGAATTGAAACTAACCTAGTCTCTTTACTATGCTCTCCATGATTGCAGGATTTTCATTTTTCAGGGTTCTGTTTCTAATCTCACTGTAAGATCTCTATATGTGTATTATTCTTTTAAAGTAAGCTTCCTGAAGATAGTCTGTTGGCTTTTTTAAGAGATTAGTATCTGGTGGGTGAAGGTGACTGATATGATCCGATCTGCATATGACTTTTTGTACTATACTCTTCTTTGTTTTTCTGGTACTTTTTCTTTTTTTTGAATTCTTTATGACATTTTCAAACACAAGATTTTTAAAAAAATTTGTCTACACATACCATATGGTCCCTATTTAGATTGAAGACCATATTCTATTTCTGACTCTGGCCAGTATTATCTCAAGTTTTTGGCTCCTTTGTGTACAGACAGCTATATCCAACTCTTTAGAGTCCTTGTGTAGTCTTAATGAGCAATCTCACTTGCAGAGCAGCAAGAGAGTCCTTGATGTGCTCAGAAGGCTCCCTTTCTACCCCTGCAGTCCTTTCAAGTGATCAGTTTTCTTTTCAAAATCCCCGTTGCAGCTGAGTGGAAAGTGGGATATGTATTCTTCTTACTTCTTATTGCCATTTTACACTATTTCCATTCTTCCTCCTTAAAAGCACTCACCTTTGAATCTTACATCATTAGACTGTGTCATCTATTACTTCTTGACTCTTCTATTGCCCTCAGATATTCCTTGAAAAATATACCTTCTGGTTCACTATCATTCTGTCCCACAGAATACATTATATTAAAATACATTACAAAACAATATATTAGGCAAATATTTTTCTGATTTCACTATCCCCTAAATAGTTCTTCTTCTACTTGGATTCTTATTTATTTATTATATTTTTTAAATCTCTCTTCAGGGATCTTGTTTTCCATCCTATTTGAGTCACTCTCTCCCGTTGTCATACTGTTGACCTTGTGTACCTCAGTGAATCCCATAATTTCCATTTCGGATATCTTACTCTTTGAGTGCCACTGATCTTTCCAGCTTACTTCTTCTAGTACCCCAACTCTGACAGTTCACCAGCCTTCCTAGAGGTGTAAGTCCATTGGGCCTCCTATCAGTTTTTCACTATCACTCCCTTATCTGTACTTCTAACTTTACCCAGCGTGAAGTTCATAATCAGCAGTCTTTCCTCCAACTCTCCCATGTTGACCATTTCATGCATTTTCCTCTCTTCAAATTTCCAGCACTTCTTTCTCCATGATTACTCTCAGCTGATGACCTTATTTCTTATTTTACTAGGAAGACAGAACAAATCTAAAGAGAACTCCTGCTGATGGGAGCATTTTGGAGTGTAATGGTTAATTAGCAATGCTGCATTGAATAAACTGCTGTGTACACACATTATTGCTGTAACATACTCATGGTGGCATTGAAGCAAGTGTGGCTATCATTGCATTTTTTAGATGGGCCCAAGAGTTGTTTAAGCAACAGTTAGAAATTTTCTGTGTAGAAAGGTTGTTTTGTTTTTTGATTTTGTTTTTAATTTTTGGTTTTATTATGGTGTTCAGGGAATGTTGTAGGTATTATTTCTATTTTTGTAATTTATTGAGAATTCTTTGTGGACCAATTTTCATATTTTATAGACACTTGAAAAGGAGGTAAATCTTGTAACATCAAGATATGGCAATTGATATATATATCTATATATATGTATCTATCTATCTATATATACGTATATATATATCTATATATACGTATATATATATATACGTATATATATGGCTACACACACACACACACACACACACACATCTAACGAATCTTCTTTGTTGGTCAGTTTAGATATTCTATTCTTTCCTTACTCTTCTTTTTTGTACTTTATCAGTCATGCTTTGCAAATTGAATTAAAGTCTAAAAATGTTAGTTTATTTTTGCCTAGTTTTTCTTGTATATTCTGGAATTTATACTTTTTTAAAGTTGCTATTATGAATATTCATAACTGTTATATCTTTATTGCAAGTTGTATCTTTTAATATTATAAATTGCTTGCTTAATGTTTTTGACTTGATTTCTACCTTGTCTGATATTTAATATTATGGCTCTTGCTTTCTGTGGGAAGGGGTTCAGTATTTTTCTGGTATTCTTTTGCCCTTCCCTTCATTGTTAACCTTTCAGAATTACTTTGTTTTAAATGTATCTCTTGTGTACAAAAAAGAATTGGATTTTGCTTCATGATTCCATCTGGTTTTTGTATATTTTGTGTCACTCTGTTGTCTTCTTGTTTTTAATTATGGCTGTTCTTACATTTCTTACATTTAGAGAGAGAAGGCCTTTTTGTGGGAAGGAGCATGGTAGTTTTTGAGATCTGCTACCATTAGGCTTCTTCCACACTCCTGTTTCTCATCTTCTTTTCTGCATTCTGGTGGCATCTTCTATGTGACTCTCTTGGTTTCACTTGCTTTTTTGCGTATTCACACCTTATTTGGAATTTGTAGTTTTTTAAAAGTTCCTAGTTTCTCTGGATATTTAATTTTCTTTTTTTTTTCACATTACCTTCATGTTTTCTTTATTGTTTTATATGTCTTCTCTGAGGAAAATGGGAAGATTCAGAATTAAACTATCACCACGCTTGTGATTGAACCAGAGGTTTTGGACTTTTGAAGTTTTAAAAAAAATGAAGTCTAAAGTTAACTAGTACTTTTACTCTTTGATCAACCTCCAATTCACAGGCTACTGTTTTCCGCTGCTTTAATTCATCTTGTTTTGTTTTAAGTACATTTGACCGTATTATCAATATTTTATACTAAAGGTCACAGTCTTTTCTGTAAAGGGCCAGATAGTAAATATTTTAAGTTTTGTGGGCCATGTGGTCTTTGTCATAACTAGTCAGCTCTGCTGGGATAGCATGAAAGCAGCCACAGATAATACATACACAATTGAGCACAGCTTTGTTCCAGATTGGGCTCCCTTGGGTCTAAGATTCCTGCTCTAGAGAGAAAGTGTGCTTCTGGGGGCCTAGCAACCTTGGTCTAAATTAAATTAAAATTTTGGCATGTGGTTTTTGGGACCTTAGATGTAGGGTGAATTCATACTCGCAGTGGCATGATGTCTACTCTATGACCAAAGTTTCCAAGGGAAGCTCTTTTTTCCTTCCACATAGGACGAAGGCTGAAATAGACATTTTCTGCCTGCCTCTGCAGAGCAGATTAAAACAAAACAAAACATTTTTCATTGAGGGTATAACCCTGACTTTATGTAGAAGCTCTCTCATTCTGTACTTACATGGGCTCACAGTTAGAATTGGCCATTAAAACCAAATTTCTAGGTTACCTGCTTAGTACATGTCTTCCCTACTCTGCCTCCCAACTGAATATAGTTAACAGTTCACAGAGTACATTACTGTTTTCATATTTCCCTTTATTGAGCAGTAGTTTCATTCAGTTATGAGACGTGGTAGTGATTACACTTTCCAGGGATAGCTAGGAAGGCACAGCAGTTTTATTCTAATCTATGAATGGTAAATGTTGATATAGGTTGTTCACTGATAATTCATTGGCTGGTAGGTTTTTGTTTTCATTTGGAATAATTTGATTATATAATTTCAGTTGTAGTTTTGGTAAAATTTTAACTATTTCTTAAAGTTCTTTTGGTTTATTCTATAAAAACAATACTATTTACAAGTAAATTTATCCACAGTATTTTTGGTTTTACTTTTGTCTTATTATTTGCACTGCTTGTCAGATACCCTTGTGAATGTAGTATAAGATAGATATGGGAGGAATACATAGTTTATGAGTTTTGTAAGAATAAAAGATGAATTATGAGCAGTTTTCAAATTCTGTGAATTAAGTATAAAGTAAAACTCATCAACTTTTCTGTAAATTATATCTTAATAATAATAATAAAATTAACTTATTACTTTATTTACTCCTGTGCATTTTGAACCCACTGCTTATTGAAAGTATGTGGTATTGAAAAATAATCAAAGTACTTTAAAAGTACTTACAAATGAAAGAATACAAAAACAATGGGCAAATATAGTTTAAAGATGTTAGAATAATTAAGTTCTATAGATCACAGAAAAGTGCTTCTTTAGGGAATGATATTATATTAAGTAGGGCTGCTTTGAACATAATAGGATAATTTATCATCTTAGTTGTAAGTGAATACTTTTTCCACAGAAAGAGTGTGTGTGTGTGTATATGTGTGTGTGTGTGTGTATATATATATATATATATTCCTGTCTTAGTGGGAATTACTACACTGTGATGTCAGTTTCGCCTCCGTTTTCCTGACTGATTTTAATGGCATCATGTACCCAAATGTAGGTTAGTTTTACTTTGACCATCCTTACATGTTTAAAGCTTCTAGACAACTAAGGAAAAAAAAATGTTTTTGTATTAAAGAAGGGACTGTCTCTTTAACCAGCACTGTGGTGAGGGTAACTGAAAAGAAAGCTGACATTAAGCAGAGTAATTCATGAAAACAGGGTATTTTGCTAGATAAAAATTTACTCAGAAATATATGCTAAAGATATTGATCTCATCATTATGTAGAAATTTTAAAAACAGAGAAAAAACTCCCAGTTAACAAATGAACCTTTTAATAATATTGCAAATCATTCTCAGGTATTTCTGTTTATGCATTTAGTACAATGACTCTTAGTTGAGATTTTTGTAATATAATTTAGAACAAAGTGACCGTTTAGTTAACTTATCTTTAATTATCTTAATTGGAGAATTAGAGATTAGCATTAAAAAAATCTAAGATAGTAGAGAATATTTTTTTTTACTGCTGGGATTCTAGGTATTGTCATTGCTATTTTATGAGTTTTAGAGTTTTGTTGAGCTAAGGAATACCTCCTAAACATCGGGTTGACTTTGTAGCTTATAGGAGCACATTTTGGTTCTACCTGGTTTCAGACATATGCAGTAATGCATATCAATAAATGATGAGTCAGGTATTTTCCCTTACCTTTGCAGAACTTATTTTGAGCAGGGTGATACAGACAATGAAAAATAAATACAATACATATGCATGCTGTATGATGTGTTAGAAGATAGTGAGTTTTATAAAAATAGAGCAAGGTAAGGGGATGAGAGTGCTGAGGGTGGGAGGTGGTTACAAAACAGGAAGGAGACGGTAGATCTCACTGAAAAGATGAGTTTTGAGCAAAGAGTTAAAGGATGTGAAGGAGTTTGCTATGTGACGATCTGGTGGAAGAGTGTTCGCTGGAAGTGGGAGCAGCTGTGTCAAGGCAAGAACATGACGAGCATGTACAAGGAACAGTAAAGAGTGTGGAGAAGAGAGGATGGAAAGTAAAAATGAATAGATGAGGTTAGAGAAGTAATAAGGAAGCAAGATTATTGGGTTTCTGAGTTGCCTTTTTTTTTTTCTTTACTGAATTAAATGGAAAGACCTTGCAAGATTTTGAGCAGAGCAGTGACATAATTTTTAAATGCATCATTTTGTCTGTGTTGAAAATAAACTCTAGGAAGGAAAGAACAGTAGCAAGGAGGCCAGTTAGGGAGTTCTTACAGTAATCTGGACAGTGAGGGTGGTAATATTAGAGATGATGAGAATTAGTTTCTCATCAACATCTATATGTTTTAAAAGTAGAACCAATAGTATTTGCTGAGGGTTTGGATGTAGAGTCTGAGATAAAAGAGAGGAGTCAAGGACGATTTCAAGGTTTTTGGTCTGAGCAGTTGAAAAGATGAAGTTGCTATACTGAACATAGAAGATTCTGAAGCAGGTTTGACGTGAAGGTGGTTTGAAGGTCAGGAGTTTAGTTTGGATATGTTATATGTGAGCTATCTGGTAGATATTAAAGTAGACTAGAGAGAGATCTGGGCTGGAGATTTAAATTTGGGAACTCTAGGACATGGAAAGCACCTAAAGCCATGAGACTGGATCTGATCACTAAGGAAATGGGTGTAGATAAAAAGAAGGAAAGGGTTGGGTCCCATGGTGTTCCATAAGAGGAGAAGAAGATAAACAAGGAAGAGTAGTGTTGTGAACTAGAAGCCAAGTGAAGAAAGCTTATTACACAGAAAAGTAATTAATTGTGCCAAATGCTTCTCTGCTGATGGCTCAAGGAAAATGATTAAAAAAAAAAATTTTTTTTTTAAGAGAGATAGCACCCATGCACACACACACACATGCATGTGGGGGGGGGGATGGGCAGAGGGAAAGGGAGTGAGAGAATCTTAAGCAGGCCCTACACCAACCATGAGCCTGTTGCAGGACTCGATCTCATAGCCCTGATATCATGACCTGAGCTGAAATCAAGATGCTTAACTGATTGAGCCACCCAGGTACCCCTCAAGGAAAATGACATCTAAGGATTGGCTATTGAATTTAGTACCGTACGGGTGATTGGTGATCTTGGCAAGAACGCTTTTTGTATAGTGGGGAAGGGTGGTAAAAGCCTGAGTGGACTGGATTTAGAAGGGAGGGAGAGCAGAATTGGAAACAATAGGCAAGATCAATTCTTTCAAGAAAATTTGCTTGTAAAGGGGAGCAAAGAAGGTAGCAGTAGCTGGCAGGAAATACAGGATCTTTTTAAACTTGGGTTTTCCCAGAAGCAGACCATGAAACAAGGATTCAGGTGAAAGAATTTTATTGGAAAATGCAGGTAACACTATTTGA
Organism: Ursus maritimus; assembly: GCF_017311325.1. NCBI lineage: Eukaryota > Metazoa > Chordata > Mammalia > Carnivora > Ursidae > Ursus > Ursus maritimus. Next base: position 15,487,319 of record NW_024426885.1, on the reverse strand, counting down.
GGAGTTGAGAAGTAATGCCAGCATGAGAAGGTGGCCATGAAGGGATCCACTAATAAAGCTAACAACCACGGGAGTGATGGAGCTTAAAATGACCCAGGCTTCAGATTAACACTTCATCTTTGAAATTTCCTTCTTTAACTTTTAAACTTCTTGTGAGTTGATGAATCCTGTGGGCTATATCTCCAAAATCAATCCATTCTTTAGCTGAAGACATGTTTCATGCATTGTGGTGTGATTTATATGAAAATGTGTATAGATGTATAAGAACAGAATACTTGAGAAAATAGCTTATGTGGGACACACACAAGTAGGTCTGGCAGGGAATTTTCCATGAAGGCGCCCTAGAGTACAACTTCTAAAAGTGCTGTATGGCTTTTGTGCTTAGGAGTGACAGTAGTCAACGAGCTTCATGTGCAGAATTATTGGAACAATCAGGAAAATGTATAATAAAGAGATCAGCTTGCAGTAAAGGCTCCCCAACCTTTTGTTTAATTAACAAAGTAAAGGTGGCCTTCATAATTGTATAATGGTGAAAAGACTCTTGTTAATTCAGAGCTACATTTGTTGCATTTTTCATTTTTTGGAAGTGATTTAATTTTCCTCCAAATTCCTGTATCTCTTTGTTTATAAATGAATATGACACATATACTGCTTTATATAGGTATTCTTTTGTACTTATATTCTTCTTCTGAGAAGTTAACTTTAGAGCAGCCTCTCTGAATGTGTACTTTCTAGTAAAGTGCTGAGTAGTAAATGCTTGGTTGATAAATATCTGGGTGAATGCATAGGGTTTTGAGTACGTATTCTTTAAAAGTTGAACCTGTATATTTCCTTAGTGTTGTTTAAAGTACATTAGCCAAGTTTTAAAAATTGTACACTGTACCTATTATTCTTTTTCTAGTGGTGACTCAAAAAGTATTGTGCTTGGTATTCTCCATGTGTCTGTCCATATCCACCCTTCACCATTTCTGCCCGGCTCCCACGCCCTCTAGCTTTCATTGGGGGCACACAGTAGATCAGAGGGTGGGAGAGGAGTGAGATTGAGGTGTTTTATTTCCCCCAGTCCCTCCCTGCTAGGTCATCTTGGGTGAGGTTGGTTGCTGTACTGAAGGCTAGACTGTCAGGTGTCTTTATCCATACAGCTACTCTCTAAGAGTTCTGGAAACTATTCCCTCCTCTTGCTCTTTTACGGCTAAAGGATAGTAAAGACTTCCTGCTGTGTTAGTTCCAGGAGATTGCCCTGGCCATGGTTTTATAAATAGTTTTTTTTATTAGACTCCTTATAATTACTCATTTTTGGTATATCCTCTGTTTCCTCTCAAGACCCTGGTGATTGCAGCTACTGTTGGTTCTTTAGAGATTCAAATATAACTGTTTATCTAAATGATCCTTTATAGGTATTTAGGCATTAGTATCCTAGAGGGTGGGAGAAAGAAGTGTTTCACAAGAGGACTTCATCCTTTATTAGTGGAGAAAGATGTCAGCAGAAATATAAACCTTTTGAAATAGCATGGAGCTAGGTCCTTTGGTCCATTTCTACTACTGTTATTCTTGAATTAAAATTTCATACTATGTGGTCCTTCGTAGCATTTTATTTTCTCTGAATGTTGAAGGTTGTTATATTTACTTAACATTTTTAAGAGCATTAGCTATTCTAGTTTTTTCAATAAGCAACACTCTTACGTGCCTACATATTGCTTTCTATTTTATTTAATTAAAAATTATTTGGGGGAGAGAGTGCGAGTGTGCAAGTGGGGGGAAGGGAGGAACAGAGGGAGAGGGACAAGCAGACTCTGCACTGAGTGCAGAGCCTGACAAGGGGCTCGATCCCAGGATCCTGAGACCATGATCTGAGCTGAAACCAAGAGTTGGATGCTCAACTGATTGAGCCACCAAGGCATCCCAGCTTTCTATTTATTTTTAAAAAATAACCACTTGTTGGTTTATTATTATGTTTACTCAAACTCAACTTTATTTGGTTATTATGTCATCAGTGTAGAAGTAACCATGTCTTACTAGCAAAAGCACCCCCAAAAGTATATTTGATAAGAGGATATTTATGAAAAAATGTAACCATTTATTGTGGTCCTTTATGTTTTCTCCTTATAATCATATTCATTAAAATAATTGTTAGATTTAAAAAAAAAGTTTTTTGCCTCTCTACTATTCTAAAGTCTAGAATTTCTTATGGATTTGTTTTTCAAAAATAGCTTTTAATACATGTATGCTTATATTGCAATATTGTTTTGTTTAGTTGGTTTTGAGTTTTATAAAAAGGAAATAATTTATACAGTTTTCTGAGGCTTTTTTCTATTTCATTCACTATATTACTAAGATTCATCTATGTTATGTATTACTGTACTTACTCCTTTGCATTACTGTGTTTCATTATATGACTGTACCACAATTCCTTTATCCATTCTCCTGTTCATGAGCTCTTGGGTTGGGTACTTGGTTAAATTCACCCAGAGGAGCAATTTTGAGACGTCTTGATAAAAATATTATATTTTAAAAGATAAAAAATCCTTAGGATTTTCAGGCAGAAAGATAAAATATCTTACAAGGGTAAGAGATTAGCTTAGTATTGAATTTCTCAAAAGCAACATACAAATCAAGGCAACCAAGGAGCAAATTTTTTCAAGAAACGCAAGAAAAGAAGTATAGGTTAAGGGTTTTATATCTTACCAAACTGTCCTTCAAGTGTCAAGGTTATAGAAAAAACAGTTTGAACATGTAAAAACTCAGGTAATTCCGTGTATATGTGCCCTTACCTGAGCAATCTAGTAGAGTAGAAATGTGCAGACTGTTTTGTAGAGGTGTAGAAAGTAAATAACTTAGGCTTTGTAGGCCACAGAGTCGTTATTGTCATTACTCAGTTCTGTTGTTGAGTCTGTACACATGCAGTGGTATAAAATACATAAATGAATGAGTATGGCTGTGTTCCAATAAAGCTTGATTTACAGAAACAGTTGGTGGGGTGGATTTGGCCTATGGACTGTAATTTGTCCACCCCTCTCCTAAGAATAAGTGTCATCTAACAAAGAGACGAATGGGAACCCTTCAGGTAGAAGACTGGTAGAGGTGTGTATTTAATTTTAGAGCTAAGACTAGAACAAGGGTAGAGATGTCAGTAGACAACTGGTATGCAGATATTATGTGTTCCTTCTAAGTAGAAAGAATGCAACTAAAAATGGGAGAGGGGTGAGAGAAAAAGCAGAAAAGGAGCCTGGATTCTTGCATAGGTAATTGGTAGGAGTCAAAGGATGCCACTTAACTCTTTATAACATAAAGGTCAATTGGTTCCAGTTTTAGTTTTTTGAGCAGGCCTAACATTCTGTGAAGACTGATATTTCATAAATCTCATTCTTTCTTAGAAGTCTTTCAAAGAATAAAGAGAACATTTACTTAAAAATATAGAATAAAATATTCTATCTGCAATTACAGATGGATCTATTGGATGCTTTTACAAATCTAAGATACACTGTAGGATATTAGTGTTTATTTTTATTATGTTTTAAAACACTTTGCTATTTCATCTTCCTAGAAATTAATTTATTGCTCATCAGTTATTACCAACCAATGCTAAAAAAAATTAAAATAACAAGAAAACAAGTTACTTAGGAGGGTGATACCAGAATAAAATATATGGTCACTTTCAGTTTTCCTATTGCAGTGCCCAGAGTATTTTATTAGATTTAAAGAAGGCATAAAAGAAGACTGGAGGCACCATCACTGTAGCCTGCTCTTAGCTCTTATTGAACACAGTAATTGGATTCAATGAGATAGCAGGGGTTGTGATCTTAATGCCAGAGAAAGTAGAATTCAGAGCACTGAAACATTGTATGAGTCAAGAATACCTTATTGTATTAAAATCCACAATTCACCATGAAGATACAATATATAATAGAAGAGTATCTATGTACCAAATAACCCAGCAACCAGCTATTTAAAACAGAAACTGCAGTGCTACAAAGAGAAATAGCAGCAATGTCTTTACAAACCATTTCAAGTGTTGCTTTGTACATGACAAGACAGAAAATAAGAGAAGGTTAATAGATCTAAACAACATCATCAGGCAGTGTTAATACATATCAACACAACCTGATTATGGACAAAGTACCTGTGGACTTCTTAAGTATGCCTGGAAAACTCACAAAAAGTGAGTAGATTACATATTAGGGTATAAAGAAAAAGTCAGATTCCCCCAAAATGAAGATAGTAAATAAAACCTTTAGGGTAGATACAAGCTTAAGTTACAAAATTGCTAAAAAATAATGACTGGAAAAGCAATACATATAAGAATCTATCAGATAAGTTTAAAGCACTTATCAGAAGAATATTTATAACATTAAATAGCTATATTAATATGAATGAAAATAGATGAACCACATTCCCAACTCAAAAAGCAAGAAATAGAACAAACTACACACACAATCCTAGAAGTGCTAGGAAGCAAATAATAAAAATAACATCTGAAATTATTGATGTAAGAACAGAAAGACAATAAATCAACTTAATAGATTATATTTCTGTTTTTTAAAAAATATTAAAATAGATAAGCCTCTAGCTCATTTAATCAAGAAATAAGGGAGGAACACAAATATACAAAATAAATGATAAGGGGAAAATAATATTGGTAAAGAGGAAATTTAAAAAAAATGAGACTACTTTGTACATCTATGCAAATAAATTTGAAAATTTAGAAGAAATGGATAATTTCTTAGAAAATATCAATTTTCTAAAATTGAACCCAGTAGAGATAGAAAGTTTATATAGATGAGTTTCCACAGAACAAAATGGAGAAAGCACCAGGCCTAGATGATGTTATACGTTAACGTTAGCAATGCTTGTAAATTCTTTAGAGAATAAAAATGGAAGGAAAACTTACAAATTTATTTTAGAAAGCAAGTATAACATTGCCACCTACAGTTGTCTCAGAGATAGGAGATTATAGACCTGTATGATTCAAAATTGAGTTAGCATGCTTTCCCTTAAATATCACCACAAAAATCTTAAATAAAATGACCAAACTTTTAACACATACCAAAAATATACCATGATCAAATAGAATATATAACTGGGATTCCAAAGATGATTCAATATTAAGAAATACATTAATAAAATTCACTATGTTTGTAGGTCTAGGGAGACCATGCTAACAAAGCCCATTCCGAGTTAAAATGCTTGAAAAATTGGAATGGATATTTGAACACAGTAAGTGTATCTATGTCAATCCAAAAGCCAGCGTCTTATATGGGGAATGAGGCATTTGTGTGAAGGTTAGGATCAAAACAAAGATGCCCACAATCTCCATTACTACTTGACATTTTTCTGAAGGTAGTAGAGGAAACAATTAGAGGAGTAGGACTTTGATAAAGAGAACTTAAGCTATTTGCAGGTGATACAGAATTCCTGGAAAACCTTACACAATAGTAGGACTAACTGAAACAATAAAACGATAAAAGAACTCAGCAAGGCAACAGGATATAAAATTAATATGCAAAAAGGGCGCCTGGGTAGTACCGTCAGTTCAACATCCAACTCTTGGTTTTGGTTCAAGTTGTGATCTCAGGGTGGTGAGATCGAGCCCCATGTTGGGCTCTGCTCAGCAGGAGTCTGCTTAAAAGACTCTCTCTGCCCCCCCAATAAAGCTTTTAAAAATTAATATGCAAAAATCAATATCCTTCCTATATACAGTAGGCAATTAGAAGACATAGGAGAAAAACACCTTTAGGATAGCTGCAGTGAAGCTAAATCACTCAGGTATAAATCAAACAAGAAATTTTCAAATCTTTTTAAAGAAAACTATAAACCATTCCTGAAAGTCACAAATGTAGGGGAAAAAAACCCACCTAAATATATAACAAAAATACATTATCAATTCCATTTGAAGGAATTTATGCTTCAGTCTTATTTCTGGAAATACAAAAACACTTTTTTTTTGGTATGGACAGTTCATTGTAACTATTTAGAAACTACTTCAATTGCAAACGTAAGAGTGGTTGATAAAGCATGGTACATCCATATTAGTGAAGCACTATGCAGTTGTAGAAAAGAATGAAGAACTCTTGGATGTCGTATGGAGTGATTTACAAGATATATTAAGTGACCGAGTGCAAAATAGAATATGTAACATACTATTTTTTGTATAAGAAAGTACAGGAAATCAGGAAATACTCTTCTGCCTGCTTAATGAGCAAAAATGAACACTGGAACGATAAACTAGAAGATAGTGATGGTGGCTACTTACAAAAGATGGTGGAGAATAGTGTGGAAATTAAGTGTTTTTCCCTTAAATAGTTTTGAGTTTTAGAAGCATATTAATGATCTACATATAAAAAGATCAACAAGGAAAGGAAGAAAACGCTAGAACAATGCAAGCGGAAACAAACTCAACCATGTTTCAAACGAATAACAAATCACATGGGAAGAGGGAGAAAATGAGTAACTCACATACTGTTTTAACACACACAGTATTTGGTTACATGTCCTCAGTTGAGGTGGATGTGGGGAAGAATGCAAACACGTTTTTTAAGTTTCTTTTTTGAAGGTTTTGGCGAAGCAATTCTACATTATTTTGGGTATATTGACAGATTGAAAAAATGAGTAAATTTGTTGTTGGGAGCTAAAATTCTCAACGTGGAAGATAGGAGATACAAATATGAGATGGTGAAGGCAAGGAAGAATCTTGTCTGATGGATTGGAATTGGAGGTATCCGTGTGAGCTTGTGATTAGGTAGGTCGGTAGGTAGGTAGTAAGTAGACAGACATAAATAGGCAGGCAGGCCCATAGTTACAGGTGTAGATTCTTTCGAAAGGGCCTAGAAGCTAAGACACCCCAGTAGTAGTGAGCTCAATGATCACCCATGTTGCCAGATCTAGTTTCAATTAACATTCCCAAGAAAAGAAAGCAGGGCTCCTTGGAGAGATAGCTGATTCTAGGGCTGTAGCAGGAAAAGTAAGGATGAATCTCGTATATCTTTTTATATCAAATTAAGGAAGTGTTCAAGAAAATGATGGGTCCTGTCAAAAGCACAGAGGAATCGGCTTAAAGGGTGTTCCTTTGGTAAAATCTGGAATAGTCTGAACATCGAAATAATTTAGGAAAGTAGTAAGTTATAAACTTGAAACAGCAGGAATCTGTGAGCTTATACTGATAATGGACAGACTGACAGACAAATTGAGGAGGGGGGGAAAACTTTCTTACACAGAATACTGACGGGCATTGCTGGAGTTGGAATATTGCAATAATTGTAGTAAAAATTGGTTTGGGAAAGAGTCATCAGTAGGTGTTAAATCTACAGGGGCGGGGACAGATTTTTTGATGAGATGGGCATGGTATTTAAATGTCTTTCTCACAGAGTGTTTATAGGGTACAGCAAAAAATAGTACCTTTGTCTGGGTGATCAAAATTCACATCACAAACCATGGGAAATTGTACGTTGTGTGTCTCTGGATGTGATAGCCACTGCAAGAAACAGCACTTAGAGCAGGGTTTGGCAAACTATCTGTACTTCAGACAGTAAATATTGTGGGCTTTGTAGATTACACAGCCTCTGTTTCATCATCATCAGCCACTGAAATTTGAAAGCATGCCATGGATAATATGTAAATGAATAAATATGCCCGTGTGCCCAAAAGTATTTATTTACAAAAATGAGCCAGCGGCTAGATTTGGTCTATGGCACACAGGTTTCCTACTCAGTATTCTGAGTGGGACTGCAAACCTAAATCTAATCAGTAAGCAATTTCATACAAACCTCAAATGAGAAACTTTCTGTTTAAAAAGGCAAAGGGATTTATTCTTCAAAAATGTCAGTGTTGAGGCTCCTGGGTGGCTCAGTCGGTTAAGCCTCCAATTCTTGATTTTGGCCCAGGTCATGATCTCAGGGTCCTGGGATCAAGCCCCACGTGGGGCTGCTCACTCAGCGAGGAGTTGGCTGGAGATTCTCTCTCCCTCTCCATCTGCCCCTCCACCCCTGTGCTCCCTCCTTCTCTCTAAAATAAATAAATAAATCTTTTAAAAAAATGTCAATGTCATGGGAAACAAACAAAGACTGAAAAATTGTTCCAGATTAAAGGAGTCTTAAGAAACATGACCACTGAACATGGTAGGTGATCCCTGACTGTATTTCTATACTGGATGAAAAAATGCTATGAAGGACATTATTTGCCCAGTTTACAAACTAAAATATTTATGTGTATTAAAGCATTCTATAAATGTTAAATTTCTTGACATTAATAGCTGTAATATGATTGGTTATATAAAAAGAAAGTCTGTTCTTAAAATATACACCATAATATATAAAAATGATGTATACAGTTATTGTGCTTGTGTGTGCCCTCATGCGTGTGTGTGTGGGGGGGGGGAGAGGGAGAAGGAGAAATAATAAAATGGAGCAAAGTACTAACAATGAATCTGAGAAATGGGTATCTGGGAATTCTTCGACTACTCCTGCAACTCGTTTGAACCTTTGAAATAATTTCCAAATAAAATGCTAAAAAATAGATTACAGGAAGTAGATGTATGTTTTTTATATTTGTTTATATAGGATATATATTTGAACTGAACATTATAAGGAATTCCTGTGAACTTCCTCTGGCAGTAAAGGAAACGTCAGTTTGTCCTTTCTGTTATACTTTGAATTAGGGCTTTTAGGGAATCTGTAAATCTCAGAGGGGACTTATGTGGATGGTTTTACTAACTTGGACCATAAAGCTCTTCTGGGTTAGTCCTGAGGGAAATTTATTTCACTTTAGGTTAGCAATACCTCATAAACTTTCTAAGAATCTCAATGTGAATCTCAAGGTTAGTATAATATTAATGTTTTGCTTTAGTATTTTTCATGCTTTTAGAATTTGGAAGGTGTAGTTGGGAAGCCAGTATTAATGCTATTTTGTCTTAACTTTTTTCCTTTTGATTTAAAAACCATTAGATATGATATTTTAAGGGAGGTTTTTTTTCCTCTGTAAGTGTAGTGATATGTGACTTTCTCTTCAGCTCTTAACATCACGTGTTTTTCAGAATTTGGTGGTGGATTTCAAGTGTAAATTGGACATTGCTTTTCAGCAAACTAGTGTTAAAAATATAGTTCTATAGAACAGATGTATTAGGTGGTGAAAATTGGTAATTTTTAATAGAGTAAATCTCCCCTTTAAAAAAATTCAATCATAGGAATCATAAAACGCATACTTTTACTGTCTTAAATTAGGCTTGGGATTTGATATGGAATTTCATTTGTGAAGAACTTTTCAGGACTAATTAGGTAAAGTACAATAGTTTCAATGTAATAAATAAAATTTTGCCTTAATAAATTTTTCAGTCTGTATGACAAAGGCTGCTGTTCAGATTATATACGTTTTCATATTTTCTAAATGTTTCAGAAAATTTCACAATAAAAGACTTCAGTTTTGGTAAGTGAAATTACTATATTATATGTTTTTAAAACTGCTCATAAGCTATATGAATATGACATATTTAAAATATGCATTGGTTATATTAAAAAAATTTCACTACATATGTGTTCAGGATTCAGAAAATTCTGGTCTTTCTCTGTTTAACATTCTTTCATTGATGGAGATCTTAGTCCCTAACAAGGCAGCTGCTGCATTATTGTGTATATTTAAAAAATTCTGTTTATATTTAGAAGAAATATGCATCTCTTGTAAATTTGTACTTGATTTTTCATGACTATATAGAACTGTACAAGTGCAAAGAAACTCATGCTTCCGCATATTGGCTCTACAAAAATTCTGAGATCTCTGATTTCCACTTGCCTTCTATTCTTTAGACAAGCATCTCTAACTCCTTTCGTCTTCAGTCAACAGGGCTTACTTTCATAGATTTTTGTTAATGCCTTACATTAACACAAATGTTAATGATTTTAAGAATATCTTGTAATAATGATAATAGCAGCTAACATTTATTTGCTAAGGACTTACTCTGTGCTAGGTGGTGTTGTAAGTACTTCATGCATGTTAACTCAAAGTGAACATGTAAATATAAGCTATTCTTATACCATTTTATAGGCAAGGAAACTGACGCACAGATGTCTCACAAGTGGCCATGGTCACCCAGCTAGCAAATGGGAAGATCAAGATTATATAAATATAAGATATACATTATCTTCGTTGACCTTTTGTTATCTTTATCACCCTCTCTGGACAAACCATACTTTGTAATAACCTATTCAGACTTAACAGGGTTTAACAGAGTGTGGTGTGTCATCTAATGTGAGACCATTACTTTCCCTTGTTCTAGATAATATTTTCTTTTATACTGATGTTACTGTGATGATTGACAGCCTAAAGAAAGCAAAACTTCTTACTTAGTTCATTAGTTTTTGTTTTTTATATAATTGCTGTGAAGGGAGGTATACTCTATCCTATACTTGTTTCATTTTGGAAACTGATTGAAGGGCTTGACATTTATTATTAAAAGAGTTTCAGCCCATTATTGCTATAGGTTCATGATTCTGGCATCTAAAGACTTAGTTACCTCGTCCTTTTATTGGATCAATGGTCATTTAATACAACTTTGCCTTCATCCTAGGAATTGACGAAAAATGTTCAAGAATGAACTATTGACAATAAAAAAAATGGAAAATCTATAGATTAAAAGAGATTTAATAGACATGTCAGAATATCAGACAACTGTAATGTATGGATCTCATTTAGATCCTGATTCCAACAACTTAAAAAAAAGCTTACAAAATAATTAGAACTTTGAGGGCGCCTGGGTGGCTCAGTCGTTAAGCGTCTGCCTTCGGCTCAGGGCGTGATCCTGGCGTTCTGGGATCCAGCCCCACTTCGGGCTCCTCCACGGGGAGCCTGTTCTTCCTCTCCCACTCCCCCTGCTTGTGTTCCCTCTCTCGCTGGCTGTCTCTTTCTCTGTCAAATAAATAAATAAAATCTTTAATAAAAAAAAATAATTAGAAATTTGAACACTGGAAACTTCATGATATTAGATTATTACTAATTGTCTGGTATGTATGTATGTATGTATTTTTTGAGAATGTTTGTGCAGACCTCTAGGGTTTTTTTTTTTTTTTTTTTTTTTTAAGATTTTATTTATTTATTTAACAGAGACAGAGACAGCCAGTGAGAGAGGGAACACAAGCAGGGGAGTGGGAGAGGAAGAAGCAGGCTCCTAGCAGAGGAGCCTGATGTGGGGCTCGAACCCAGAACGCTGGGATCACGCCCTGAGCCGAAGGCAGACGCTTAACCGCTGTGCCACCCAGGCGCCCCAGACCTCTAGGGTTTTGGAACAAAGCTGTAATCTCTTCTACAGATAACTTTTTGAGAAACAGTTTCTGTTTTGCTAGACTTGCTGCTTATTATATGAGTAGAATTCTTTTTTCTGTTGTCTGGAAGACTTTTGGTTGTTAATACTTTTCCCAAAAATGTTTGGTAGAAATTGGCTAAGCCATCTAGGTTTGGAGTTTTCTTTGTGGCAAAGTTTTGAAATTACGGATTCAATTAATCTAATTGTTATACAGCTACTCAAGTTTTTTCTCCCTGTCAGAGTTGGCATGTGATCATTTTTTCAGAATTTGTCCATTTTATTTAAATTTTCAAGTGTATTGACCTAAAGTTCTTCATAATATGCTATTAGTGAGGTTTAGAATATTTTATAGCTATGCTCCCTTTAGGTTCCTAATATTGGCTTATTTGGACCTTATTGTCTTGAGCAGATTCTCCAGAAGATTTTAAGTATTAATACTTTTCAAAGTACCGACTTTGGGAGTTACTGATTTTTTTTTATATATTCATTTGTCTATTTATTTAATTCTTATTTTTATTATTCCCTCCTTTTAATATATTTTGATTTGTTAAGCTTCTTCCCTTTCTTTATATTGATATTCATTGTCTTTCAGATTTTTAAAAAATGTTTTCTAAAAAATATATGCATTTCTTCTTTACAGTGTCTTAAAAAGCAGTATTTTAAATTTGGATAAGCTATATAATTTATTAATTTTTATGGTGTGTGGGTTTGTGTTCTGAGAGATCTTTTCAAGGTCACAAAGGTTTTTCTCTTACATTTTCTACTAGCTGTTTCATAGTTTTGCCTCTTATCCTCAGACCTCTCATCTATTTGAGTTAATTTTCATATATGGTATGAAATAAGGGCTGAGGTTTTGTTTTTTGTTTGTTTAATAAATACCCAAATTTTCCAGTAACATTTGCTGAAAAGATTTTCCTTTCCCCATTGAACTACCCCATTGAACTACTCAGTTGATCATATGAGTTAATGTTTGGACTCTATTTTGATCCCTTGATGTATATTATGTTTACAACCACACGTCATTGATTACTGTAGCTTTATAATTGAGGCAGTGTAAGTCCTATGTTATTTTTTCTATTTTCAAAAAATTTTGGATTGTTCTGTGTACTTCATGTTACCATATCAAATTTAGAATCAGCTTATTGATTTCTTAAAAAAAAAAAAGCTTGTAGGAATTTTAATTGAGGTAAAATTATGTATACAGAGGGGAAAATCAAGTCTTTAATAATATTGATTCTCCTAACTCATGGACGTGGTGTATTTCAGCATTTATTCTTCTTTAAAGTCTTCTTTAAAATTTTCAACAATGTATTATAGTTTTTAGTGTATTGGTAATTGCACATAGTTTGCTCAATTTATACTTAAATATTAAAATTTTCATGTTATTTTAAATGGCGTTTTGTAGGTATTTGTGTAGTGTAATGGTTGTCGTGTTTGCCTGTAAATGACACTTAAAATTTCAATTTACAACTGTTGATTGCTAGTATATAGGAAAGCACTTGATTTTTCTTATTGAACTGGTATCCAGCAACTTTGCAAATAAGCACACTTACTAATTCTCACAGCTTTTTGGTAGGGTCCTTATTTTCTACATAGATGATCATGTAACTGTTAAAACATGCTAATAAATGTTGTTTACTTTTTCCTTTTCAATCTTCATACCTTTAACTTATTTTCTTTATATTATTGCAGTGCCAGTATCTCTGGTACAATACTGAGTAGAAGTAGTGAAAGTAGCTATTTCTGCCTTTTTTCCTTGTTTTAGGAGGGGAAGTTCCAGTCTTTTAATTATTATGTCAGTGGTACGTTTTCTAGATGCTTTTTTTGTGGTCAAGGAAATCACCTTTTTTTTTTTTTTTAAAGATTTTATTTATTTATTTGACAGAGATAGAGACAGCCAGCGAGAGAGGGAACACAAGCAGGGGGAGTGGGAGAGGAAGAAGCAGGCTCCTAGCGGAGGAGCCTGATGTGGGGCTCGATCCCATAATGCCGGGATCACGCCCTGAGCTGAAGGCAGACGCTTAACCGCTGTGCCACCCAGGCGCCCCAAGGAAATCACTTTTATTCCTAGTTTGCCAAGAGTCTTTTTCATCGATGATGTTAAATTTTGCCAAATAATTTTTATGCATTTATTGAGAAGATCATTTGTTCTTTATTTTTTTGTTTCTTAATATGGTGAACGACATTGATTTTCAGATGTTAAGTAACTTTTGCATTCTTGGGTAAATTCTGTTGGTCATAGTGTATTGTCTTTTTAATATATTGCTAGAATTAATTTGCTAACATATTAAGGATTTTTATGTTTTGTTCATAAGAGATACTGGACTATAGTTTTCTGTTTTTGTAATCTTTGGTTTTGCAATCAGAGTAATAATGATAAAGTGATTTGGGGAGTGTTTTACTGTGTGCTATTTTCTGTGTGTGTAGAATTGGTATTCTTTCTTTCTTAAATTTTTGATGGAGCTTACCAGTGAAGCTGTCTGTTTCATGAGGTTTCTTTGTCAGAAAGATTTTGACTATTGCATTTATTTTCTTTAATAAATGTTAGAGATATTCAAATTACCCATTTCTTTGTGAATGAGCTTTGATAGTTTGTGTCTGAAGTTTGCCCGTATCAGATAAAGGTGTTAAATTTATTGTCATGAAGTCATTAATTATATTCTCTTATTATTCTTTTCAGTGTCTGTAAAATGAGTAGTGATATCTCTCTTATATCTGATATGAATTATTTGTGTCCTGTCTTGTCGGTTTGATTAGAGATTAATAGGTTAAACAAATTTATTGATCTTTTCAAATAACTAGATTTTGTTTCCTGTTTTCTATTTTTATTGATTAATGCTCTGTTTGTCATATTTCTTTCCTTATTTGGGTTTTATTTGCTGTTTAACTAATTTCTTAAGGTGGAAGAATTGATCGTTGAATTGGTTGAGACCTTTCCCCTCTTTTTAAAAATATAAGTGTTTATTACTATAAATTTTCTTTTTAAGCCAATAGTTCTCAAATTTTAATATACATAAGAATCACTTGGATAGTTGTTAAAATAGATAGCTGTGTCCTCACCCCTGATTTTCTTATTCATGATGTGAGTATTGGTGCCAGGAAACTTCCATTTTTTTGAAAAGTTTCTAGGTGATGCCATTTGCTGCTGTCAAGGAACCATCCTTGAGAATGATTGCTTAAGCACTGCTTAAGCTGTCTCCTGCATATTTTGAAATGTATTTTTGCTTCCATTTAATTCAAAATATTTTCTAATTTTCTTTGTGATTTTTTCCACTGGCTCCTAGGTTGTTTAGTAGTATTGAGTTTAATCGAAATAGATGAGGATTTTTCAGATATCTTTCTTGTCATTATTTCTTGTTTCATTTAGTTATTGTCACAGACTATATTTGGCTATTAAAATTTTTGTGAGTCTTCTGACTGAGAATATGGTCTACCTTGGTGAATGTTAAGTGTCATTGAAAAAGGATGTGTCTTCTGCTGCAGTGGGTTGGGGCATTCTGTGAATGCCAAATGCATGATGATGAATGGAGTTGTTCAAGTCTTACATATCCTTACTGGTATTTTGTTTAGTGTTTTCCTTAGTTACTGAAGGACTAATGTAGAAACCTCCGTTTATGGTTGTGGATTTAAGTATTTAATTTTTTGGTTCTATCAGTTTTTGCTTATACATTTAGATGTTTTGTTATTAGGTATTTATACAATTAGAATTTTTGGGTCTCTGAAATAAATTGTCTGCCTTCATTCCAAGTTATCTTCTGTGTTACCATTTCTGTTATCATCTGTTTGAAGGGCTTCTTTAGCATGTCTTTTAAAGTAGGTCTGCTGGATATGGATTACACTGGTTTTTCTATATCCGTGAATCTTTTTATTTCACAATCATCCCTGAAGGATGGTTTTGCTTGTCATGGAGTTCTGAGTTACAGTTATTTCTTGGCACTTTGAAATGTGTTGGGCCCTTCTTCTTGTCTCCGTGGTTTCTTAGAATGAAAATCACAGACATTCGAACTTGTAATTTGTTGTTTTTTCTCTAACTGCTTCTGAGATGTTTTGTTCATCTTTAGTTTTCAGCAGCTTGACTATGATGTGTTTAGGTGTAGATTTCTTTCAGTTTATCCTGTTTGCGATTTGCTCAGCTTCTTGAATCTGTAGGACCATTAATTTATTAACTATACCATTTTGTTTTATTTTTGTCGAGGTTGCTTGAGGGGTTACAATATACATTTTCAATTTACCAGATTCTACTTTTAAATAAAGTTCTACCACTTCACATATAGTGTTAGACTCTCTGAATTTCCTATGTTTCTCCTCTTTTCCTTTGTGCTAATATTATGTCTTATATGTTATGAACACCATCATAAATTGTTATGCTTTTTGTTCTAGGGAGACAAAAAAGGGAGAAATTTTGTCTTTTATATTTACCTACACATTGACCTTTCCTGCACTCTTCATTCATCTATATAAATCCAAGTCCTATCTGGTATCAACTGTTATTTTCTTTCAGCTTGAAGGAATTCTTTTGTCATCTCCTGTAGGGCAAGTCTGGAGTAGTACATTGTCTCTGTTTTGTTTTTTTTTTTTTTGTGTTTTTTTTTTGTCTGAAGAAGTTTTGTTTCATATACTTTGTTGGGTATAGAATTCTACCTTGATAATTACTTTTTTTTTGGTAGAGAATTCTAGGTTGACGGGTTTTTCCCCTCTTTGGAGTAGTTTAAATATGAGACCTTATTGTCTTCTGACTTCTATTCTTTCTGAGAAGAAGTTAGTTATAATTCTTATTTTTGTTCTTCAGCTTGTACATCTTTATTGCTTCATGCTATTCCTTGGTGTGGGTTTCTTTATTTCTTTCTTTTTTCCTGCTTGTATTTCATTGATCTTGTTTTTGTGGATTTATAGATTTCTGTGAATTTGAGAATTGTTTCTTCAAACATTATTTCTGTCCACCCACCACTACATCATTTCTGGAACTCTTATCACACTAGATTACGCTGCTTTAATATTTTTCTACAGGTCCCAAGTTTGTTGTTTTTCAGGATTTTTTGTTTGTGTTGCTTCATTTTGGATAGCTTTTAATTTACATATCTAAAGTTCACTGTTCTTTTCTCCTAAAGTGTCTAAATTGTGTTAATTCTACTCAGTGTATTTTGTATTCAGATATTATAGTTTGCATTTCCAGGAGCTCTGTTTGTGTCTTTTTCATCTTCTGTTTCTCTCCTACCATGTTCATGTTTTCTTCAACATTATTGAACATATTTGAACGTATTTGCGATAGCTTTTAAAACATTCTTTTCAACTAATTTTATCTTCTGCGCTATTTCTGGGCCACTTTCTATTGACTGATTTTTCTTCTTGTTGAGGATTATATTTCCTTTGCCCTCTATGTTTGTTAATTTTTTTTTAAAGATTTTATTTATTTATTTGACAGAGAGAGACAGCCAGTGAGAGAGGGAACACAGGCAGGGGGAGTGGGAGAGGAAGAAGCAGGCTCACAGCAGAGGAGCCTGATGTGGGACTCGATCTCAGAACGCTGGGATCACGCCCTGAGCCAAAGGCAGACGCTTAACGACTGCGCCACCCAGGCGCCCCTATGTTTGTTAATTTTTTAAAAAAGATTTTATTTATTTATTCACGAGAGACAGAGAGAGAGAGGCAGAGGCAGAGGGAGAAGCAGGCTCCTTGTGAAACAGGGAGCCCAATGTGGGACTCAGTCCCAGGACAGTGGGATCATAACCTGAGCTGAAGGCAGATGCTTAACTGACTAAGCCACCCATGCGTCCTATGTTTGTTAATTTTTAAATGTATTCTGAATACTGTATATTTTTATCATGTTGGCTGCTGGATTTTGTTGTGTCCCTTTAAAATGTTGGACTTTGTATTGACATGTAGTTAGGTTACCTGGCACAGTTTAAGGATTTTGGGGGATTGTTTCTGAGGTTTGTTAGAGGGGGTCCAGAGCAACTTTGAGTTTATGGCTAATTTATTCCAGTATTACAGCCCTTTTCAGGACTCTACCTAATGCCTCCCATGTTATGAGCTTTTCTTCTGTGTCTGCTAAGAGCACAGCTATTCCCAGCCTTGTGTGAGATATGAGAGGTGTTCAGCCTATTTTTTTGGTTCTTTACATGGCCTCAAATAGTTTTCTCTTATGCATATGCAGGTCAGTACTCAACTTAGGGCTTGAGGGAATCTTTCTGCAGATCTTTTGAGCTTTCTGTGTGTGCAGCCAACTCATCTACAAGTTCTAGCTGGTTTGATTTTTTTCAAACTCTGATCTTTGTTTTCTCAACCCAGTAAGATCACCAGAATCTGCTTGCAGTTCCTCTTCTTGTTTAAGTTGTTTATGGCAGGTAATTCAGTGCTCTCTAGATTACTCCATCAAGGCCTAATAAAGAACTCTTGGTATACTTGAGTCATTTTTGCTTCTGACTTTTATAGTATAATTATGAATTATTTCATGTATTCTTGTATCTATTTTCATCACTTTCTTTTCTTTTTAAGGAACTACTTTTGAATCAGTGATACATTTGTTGTAAATTGGGAATAAGTTAGAGCACATTACTAAGTTAAAAGCAAAATTCATGCATATACAAATAATAACATACAAATGATAAGAAAATGTTTTTTCTGAGATGACCAATATTTTAACTTTGAATGTTTACTGAGAAAAATTGGTTTCTTGTAGTAGTAGGTACACATTTCCAAATACAAAAATAATAAAAATACGAGAATGTGAATCATAATTAACTTTACATTTTGAGTTTATTACCTATATCTGAACAAGATTATTTCCTTAATTTTCATCTGAAACTACTATACCACCTGTAGGTTCTTTTATTGAACTGCTAGTGACTAACCCTTGAAAAATACTGCTGTCGTATTTAAGACTATAGCTTTTGGTGTTAGACCTGTAATGTAGGTCTTATACTTTTAATTTTTTTTAATGTTTGACAAGTAGTTGTGTGAAATATTGTATTTCATGATGAACTGCCCATTACTTGTAAGGTGAAATATATATATATTTTTAATTGAACTTTTTATTTTGAGCTAATTGTAGATTCACATACACTTGTAAGAAATAACAGAGTGATCCTGTGTACACTTTATGAAGTTCTCCCAAATTGTATTCTTGCAAAAATATATTACAGTATTACAACCTGGATGTTGACACTGGTGCAATTCAATGATCTTATTCATATTTCCTCAATTTCATTTGTATTTTTTGTGTGTGTGTGTGCATGTGTGTGTATTGTGCACATGTGTATGTATTTAGTTTTGTACAATTTTATTGCATATTGTTTCATGTATCCACCACCACAGTCAGGATATAGAATAGTTATATCACCACAAGACTCCTTAATATTGCCCATTTAAACCACATCTACCACCCTTCCAACCTCACTCCCCTCCCATTTCTAACCCTTCATAATAATTGATCTGTCCTCCATTTCTAGAATCTGTTATTTCAAGAATGTTACATAAATGAACGATTTACATTTAAGGAAATTTTGATATATTAGTGCCTTGGTTTGTTATTTTATTGTTTATTTCCTCTCTGTTTCCTGTGTGTTGTACCTTTTTCTCTCTTGTTTCTTTTCTCTCTTTACCTGTCCTAGTGGGCTACTTTAACAATTTTTAGAATTCCATCTTGATTTACTTATAGTATTCTTGAATGTATCTCTTTGTGTAGTTTGCTTAGAGGTTGCTCTACATATTGACTGGGGTGCCTAGATGGATCAGTTGGTTAAGCATCCAACATTTTTCTTTTTTATAAAGATTTTATTTATTTATTTGACAGAGAGAGCCAGAGAGAGAGGGAACACAGGCAGGGGGAGTGGGAGAGGAAGAAGCAGGCTCCCAGTGGAGGAGCCTGATGTGGGGCTCGATCCCAGGACTCTGGGATCACGCCCTGAGCCGAAGGCAGATGCTTAACGACTGAGCCACCCAGGCACCTCTAGCATCCAACTCTTGATCTCAGCTCAGAGCTTAATCTCAGGGTCATGAGTTCAGGCCCCACATTGGGCTCCATAGTGGGGATGGAGTCTACTTAAAAAAAAAAAAAAGAAAATATAAATATATATATTTATGTGTGTGTGTGTGTGTGTGTGTGACTTATCACAGTCTACTAGTATCAACATTTTACCACTTCAAGTGAATTTGGCAATCTTGCTTTCATTCACAGACCCTTACCTTGTCCACTTTTGAATATCATTGTCTTCAGTATTAGATGATGTTATAATTTTTTCCTTCATCAAACATGATTTGTAAACCTCATGGAGGAGAAGGATGGTCAATTGTAGGTAATCATATTTCTGCTATGTTGTTCTTTCCTGATGCTCCGAGATTCCTTCTTCTTCTCCCCTTCGTCCTCCCCTCCTCCTCCTCCATCTTTTTTTTTTCTGAGAGCTGCATGAGTAGGGGGAGGGGAGGGGCTGAGGGAGAGGGAGAGAGAGAATCCCAAGCATGGGGCTCAGTCTTAAAACCCTGAAATCATGACCTGAGCTGAGATCAAGAGTTAACCAACTGAGCCACTCAGGTGGCCCCTGATATTCCTTCTTTTATTATTTCATTTCTGTTTAAAAATTTTCCTTTAACCATTCTTTAAGGAGAGGGCCACATTTCAAAATTTTTTAGTTTTCTTTCTTTTCATCTAAGAGTCTTTTTTTCCATTTAATTCCTGAAGGATAGTTTTGCTAGAATAGAATTCATGCCTGGCAATTCTTGTTTTTCAGCACTTGAAAAATGTGCTACTTCCTTCAGGCCTTTATAGTTTCAGATGAGACCACAGTTATTCAAATTGATGTTGCCCTGTAAGTAATGTGTCATTTCTCTCTGACTGCTTTCAAGATCTTTTTTCCTTTGTCTTTAGTTTTTATGTTTTCTTATGATGTATCATGGTGTGGATTTCTTTGAATTTATCTTATTTGAACTTCTCTAAGGTTCATGAATCTGTAGGTTCATATCTTGTACAAAATTTAGATGTTTTAGTCATTGTTTCTTCAAATACTCTTTCAACTGTTATTGCCTCAAAGCTTTCTGAGATTCTGTTGACTTCTTTTTTTTCAGCCTGTTTTCTCTATTATTCACATTGGGTGAATTTTATTGACCTGTCCTCAAATTTAATGATTCTGTCTTCTGTCAGCTCCACTTTACTATTGAGTTGGTATGTCTGTATATATAATTTTTGCTTGTTATTGCATTCCCCCCTAAATTTCTTTGTTTCTTTCTTTTTTTTGCTGAGATTTGTTATTCCAAAAGAACTTGTAATTGCTTGTTGAAATGTTTTTCTCATGGCTACTTAAAAATACTTGTCAGGTAATTTCAACATCTCAGTGTTACTATCACTTGATTGTCTTTTTTCATTAAAGTTGTGATTTTACTAGTTCTTAGTATGACAAGTGATTTTTTTGTTTTTAATTGTAACCTGGACATTTGACTATTGTATTGGGAGTCTTTGGGTCCCATTTAAATCTGTTTTAGCAGGCAGTCCCTGTTTAGGTTTATCCTTCAGATCTTGTGGGATCTCTCTTCCCAGTCTCGATCTGGTGAGGAAGAGGAACTCTTTNCCTGTCTGCTTATTTTAAACAGTGTTTGCTGGGTCCCTCTTGCTGGTGTTGCTAGGATCACCTGGGTTGTCCACAGGACTCCTCCTGTTCAGTTTTGAGGAGGAATAGGGCTACTTGAGTTGTCTTTTTATTGCTTGGTTGGGGAGTTGAGAAATGTTGGGTTTTCATAGCCTTCTTCTGTTGGAGGGTAAGGAGACACCCGTTCTCTAGTCTTGGAGTCTGTAACCAGTCTGCCTTTCCACTTTTCAGATTTGTCTCTTGCACTATTTCCAGAGTCTGTTGTTGTTCTTAGTGGGGAAGAGAGGAAGAAATGAGTCTATACCATTTTTTTTTCCACTTATCAACTTCTAAACTTTTGGTGTGGTACTTAGTTTTTCTAACTGTAAATTTCCTCAGCTGTAAAGAAGAGTATGCAATAGTAAACCTGTCAAAGGGTTATTATTAAATGAAATAATGAAGTACTTCTTGAGACATAGTATATGTTCTATTAGATAATGATGCTACAGCTTATTGCAGAGTTGTTTATTGCATTATTGTTTTTAGGAACAAATTGAAACCCAAATGAGTCACAGTGTAGAGTTATTTAAATAAGTTATATATCATTAATAGAATGGAACTTAGGTGTTGAAAAATAATAAATGGGTCGTGGAAGAATGGCCCAGTTGTTTTAAGTGAAAAAATAGTTGTACAATAGCATGATTTTTGGTACAGGTATTTATAGGTATAGATACACATGTTTGTAATTTAAATGTATTTTGTATATGTGTAATAAAATATTTAGAACAATATTCTGAAAATAACAAATTGTGAAAAATGCCTCTAGATAGTGGGCTGGGAGAGAAGGCAATATTCACTTTTACATTAAAATACCTCTATTTTTACATTATTATTATTATTATTATTTGGTAAGAAGCATGTTCATCTTTATTAAAAAGAGAATGAATAAAAATATGATAACCTTCAGCTGGGCTATATGAGTAGAGCTTTAATAAGAGGTTAAAGAGTATTATTCAAATTATTCCTAAGAAGTCATTATTAATGTCATTTTTTAGAAATTACCTCCAAAATGTAATACTCATTAGTTACAAGTGTGCTCTGAAATTTCTTCACATATGTTAGTTTTATCAAAATAAAATTGGCTTAGTGACTCCTTTTTGATACTTCTGTATTTTATGACCATTGAAGTATCACTTTCTTCACTATCTTAGAATTATGTAAAAGTGAACGATTTTTAAGATCACTTTTATTTTCTATTCCTTGAGTTGAGTATTTTCAGTTGAGCTGCCTACTATGCTAAAGTTTAGATGACTAGTTAGAGGGAAGATGGAGGTGTGGTTTGGGTGGATACATAAAGACCAATGACAGATTTCTATATATAGTTGCTTTTTGTAATCTAAAATTTTTAAGGCAAGGATCTGTGTTTTGTTCATCTGCATATTCTTAAAAGCATATCTTGCATATAATTGATGCTTGATTGATTTGCAGTGAGAAATAAGAGCCCCTTTTAGATATACCAAGCAGAATGGGATTTAATATAGGGAGTTAATTACAAAAGTATTAGAGACAACAAAATGAGGGGATCACCCAGAAATCTGGAAGCTGCTACACACCCAGGCTGAAGCCTATGACCACATTTGTCATGAGCTACTCTAGATGCCACTGCTGCCACTGAGCAGGCACTACCCCTGCTGCTGTTGCTATAAAGTCATCACTGTTCCTATCCATTGTAGTCCCCTGCCTATTCCTGCTGCNAGAGATGAAGGTAGAATGTCTTTGTTACTTTCACCTTCTAATCTCTCACCAGGACTCCCCTTGGTGGAATCTGTTAGTTAATACAGTTGTCAAGGGAGTGTTGAAAATTTAGTGTTTAGGTTTTCATCAACATTTAGTGTTTAAGCTTTCATTCTACCCTGTAGGAGGGAAAGTGGGGCTCAAAACCAAGAGATGAAGGACCAGCACAGGGCTAAAAATTGCTAAGGGTGGGGATCATATCTTTTTTAATCTTTGCTATATCAGTGACTAATTCAGAGCTTGTCACGTAGTAGGCTTTCATAAACTATTTGTTAGTCTTTTTTTCAGGGTTATTTACAAATAAAGAAATGTGTTGAGAATAAAGTTTTCCTTTTTCTGTTGCACATCCCAAAATTTGACATTTTCATTATTTCGGAGTTTAATCTACAGAAAGTCTTACTCAACTTCAGTCTCTAACATCTAACATAGTAACTAGCATATATTTAATAATTGTTTTTTGATTAAATGAATATTAATTTTACTTAATTTACTCATAAAATGTGCTATTAGAATTTACTTATTGGTGGTTTGGTGATATATTAGTTATATTTTTAAATACTCCTTGAAGTTCATGATTTATCTTCTTTCTCTTACAGCATCAAACACTTGGCTTGTTCCAGAAACTAAAGGAGCTATTGTTCAAGGTGGATATGGCCATACCAGTGTATATGATGAAATAACAAAGTCCATTTATGTTCATGGAGGCTATAAAGCATTACCAGGCAATAAATATGGATTGGTAGATGATCTTTATAAGTATGAAGTTAACACTAAGACTTGGTGAGTAAATTGGGTAAAGGTATGATGAGAAACTTTGTCACTGTTGTATTTTATATTCCTATAATAGTGGTGCTTATTAAATATCTTCAGGGAAACATTCTTGTCCTTTTTCCCTATTTATTTCAACTAATGAAATTCTCTTGTACAGCAAAGGCACAAAATAACACATTTTCTATGTATTCATTATCACTTTAAGTGATTGACTTTAAAATGTTTTCTGATTACATGGATATACTTATTTTCCATGCATTACTTTTAAGTGCTGATCTCATGTTCAATTCAGATGAGCAATTTTGCTTACCAGTGAAACTTTGAGCTTTGATATTTTCTACTCTGTGATTTTCCTTTGCATTCATATTTTAATGTCATTTTAAATTTTAAAAACATTTCTTCAGTTTCATCATCTAATTTCCTGTGAAATGCAAAACTTGTGCATTTAGGTGGATTTTTGTTGTTATAAACAGTGTTACATTATGCATCCTGTACTGGTTTTCTTATGTAGATATGCAAGAGTTTTTGTAGGGCATATACTCAAAAGTGAAATTGTTGTGTCTGAGGCTATTTACATCCTCAGCTTTACTACATGTTGCCCAATTGCACTCCAAGTCACTGTGGTAATGTATAGTCCCACCAGCTAGGTGTGAATGTCCTTGTTTCTTCATATTACTACCAACATTTGGTAATTGTGAGGCTATTTTCCTTCTGCACTTGCAATTGATTTGCGTGGTATCTTAATGATATTTATTGTGCTTACCCAGGTTACTATTGTGACTAGCATCTTTTTATGTGTTCATTTGCCACTTGTGTTTCCTATTTAGTGAATTGCCTATTTATAACCATATGTTCTCTTTATGTTTGAAATATTAATTTTTCACTTATTTTTTCTATATATATGAGTTTTAAAATAGAATTTTTGTTGTAGTCAAATATTTACCTTTGTAAAACCTGGGGAATGATTCTGTTGTTGTTTTAAGACATTACACATTCTTTTAAACTCTTATCATGAAATTACTTTATGCATTTGAATGAAATACAGTTTTTAACCAAATTTTGGTTTGTTCTACCCCCTTCACTTTCAAACATACATTCTAACTTTTATTTTATTTGAAAAAGAAGGATGGAGTTAAAAAAAAGATAAGACTTTTCCTTTGGATAATTTGGTAATTTTTATTATTTTTTTGTCTATCAATACATTATTATTTATATTTTTATATATATTAAGACCAATAAATCACTTTTTTCTTTTATATAATTTATGCATTGCATTTTATTTTCTATTTTAACATTTCTAACTTTTCCTCTTTAACTTTTTGTTCTGATAGCAAGAGGAATTGTGATTTAGTGATTAAGGCACTATCGATCTGCTTAACATATTTTTTGATGTGAAAGGATAAGAGATCTATGGGTATTATTTGAATGAAGTAAAAATGAGAGTTACTTGTTGCAAACCACTTGAATGGGATTTGCTTAGATTTTAACAAGTTTTCGTTTTTGAAAATTTCCCACAGTGAACATTTGCATAGAAGGAAGTAATTATCAATCTTGGCAATTTTAGTATATGTACAAATAACATTGGATACTTATCCCTTGGGAGAATTTATTAAAATAATTTGTAAATTATTTTTAGTACCTTATTAGAAATACATTATAGATGCATATGATACTTTAATGTTTTACTGGTATCTGTGTTTTTAAAAAATATCAGTAAACTTATTAGTGAGTACTAAAATATTTTTCTATTCTTAAAGTTTTGATATTTCTTATTAGCTTAATTTCAAAGCTTGCTATCAGATATTGATTAAAGTATGTATCAGGTTTATTTGTCAAATGTGATGTAATTTTAAAATGTCACTAATATATATCCATTGTACAGATTGATTTTAAGTTTTTACCACCTCAGAACTGGTTTTATTTTTTAATAGATATAGTTTAGTAGATAGGCTACTTTTTGTACGTATTAGTAAATGCGTGTTTGGAGGAATTCTTTTTCATTGGTGTAATGTATTATTTTGAAATATTATTTCCACTGAGAAAAATTAGGAATTACATCTTTTTAGGCATCTGAGAACTATCAAGGCAGTGAGAATCTGTGGGTCAAGATCTAGGATAGGTGAAATGTCAAGGGAGGTAAAATTGGCATTTTTGTGAAATGATTTTCTTTAGATGATAATAAATCCTGAAAGCTGTCTAAGAAACTGAGCAGAGCTATTGTCAATTAATATGGAGGACCAAAACATGATTTTGAAGTGTGCTAAGGAAGATGGACTTTGCTACATACTTAAAGATTTGTTTTACTCCCTGAATTTCCAAGCCTACTAGTGTGGATAAGTCCACTTCGAATCATTGGATTATGGTGATCTGCCCATAGACTAAATAGCTGGCTGAACAAAAGTAAATCCTCTCTTGAGGAAGATATTATCACACGGAGCCTCAAATTATTTCTTCAAAAAACATATGCAATATTTGATACAAAATAAAACAGTGGTATGTCTTAGAGAAAGACACGTATGAAAAAATAGCCATTAGAAACATAGCTATAGGATAATGGTGTTTTCAGACAGAAACTTTAAAATGAAAGGTTGAAAATATTAGGAGACAAGTGGAAATTTTTACTAAAGAATCAGATGGAAATTATAGAATGAAGACTACATTACATGAATTAAGAATTCCTTAGATAGGTTTTACAACAGGTTAGACACAGCTGAGGAGGGAATTAATGAAATGGAAGATAGATCAGAATGAAATACCCATACTGAAATTAAGAAAAAGATGGATGAAAAATAAAATAGGGAAGGAAATTTAAGGGACCTATAGAATTACATGTATGTCTAACATACATGTAATTGGAATCCAGAGGAAGAAAAGTAAGAAAATAATGTAGAGCACTATTTAAAGTCTTAATGACCGAGAATTTTCAAAAATGACAAAAATCATCAAGCTACAAATTAGAGAACTTCCATGAGCACCAAGGGTAATAACTAAAAAGAAACTTATACTTAGAAATATATCGTGGTAAAACTAATGAAAATCCAAACATGAAGAGAAAAATTTAAAAGTAGCCAAAGGGGAAAAAGTCATACTCTCTTTAAAGGAACAACATTAAGACTGACAATTCCTTCCTTCCTTCCTTCCTTCCTTTCTTTCTTTCTTTCTTTCTTTCTTTCTTTCTTTCTTTCTTTCTTTCTTTCTTTCTTTCTTTCTTTCTTTCTTTCTTTCTTTCTTTCTTTCTTTCTTTCTTTCTTTCTTTCTTTCTTTCTGATTTTATTTATTTATTTGGGAGAGAGAGAGAGCATGCATGAGCGGGGCAAGGGACAAAGGGAGAGGGAGAAGCATGCTCCTCTTGCTGAGCAGAAAACCTGATGTGGGGCTCTATCCCAGGACCCTGGGATCGTGACCTGAGCCAAAGGCAGACGCTTAACCAACTGAGCCACCTAGGTGCCACTAGACTGGCAACTGATTTTTTAAATGAAAAAATGAAATCTGGAAAACACACTATTCAAATTGCTGAAAGGAAATAATCATCAACCTAAAATTTTGCACCCAGTGAAATATCTTTAAAAAATGAAAGCAAAAAAAGGATATTTTTCAGAAAAACAAGAATTAAAAGAATTTGTCAAGAGCAGGCCTCCAATAAAGGAGATACTAAATAAAGGAAATGCTATTGAAGTAAAAGAAAAATGTTCCCAGATATGGAAGGAACAGAGAACATAAGAGAAAATTGAAGTAATTATTTATTATATTATACTATAAAAGTAATAGAGGCTTACATGGATGTAAAATTTGAATGCATGATAATAACAGCTTATAGGTCAGGAAGAAGGGTAAATGATGTTCAAAATACTAAGGTTTTTGTTCCATGTGGGAATTGATAAGAGAAACTATAGTAGACATTAATAACTAAGGATTTATATTATAATCATTAGGCAACAAAAATAAAAGTAGAACTTCATATTTAATAAGCTAATAGAAGGGAAAGTAAGAATACTACGTAATGGATTTGGAAGAAGACAAGAAAGGAATGGAAAAGGACAAAGTCTAGTTGGGATACATATAAAGGAAGTAGGAAGTTTATTTAACTCCAAATATGTTAATAATTACACTAAATGTAAGGAAATAAATATACCATATTACACGAAATGTAAGTGACTGAATATTTCAATCAAAAGGTAAGGATTTTTTGGACTTGGTATAAAGCAAAACCTAACCATATGCTGCTTAGAAAATATACAAAAGACTAAAAATATTTGGAAAAATTGAAAGTAAAAGAAAGGAAAAAGAATATACAATTGCTAAACAAAGGAAAGTTGGTATAGCTTTATTAATACCAGACAGATAAGAATTTAAGTCAGGCATCTACTTGGAAGATATAACAGCAAATTTATATGTACCTTATCATATGTGTTAAGTAAAGCAAAAAAAAAAATGACAGAATAAAAGGGGACAAATTATATTGGGATGTTTTTAATCCAATTGTTTTGGAACTGACAGCATAAAGAGACAAAAAACAAAAAAAGAAGATATGAATGATTTCAACAGCCTAATAATTTTGTATTTTCAGTATTTGAGAGCATATTATCTTATGACTGCAGAATATACACTGTTTTCAAGTATATATGGAACATTTTCCAAAATTTACCATATGCTATGTTTTGATGCAAGTCTCAACAAATTTAAAAAGATTCAAATTATACAAAGTAATTGATCACAACAAAATGAACACAAAAGTAACTAGAAAAACCCTAAGATGTCTGGAATTAATAAATTTCTTAAAACTAATTGGTCAAAGAAATTATACTAAAAATTAGAAAATATTTTGTACTGAAATGATGACAGATCAAAATGTGTATGATGCCACCAAGAGGGACATTTATAACTTTAAGTGCATTTATTAGAAAAGATTTTTTAAAAGCCTGATAATGAGTGGTATAAACATAATCTCAAGAAATTAGAAAAAGGATGGCAGATTCCAAAAGAAGAATAAATAAAGATAGGAAAAAGGAAGAGAATATGAGATAACACAAATTAACAAAATAGAAAAGAAATATGACAAAGATGATCCCATATAGTTACCAAAAATCAACAAACCTGGTTGTTTGGAAAATGGTAACTTAAAAGCAATACACTTTATGTTACCATAAAAACATTAACACCTGTGGAGTGAATGCAGTGACATGTATGAGGGAACTTTACACAGAAAATTATAAAACCTTATTTAAGTGAGAAATAAATAAGATATAAATAAATGGAGGATACATTATGATAATTTTAAGAAAAATTGAATAGTGTAGAGATGTCTATTTTTTTTTTTTTTAGATTTTATTTATTTGAGAAAGACTGTGTGTGAATGAGTGGGGGAGAGGGGCAGAGGGAGAGGGAGAGAGACAAGGAGACTCTCTGCTGAGCGGGGAGCTGGATGCGGGGCTTGATCCCAGGACTCCGAGATCATGACCTGAGCCAAAGGCAGACACTTAACCACCCGAGCCACCCAGTCACCCCTGTAGAGATGTCTGTTTTGCTCAAATTGATCTTTAAATTTAATGTAATCCCAAACAAAATTATAGCAAGTATTTTTTTAGAAGTTGACATGCATATTCTAAAAATGATATGAAAATGCAAATGACCAACCATAGCTGAAACAAAGTTAAAGAAGAACAAAGCTAGAGGGCTTCTCTATTAGATTTCATGAATTTGAAGCTGTAGTAATTAAGTGTTGTTGCAAAAATAGGGAAGTAGACCAATGTAGCAAATAGCAGTTCCACAGGCAGACCTACGCATTTGTGGACATTTAATGACAAAGTTGAACTATAGAGCTGTTTTTATGATGAATTATTGTGGACCAATAAGATATACAATTGCAAAAAATGAATATTGGGCCCTACTTCACACCATACACAAAAACCAGTTTCAGATCAGTTGTGGATCCAAATATAGAAGGTAAAATAACGAGTATTGTATAAGATGACACAGGCACATATCTTTATATTATTGGTAAAGAAAGACTTTTAAGGTAGATTTAAATACTTTCTTTCTTACCTTTTTTTTTTTTTAAGATTTTATTTATTTGACAGAGAGAGCACAAGCAGGGGAGCAGCAGGCTCCCTGCTGAGCAAGGAGCCTGAAGTGGGGCTCGATTCCAGGATCCTGGGATCATGACCTGATCCAAAGGCAGACACTTAACCAATTAAGTCACCCAGGCGCCCCTTAAATACTTATTATTGAAATACTATTAATAAATGAGAAGTGATAAACTGAACTATATATGTTTAAAAATAATCTAAAAATAAGGTGAAAAGGCAAGTTGCAGGAAGCCAACAAAGGACTCTCCCTGAAAATATAGGGAAGCACTACAAATCAATAAGAAAATGTCAGATAATTCAATAGAAAATGTGTAAGAGTCTTGAACAGGTACTTCACAAAAATAGATATTTGGATGGCCAAAATACACATTAAAAGGTGCTCAACTTTATCAGTCACTAGGACAATTTAAATTAAGACAACATTGACATACCATCACACTTCCACTTACATGGCTAAAATTTAAATTTACCAGACTGCTTATATCAAACTTGTATAAACTGGTTTGAAGTACCCTGAAAAAATCTTTTGACAGTTTCTGCTAAATATGAATACACTGGCACTCATAACGTATGAATCCTCTGAAATAGTTATTCTAGTTATATATCCAACAAATGCACATATGTGTGCACTGTAGTCATATAGAATAGTACTCACGACAGCTTATTTATAATAATCAATAATCAGAAACACGTGAAATATCTGTCATCAGTTCAAATGGATAAGTTATATATTCTTACAATGGATGTTATGCAGTAATGAAAACGAAAGCATCATCTCTGTATGCATCCATGCAGTTGTATCACACCAAAATAACGTTGACCAAAAGAAGTCAGACACAGAAGAATGTAATTCCACTTAAATGAGGTTTAGCACCAAGAAAAATTAATCTGTGGTTTTAGAAGTTATAACAGGGATTGTTTTAGGTTAGGCAGAATTGAGTAGTGATTGGGATGAACCTCAGGGAAGCTTCTGGAGTGGTTACTTTGTGTTCACTTTGTGATAACTCACTGAACTATACCCTTAAAATACGTATACTTTTTGGTATATATATTACATGTCATAAAAGTTTATTTAAAAATAGAAGTTTGTATTTGATATGGCTTTGTAGGTTTAATATTATATGCTTATGGTTTATAATAATTGGAATAATGAAAGAGGGTTAATTTTTAAAAAAAATTTTATTTATTTATTTGTCAGAGAGAGGAGGAGAGCAGAAGCAGGGGGAGTGGCAGGCAGAGGGAGAAGCAGGCTCCCTGCTGAGCAAGGAGCCTGATGTGGGACTTGATCCCAGGACCCTGGGATCATGACCTGAGTCAGAGGCAGACACTTAACAACCAACTGAGCCACCCAAGTGTCCCAAGAGGGTCAATTTTTAATATATAGTTACAAAATTCATTTTTTTGCCATCGTTAGAAAAGGATTGAGACATAAAAGTTCTGACCCAAAGCCATTGCTGCTACCCCACTGCTTCAGGACTAGTTGAGTCTGGTTTCTTGACATTTAAAGAATAAAAGAGAACAAATATCCTATATTTATAGGAATTCCCATTTCTCAAAAATGATTCCTTTTATATTATTAGAACATACTGTTAATTGTTATCATAATTTAAGAGATTTAAAACTTTGCTGTAATGATTGTGGGTACCAGGGCCATTGTGGTCTTGATTTCTTAACATTCTTTGTACATACATGTTTGTAGAACTTACAGTAGGAGGCTTTTTCTGTGATAGTGGAAACCTCAGATTTTCTACACCTTTTATTGAGGTCCTTTTCTCTATTGCTGTGTTCTTCTAACCTGTGAAAAAGCCCAATAAGTTTTAATACATAAGGAACATATTAAACCTTATCATTTACAACTTACAGCTGTAATGATCAACTAAGTAATTTTTTTCATCTTTTTCAAGTGGAGGAGAACAGATTTCAGCTATACTTCTAGAAATATTAAAAAGTTAAGTACAAGTCTAATGATAATGCTTCTGTGGTACTATATTAATTCTGTACTTTAAAAAATCTTTGAAATTACATTAACCAAAAATGTGTTTTTATAATGATGCTATGTCTGATTACATAAAATTAGTTCTTTTATATTCTTAAATATGATATAATGGGAGTTATTTTTATATTGAAGGATCCAAAGCTATTTTATTAAATTATTGAGTTTTTGTGATTTCTCTAAAATTTTAGCTGTCAGGTTTTAGAAGGTGATACAGGACAATTTTATAAATGTTATTAGTTAACTTACATTTTAGTAAATACTGATGAACATGGTATTCATGGTGCTCATCCTTGCTTATTTCTCTTCATGATGAGTGTCGGAAATCTTTTCAACAAAATTGTTGACTCTGTATCAAGTACTGTGTTGGGAATAATTTTAAGATGTCCTCAGTAAGGAAGACAGATAATTTAAAATTTTATGGTTCATGTATATTTGGGAAGTAATAGAAATACACACATATATTTATAAAGAAGTAGTACAGCAGATATATTAAAATGAACAAAATATATAGGCAAAAAAGATTATTGTCTTTATAAACATCATGATATGTTATGGGATTTGGAATTTTGCAAAGTGTGGTTAAAACCACATGTTGATAATTTGAAGAAATACTTATCTCTGTAGCTCTACCTTTTCAAGTAATTATGAGATGTGTAGTACTTACTTTTTTCCTAATACTCTTTTATAAACTGGGAAATATTGCATATGGTATCTGAAAGCATACACTTATAGTTTTAGAGTAATAATGAAGTAAACACCTTATCTGCCTGAGCTACATAAGAGGACATTACAATACCCCCATCACGTGTGACTCCATGATGGCATTCCTTTCATTATCCCTGAAAGAGATAACCATTATTCTTAATATTGTGTTAATTATTTCCTTGCTTTCCATTTTTTATATGTGTTTGGAAGCAGACTACTCATTTTGTTTGTCTGTTTTTGAATTTTGCATCTATTGTTAAACATTGTATGCTTTCCTTAGAGATCTTTTTAAAAATCAAATTTATGTGTTAGAGAGATATTTTTGGGGGGAGGTAGATAATAAAAATGGAAATAAATAAAATGTATTTAAATGATAATAAGTGCTATGGAGGAAACAGAAAGCATGGAAAGAGATGAGTTTTAGGTTGCTACATTTAAATAGGGTAATGAGAGAAGACATCTCCAAGACCATATGTGAGGAAAGACCCAAAAGAGATTAGAGACGGAGCCATGCCAGAATCTGAGGGGCAATTGGAAAGGTAGTACAAAAACCTTGAAATGGGAATATGCTTATCATTTGGAATAGCATGGTGGCCAGAATAGCTGGAGCAGAGGGTCTTAGAGTGGGTTGGGTGAAATGGTAGAAAATGACCTTAAAGTGGTAATTGGGAACACTGTCATGGAGAGTCATTGAGCTCAGTGTAAAGATTTTGACTTTTACACCAATATGGGAAGCCATTGAAGGGTTTTGAATAGAGATGTGAAATGTTCTGCCTTAGGTTTTTATGGGATCACTTTGGTTGCTGTGTTGTGATTATGATGCAAGAGCAGAAGCAAGAACACCATTTAGGTGGTTATTGTAATAATCTAAGAAACAGTTGATAGCATCTGGGACCAAGGAAGCAATGTGCGGGTGATGAGGATTGGTTGGATTCTGATATATTTTCAAGGTAGAGCCAAGAGAGATTGCATAGACTAAGGGATTGGAAATAGAGTGGAAGAGAGAATAAGTGAAAGAGGAATTAGGTTTTTGGCCTGAAGACATGAAAGCATGGAGTTGGCATTAATGGAGATGATGAATTTTGTAAGAGTAAGTTTGGTGTAGAGGAAGATTAGAATAGAAGCTCAGTGTTAGATGTATTTAATTTGGGATATAAACTACATTTCCTAGTGGATATGTTAAATAGGTGGCTAGATTTTGGAGTTTGGGCATCTGTACACTAATTTTCTGGTCGGTTAAGTAAGGGTAAATAATCAGAAGAGGAGACTGAGAATGAGCAGTTAATGAGTCAGCAAGAAAACCAAGGAAGTACGTTTTAGAAGCCAAGAGTGTGTTTCAAAGGAGGGAGAAAGTTTGTCACCCATCAGAAGCTGCAGATGGGTGAAATAATATGAGAATTGGGAAATGTTCATGGGATCTGGCAAACTGGAGTTTTTTGGTGACCTTGATATAAGTTCCAGTGGAGTGATACAATGAAATTCTGATCAGCATGGATTCTAGTCAGGATGGAAGAGGATTTGGAGAAAAGTACTGGTAAATTTTCTGAGGAGTTTAGTTTTAAGGGAAAGAGAGAAATAGGATAAAGAAATTTTGGGTAAAGAGGTGGGGACAAAGGTTTTTTTTTTGTTTTTTTTGTTTTTTTGTTTTTTTTTTTTTTAAGTTTGGAGAAATAATTATTTTTTGCCTTACAGGAAAGATTAATAAGATATATATATAAAAAAAAACCACCAAAAAAAAAACCCAATTATGCCAGAGGGAAGAATTTGCTAGGGGGATATACTTAGAAAAAGTAGCAGTGGAATCTGGTGAATAGTGAGGATAACTTTTAGGAGCATGGACATTTTATTAATAGAAATAGGAGAAAAGGCAGGTTATGTAAGTCTGGTTGCAAGCAAATGGCTAGAGGTGGTGAGAACTTGTGACGATTTTGATTCTTTTTTAATCTTAATGAAATAGAAAGTGAAGTTATCAGTTGGGAGAGAATGGGGGATATTTAGGAAGGTGGAAGAATGGGCAAAATGAATGAGGGGAAGTGGGAGATACAGTGGGAGGTTCAGTTATGGGGTGTATAAGTCTACGGGAATAAAAGGTACAGCATAGGGAATATAGTCAATGGTATTGTAACAGTGTTGTTCAGTGACAAATGATAGCTACACTTGTGGTGAGCATAGCATAAGGTGTAGAGCTATTGAATCACTGTATTGTACACCTGAAACTAATGTAATGTTTTGTGTCAATTATACTCAAAAAAAGAATTGGAGATATTTATTAGAGGTTTGAGGTTTGAAGAGAGAAAATGAAGTACGAAATGATCATTTAGGAAGAGTAGGAAAGTATGGTAGAATTGCTGGCAAAGTTGTAGTCTTGTGTGAGAGACTGTAAAAATAGATCCTTTTTATATTTTCTGTTCTACTGTGGATGGTATTCGGAATGTACCAAGTTTTGCTATTATGAACGATTACAGTATATATGTTCTTATTTAGTCTTCTCTTGTTTCATATACAGGTTTCTCTAAGCTATTTCCTTAGTGTTATAAATGCTTGGTCATAGGCAATGTCATGCTCAATTTTATCCAACTATACTTCAACATCATTTTACTAATTTATACTCTCACCAGTCATGAATGGGAGTTTCCAGTTCTCTGTAATTTCTCCAAAATGTGGTGTTTGAGTTTTAAAATAAATTTTGTTCATATGATGGGTGTGCAGTGGCATCCCCATTTGGTTTTTATTTGAATTTCCCTGATTACTAATGAGGTGGAACATCTTTTCATGTTTATTGTCCCTATATCTCTTCTTCTTTTGTCATATTGGTTGTTTTGTATATCCTTCTCTTTGATATTCATCCTTTGTTAGTTTTATACTTTGCAAACCTGCTCTCTCCCAGATTGTGGATTTTCATTCTGCTCTTAGTATGATGTTGTTTAATGAACGGAACTTCTTAATTTAGAAATGATCAATCTTTTCTTTTATTTTGTGTTTTGCATAAATAATACTTCCCTACCTCAATATTTTCTGTATTTACTACCATCATTTTATAGTTTTGCCTCTCACATTTAGTTTTAATCCAACTGGGTACGGGGTACGGATCCTTTTTTTTTTTTTTTAATGTGGATATCCAGTTGTCCCAGACCATTCCTTTAATGGCCTGTAATACTACTACATTTTTGTTAGAATTATTCCTAGGTGTTTGATATTTTTTATACTTTTCTAAATGATATCTCTATTAGTTTTCTAAGGCTGAGATAACAAATTACCACGAATTTATCCTCTCACAATTCTGTAGGCTAGACATCAGAATGGAAATTAAGGTGTCAGCTGGGCCATACTTTCTCTAAAGGCTCTGGGGAAAAATCCTTTCTTACCTTTTCCAGCATCTAATAACTCTGGGCAATCCTGGGTGTTCTTTGGTTGTAACTGTATTCATCACTCTAATCTCTGCCTTTGTCTTCCCAATCCCTTCTTTCTGTGTTTATGTGTTTTCACATGGCCTTCTTAAAAAGATACCAATCGCTGGACTTAGGGCCCACTCTAATCTAGTGAGACCTGATTTTACTTAGCTAATTAAATCTGCAAAGACTATTTCCAAATAACGTCTCATTCTGAGGTTTGAGGTAGACATGAGTTTTGGGGGATGCTATTCAACCAGTACATTATCTTTTTATTTCTTTTTGGGCTGATATGTGGAGATGCAGTTTTTTATGTTACTTTTACATGTAACAACTTGCTGTATTTTAGTAACTTATGTGTAGATATTTTTCAGTTTTTTGTAATAGATGATCAGATTATATGCATTTAATGGTAGTTTTGTTTCTTCTTTCCTGGGTCTTACAGCTTTTTATTTTTCTTACCTTACCATTTATCAGCAACAACCTCCAGTTCAATGTTGAATAGAAGTTAACAGGCACCCATTATTAGTTCGGAGCTTTAACAAAATTCTTTTGGTATTTCTCCAGTAAGAATGATGTTCACTGTGGGCTTTGTAGATGTTGTTAAGAAAGAGCCTTTTTTTCCTGGTTTGCTAAGAGTTTGTATCATGAATGAATGGATTTTATCAAAGGTATTTTGGAGGGATGATTATCTGATATTCTTAATAATTTACTGTGGGTAATTATTTTAATTATGTTATTAACCTAATTTGGGTTAAGTCAAATTTAGTTAATACGTATTACTTCTTTTTTGGCTTGCTAACATTTTGATAAACAATTTTGCACTGATATCAATAGATTTGCATGTGGTTTTCTTGCATATTCTTGCCAGCTCTTTGGTGGTAAGTTTATGTGGGGCTCATAAAATGGGTTGGGTACTATTCCTTTTTATACTTGAGAACAGTATGTCTAAGACTGGGAGTATTTTTTCGTGAATATTTTATGGTGATAACCTTCATGTCAATCATTAGAAAACAACTTTATGTGCAGAATTTATATACTAAATCCAACATATGTAATGGTTATAAACCTATTTAGATGCTATAATCCATTCTTGAGTAAGTTTTGATGAGATTATCTATTTTTAGGAATCTAGCCAAGAAATCAATATCTTCTGTTAAATTGTTATAGAGGTGTTTATTATGTTCACTTAGAATCTTCAATATCAGCAGCATTTGTAGTTATGTTCCCTTTTAATTATTTTTAAGCACTATCTGCAACTCTGTACTTAACCATCCATTATCTATCATTTATTATTTTTTTCTCAACTAAGAGTGAGTTGTTGACATGAAGCCACTTTAAACCTAAATATTTTTATATGTATTTACTAAAAAGCAAGGACATTTTCTCCCATAATCACAGTGTAGGTATCAGATTTAGGAAATTACATTGATAGAATTTACTAATCTGTAGATTTTATTTAACTTTCTCAGTGGTCCTATTATCTTTCATTAAAAAGATAACACTTTTTTTATTGCTGAATTAGATTTCTCAATAAATTTTGCATGTATGTTCACATGTGAAATTGCCTGTGGTTTTTCCTTTTTATATACTATCCTACTTAAGTTTTGGTTTTTTTTTCCTTGCCAGGTTTGGGTATCCTTTCCTGATCCAGGATTATATCTAAGATCATACATGCATTTAGCGATCATGCCTTTTCAGTCTTTTTTAATCTGGGAAAATTTCGTCTTTCTTTTGAAGAATGTACGTACCCAATCTGGGATGTTTCCTCATGATTAGATTCAAGTTTTTAAATTTTTGGTAAAATACCAAAATGTTTCCTTCTACGATTTTTTTTAAACAATTTTTATTGACATAAAAAACTCATATAACAATATTCTCCATTTTAACCATTTTTAAAGTGTACAGTTCAGTGGTTTTTAATATATTTATAATG
Source organism: Ursus maritimus (assembly GCF_017311325.1). Lineage (NCBI taxonomy): Eukaryota > Metazoa > Chordata > Mammalia > Carnivora > Ursidae > Ursus > Ursus maritimus. The sequence continues at coordinate 15,449,801 of NW_024426885.1, read as the reverse complement.
TTTTGCAACCATCATTAATGATTCCAGAATACTTCCATCACCCCAAATGAAATCATATATCCCCTAAACACTCTTCCTCCATCTCCTGGAAACCACTAATCTACTTTCTGTCTTTAGATTTGCCTTTTTTTGGTATATAAAGGGAATATACAATATGTGGCCATTTGTGTCTGGTTTGTTTCACTTAGTGTAATATTTTTAGACTTCATCCACACTGTGGTAATGTTTTAATACTTCATTCTTTTTTATAGCTGAATAATATTTCATTGTATGAATATACCACATATTGTTTATTCACTCATTAGTTGATAGACATTTGGATTGTTTTCACTTTAGGATATCATGATTGAGGCTGCTATGAACATTCCTGTAGAGGTTAACTTTTATATATTGGTTAAAGTGGTGGTTAAAATGGTTCCAGTTTTCTCAACTGTAAAGACACAATTTTTCCTTTTTAAATTAATAAACACCTGTGGAGAAATACTTTTAGACTATGTAAAATACTTTTAGACTATGTATTCTGTTTCTTATTAAACTTTTACTAATACTTTCAGCATCCACTATCATTCTTGTGAGAAAGTTATTACCATGACGGTTACTGAATGGTGATATCTAATTTTATTATTCCTTCTAAATTGCCCTGAATTTTTCTTTATTTTGTTAAATGTTTTATAATGAATTGTGATTTTTCTTTATTTTGCTGCTCAGAGTGTGTCATATTTGGCCACTGTGCTCTCCTTCCAGCCAGGCTACTGTGTTCTTAGATGTGTCCTCATCGTCTTTGTGCACTCCTCCACTTTCTGGCACACATACAAAAAAAATTCTTTTCACATCTTGTTCTTTCCCTGCTGGAATAAGTAATTTCCTCAAGGAACCCACATTCCTTTTAGTGGAGAATAGCATTTAAAAACCAAGTTTATGGCACTGGGTTTGTTTATTGCTTTTTTGATGTGTTTACAGATCCTCTCAGAAGATAGAGACAGAAACATGGAAACACACATATCTATATCTATTTATAGAAATAGGTATACATCTATATATCTGTCTGTCTGTCTGCCTAAACCCTGTCTGTCTAAACTACATAATGACACAGTACAACATCACAGGATTTATTCTAGCTTTCCTCTCTTCCACATTTGTAAATCACTTCTGACAGTGAGAAACCTGGATCAAAAGATAACCTTAATTTCTTTCACTGGAGTTTTAGAATTTTTATTATATAGATCTTATACATATTTTATTAGATTTATGCCTATTTTATTTTTTCCTGCTAATATAAATGGCATGTCTTTAATTTCAAGTATTCATTATTCATTTAATTTCAAGTATGCATCGTTCATTGCATATATAAGAAAACAGTTGACTTTAGTTTATTAACCTTGTATTCCTCAACCTTGCTATAATCACTTAGTTCCAGGGATTTGCTGGTTGATTCTTTGGGATTTTCTCCATAGACACTCATGTCAGTTGTGAGCAAATACAGTTGTATTTATTCCTTTCCATTTTGTGTATCTTTTATTTCCTTTTCTTATCTTATTGCATTGGTTAGGACTTCCAGTACAATGTTGAACAGGGGTGGTTAGAGAATAATTTTTGCGTTGTTCTTTTTCTTAGAAGGAAAACATCTAGTTTCTCATTGTTAAGTCTGATTTTTTTTTTTTTTTGGTAGATTTTCTTTATCAAGCTGAGAAAGTTCCCCTCTATTCCTAGTTTGCTAGGAGTCTTTATCATGAATAGATGCTGAATTTTGTCAAGTGTTATTCTGTATCTGTTGATATGATCTTATGATTCTTCTTTATCCTCCTGATGTGATAGATTACATCCTTGGCCTTCAAATGTTTAATCAGCCTTGCATACCTGGATAAATCCTATCTCTTTAATCATTAGATTAAAACTATTTTCAACTTAAATTTCTCTCTAGTAACTGAATATTTTTTCCTTGTTCCATATATTTCCTTTACTATTTACTAGATAGTGTTTATTTTATAAAAAGAGATCATAGACCACTAGATTTTAAAAGGAAAATGTGCTATATTTTGTTTAAAAACATTCAACTTGAAAGTCCTCTATATTTGACAGTGGTATAATTTTGTATGTGTGCTGCTGAAGTAAGCACAACAGTGGTATAATTCTGAATCTATAGATTTCTTTTGTAATCTAAAAGGGCTTAGGAGAGAATGGGAGTCAAATTTTTAGATGAAGCCATCTATAGTAGTTTATTACAAAAGTCCAATATTCTTTCTTTTACAGCCTTATTGAGATAGAATTCATATACCATAAATCCACCCATTTAAAGTATACTATTCAGTAGTTTTTAGTGTAATTCACTGAGTTGTCCAATCATCACCACAAATTTAGAACCATTTTATTCCTGCAGAAGGAAACCCTATACTTATTAGTCGTCACTCCTCATTTCCTCTCAAACGCACAGCTCTAGGTAAGCACTATTCTACTTTCTGTCTCTATGGGTTTTTCTTCTGGACTTATAAATGGATGATACAATATGTTTTTTTTTTTTTTAAAGGGCTTCTTTAAGCATAAGTGAGAGCATGATTTCATATTGTATGTATCAGCACTTAATTTCTTTCTTTCTTTTTTTTTGTTAAAATATATTCCATTGTATGGATATACCCATTTTATTTATCCATTTGTCAGTTGATGGAAATTGGGGTTGTTTCTGCTTTTGAACTATTGCTAATAATACTTCTATGAACATTTGCGTACATGTTTTTGTGTAGAAGTTTATTTTCATTGCTTTTAGGTATATATCTAGGAGTGGATTTGCCAGCTCTATGGTTACTCTACATTTAAATTTTTGTGGAATAGCCAGACTGTTTTCCAAAGTGGGTGCACAATTTTACATTCCCACCAGCAGTGTATGAGGATTCTAATTTCTCCATATCCTTGCCAACACTTGTTATTGTCAAAGATTTTGATTACAGCTACCCTAGTGGGTATGAAGTGGTATCTCATTATAGTTTTGATTTGCATTGTTATAATGGCTGTTCATATTGATCATCTTTTCATGTGCTTATTGGCCATTTATATAACTCCCTTGGAGAAATGTCTATTAGGATCCTTTGCCCATTATTTAATTTAATTTTTGTCTGTTTATTATTGACTTATGAGTCTTTATATATTCTAGGTGTAAGTCCTTTATCAATTATATGAGTTGCAAGTATTTCTCCCATTGTGTGTGTTATTTTTCACTTAGTTTACAGTGTCCTTTGAAGCTCAAAATTTTAAAATTTTGATGACATCCAATTTGTTATATATTTTGTCACTTATGCTTTTGGTGTCATATCTAAGAATCTGTTGCCTAACCTAATGCCAGGAATATTTACTTCTGTATTTTCTTCTATGAGTTTCATATTTTTAGCTCTTAAACATAGGCCTTTTATCCATTATGAGTTAATTTTTGTCTATATTGTGAGAGAGGAGTTCTTTGTTCTTTTTTCATGTAGCTATCCACTTGTCCTAGTAACATTTGTTGGAAAGAGTATTCTTTCCTTTATTTGAATTTATAATTCTTTAAATTGGCTATTATGGTCCCTTGAATATCCACATGAATTTTAAGATCAGCTTATCAATTTCAAAACAAAACAAAACAAAACTCTAGCTGGGATTTTTATGGGGAATGAGTTGAATTTATAGATCAAATTGTAGAGTATGGCCATTTTAACAGCATTTTGTTTTCTAATCCATGAAAATGGGCTATCCTTCCATTTATTTAGGCCATTTTTAATTTCTTTCCTTAATATTTTTTTAGTTTTTACAGTATAAGTTTTATACTTGCTTTGCTAAATTTATTCCAAAATATTTTATTCTTTTTGATACTATTGTCAATTGATTTTTAAATGATTTTATATTAGGATTTTGCATTGGTAGGTATAGAAGTTGGTAGGTATAGAAGTTCAACTGATTTTTGCGTATTGTTCTTTCACCCTACAGACTTGCTAATAAACTTATTTATTATTTCTAATAATTTTTTGTAGATTCATTAAAATTTCTATATACAAGATCATGTCATCTGCAAATAGTGACAGTTTTACTTCTTTTAATAGAGTTTTACTTCCTTTCTAACCTGAATGCCTTTTATTTCATTTCCTTGCTTCTATCCCTTTCTGTAACCTGTAGTATAATGTTAAATAGAATTGGCAAGAACAGACATCTATGTCTTGTTTCTGGTCTTGGGGGGAAAACAGTCTTTCACCATTAAGTATCATGTCAAATGCTCTTTTTTTTTTTTTTAATAGATGTCTTCTATGTTAGATTTCTATGGCTGCTGTAGCAAGTTACCACACACTTGTGTAGCTTAAAACAATGGAAATGTATTCTCTTACAGATCTGGAGGCCAGAAGTCTAAAATCAAATTGTGAACAGGGCCATGCCACCTCCAGAGGTCCTAGGGAAATTCCTTTCCTTTCCTTTTTCAGCTTTTGGTGGCTATCAGTATTCCTGGAGTTGTGGATGAATTGTTCTGTTGTCTGCCTCCAAATTCTATTACCTGATACACTTTTTTTGTGTGTGTGTCTTTTATAAGGACACTTGTCATTGGATTTAAGTTAGCTGCATAATCCAGAATGATCTCATCTCAAGATCCTTAATTTAATTACATTTACAAAGACACTTTCTCCAAATAAGGTAACATTCACAGGTTCTAGGGATTAAAACATGGATTTATCTTTTGGGGTGGAGTACCGTTCAGTCTCTAGCAGGTTGTGGACGTTCCTTTGTATCCCTATTTTGTTGAGTGTTGTTATCATGAAGAGGTGTTGGATTTTGTCAAAAACTTCTCCTGTATCTATTGAGATTATCATTTATTTTTTCCTTTATTCTATTAACATGTTGTGTTACATTGATTTTCAGATGTTAAGCCAATTAAGAATTTTTGGGATAAATCCCACTTGGTTATGGTGTATAATCTTTTTATATATTACTGGTTTTGATTTTCTAGTATTTTGTGCAGGATTTTTATGTCTCTCTTCTAAAAGAACATTAGTCTGTAATTTTCTTGTGATAGCATTGGTTTAGGTATCAGACTCACACTTTCTCATAGAATGAGGTGAATATTGTACCATCCTATTTTATATTTTTGAAGAGTTTGTGAAGAATTCACATTACTCTTCTTCCAATATTTGTTAGAATTCACCAGTGGAGCCATCTGACCTTCCTTTTTTTTTTTTTTTTTTTTTTTTTTTTTTTTAGGAAAGTTTTAAAATTCCTAATTCAATCTCTTCATTTGTTATAGGTCTATTCAGATTTTCCATTTCTTCTTTTCTTAATTTTGGTAGTTTATATCTTTTGAGGACTTTGTTTATTTCATATTGTTGTTTGTATATAGTTGTTTAGTATTGGCATTATAATCTGACTTATTTCTGTCAGATTGGTAGTCATATGCCTTCTTTCTTTCTTTTTTATATTTTATTTTTTAAAAAGATTTTCCTTATTTATTTGAGATAGAGAACGAGAGAGAGTGAGCACGAGCTGGGGGGAGGGGCCGAGGGAGAGGGAGAAGCTCCTTGATGAGCAGAGAGCCTGACCTGGGCTCGATTCCAGGATCTGAGATCATGACCTGAGCCAAAGGCAGATGCTTAGTGAACTGAATGAGGTGCCCCTCATTCTTGTTTTTAATAATTTAAGTTTTCTGTCTCCTTTTATTCTTGTTCAGTATACCTAAGGGTTTGTCTTTCTTTTTTTTTTTTTTTTGGTCTTTTAAAAGAAAGAACTTTTGGCTTCATTGATCCTCTCTATTGTTTTTCCAATCTATTTTATATTATTTCCTGTTCTAGTCTTTATTATTTTTAAATTCTTTTTGGTATAGGCTTGGTTTGCCCTTTTGTCCAGTCTCTTATGGTTGAGGTTTAAGTTATGGAATTCTCATTTTTTCTTTAAATACATGTACTGCAAATATAGATTTCCCTCTAAAAATTGCTTTTGGTGTATTCCATGTTTGTCTTGTCTTCATTTTCATTCATCTCAAAGTATATTCTAAAATGTTTGTGATTTTTTTCTTTGACCCATTTATTATTTTGGAGTTTTTGTTTCATTTCCACATATTTGTGATTTTCCCAAATAACTTTCTTTTTGTTTTATTTTAATTCCAGTATAGTTAACATTCAGTGTTATATTAGTTTCAGGTGTACCGTATAGTGATTCAACAATTCCATACATCAGCTTGTGCTCATCATGACAAATGCACTGCTTAATCCCCAGCATCTATTTAATCCGTCCCTTCACACCTTCCTCTCTGGTAACCAACAGTTTGTTCTCTATAGTTAAGAGTCTTTTTCTTGGTTTGTCTCTTTCTCTCTCTCTTTTTTTCCTTTGCTTGTTTTGTTTCTTAAATTCCACATATGAGTGGAATCATATGGTATTTGTCTTTCTCTGACTTATTTCATTTAGCATTATACTCTGTAGCTCCATCAATGTCATTGCAAATGGCAAGATTTCATTTTTTATGGCTGAATTATATTCCATTTTATACAGATACCACATCTTTATCTGTTCATCTATTGATAGACACTTGGTCTGCTTCTATAATTTGACTATTGTATCCTAAATAATTTCTGTTATTTATTTTTAATATCATTCCATTGTGGTCAGAGAGCATACTTCATATTATTTTAAAACTTTTAAATTTATTTAGGCTTATTTTATGACCTAGCATTTGGTCAGTCCTAGAGAATGTTACATGTACACTTGCAAAGAATGTGTATATTGGTGTTGCTGGCTACAGTGTTCTCCATATGTCTGTAAGGTCTAGTTGGTTTGTGGTATTACTCAGGTATTCTATTTCCCTGTTTATCATATAGTTCAGTCCATTTTTGAAAGTGAATATTGAAGTTTGCTACTATTACTGATTTCTGTTCTGTGCATTTTGCTTCATTTTTGGGAGGTTCTGTTGTAAAGTCATATATGTTTATGACTGCCATAGCTTCTTGATGAACTGATCCTTTTATCACTGTGAAATATTACTACTGAAGTCTAGGACCATTTTTGTTTTAATGTCTATTTTGTTTGAGGTCATTATAGCTACTCCAGCTTTCTTATCTTTATTGTCTGCATAGTATCTTTCTTTAATCCCTTTTCTTAATATATTTGTACCTTTCAATCTAAAATATGTCTCCTGGAGAGAGCATATAGTTGGTAATTGTTCTTTTTTTTTTTTAATCCCGTCTCACAGTCTCTGCCTTTTATTTGTATATTTAATAGCTTTAATTTAGTGTTATTTTTGATACAGTTGAATTTGTCTGCCATTTTACTCTTATTTAAATATCTCATTTGTTATTGTAGATAATGCTTTTTGTTACTCTTTTTTATTTCTCTTTTTGCATTAAGTAAATATTTTCTAGTGTAACATTTTAATGCCTTAATAGTTTTTTAAAAAATACAGTCATTTTAGTTACTTTTTAGTGTTGGTTCTAGTGCTTATCATCCATAACTTATTAGAATATCTTTCAGAGTTACCCTAACTTCACTCCAGTGAAATATAAAAATGTTACTCTTACAGAACTCTATTCCCTTTTTCACCTATTTTTTGTAGCATTATAATTATATGCAATATCTATATTTGTTGCAAGCTCAAAAATATATTCTTATGCTAACTTCATATAATTTTGTCTCTTAAAGAGACAGAGTAGAAAGAAGAGCAAATATATATTCTTATGTAAATTTGTTATTGAATATTTTTGCATGCTTCTTTTTCATTTGTTCCTGTTGATTTGCATTACTATTTGGCATCTTCAACATAATTTTGCTTTCATCTGTCACTTTGTGCTGTTATTGCCAAAGATATTGCATTTCTATATGTTATAGGTCCAACAATACGATTATATATGTATTGTTTTATAATAATTGTTTTTCAAATTTATTAGGAAAAGAAAGAAGAAATAATCTTTATCTTGTTTATTTTTGAGAGATAGTTTTATAAATACAAGATTCTTGGTTGACATTTTTTTCCGGATTTCTTGAGCTTTAATTGGCAGATAAAAATTGTGTGTATTTAAGGTATATATGTGATGTTTTGATACACATACACATTGGGAAATGATTACCATAGTCAAACTAATTAACATATTCATCATTTTAACGTAGTTCCTATTTTTTTTTTTTTTTTGGTGTGTATGGTGAGAATACTTATGATGCACTGTCTTAGTAAATTTCAAGTACAATCTTATTAACTGTAGTAACCATGCTGTACATTAGATCTCCAGAGCTTATTTATCCTGCATACCTGAAACTTTATATGCTTTGACCTACATCTCCTCTTTTCCCCCATTCTCAGCCCTTGCAAACCACCATTTTACTCTCAGCTTTTTTGAGTTTGACTTTTTTAGATTCCACATATAAGTGAGATTATGCAGTATTTGTCTTTCTGTGTCTGGCTTATTTCACTTAGCATAATATTCTCCAGATTCATCTATGTTGTTGTTAATGGCAGGATTTCTTCCTCTTAAAAGGCTGAATAATACTATATATATTTATATTTATATTACATTTTCTTTATTCATTCATCTATTGATGGACACTTAAGTTGTTTCCATATCTTGGCTACTATGAATAATGCTTTAGTGAACATGAAAGTGAAGATATATTTTTGAGATACTGTTCATTTCCTTTGTACATATACCCAGAACTGGGATTGCTGAATAATAGTATGATAGCTCTTGGTAGTTCTATTTTTAATTTTTTGAGTAGGCTCTGTACTGTTTTCCAAATTGATTGTACCAATTTACTTTCCTACCAACAGTGTACAAGGGTTCCTTTTACTCCACATCCTTAGCAACACTTGTTATTTCTTGTCTTTTCGATTATAGCCATTCTAACAGGTATGAGGTGATATTTCATTTTGTTTTATTTGCATTTCCCTGATGATTAGGGATGTTGAGCACTTTTTCATTTACCTGATGGCAATCTGTATGTCTTCTTTGGAAAAATACCTATTCACATCATCTGTCCATTGTTTAATTGGATTGTTCTTTTTTTTAATTGAGTTTTGTGAGTTTTTATGGATTTTGGATATTTTCTCCATTCTGCAAAGCTAGGTCCAGTGCTGAGGGCCTCCCATTTTTTTTTCCCTTGGGCAGTGCCTGAAGTGTTCAGGGTTAGGTAACTTCTACTAATGTAACAGAGTTGACCCAGCTATCTGTGTGTGCTCATGAACCACCTGCCAAAGCTCCAGGGTGCTACATGGGGGAGGGATTTATAGATTGCTGGGGGGACATATTTGTGCTATTTGGAGTAAGTCTGCAGGTGATGTATCCTGTGAAGTTCATGGGTGGGCCTCTTGATAGAGTTCATGAGGTGGTTAGTAGAAATGTTGAGTCTTTGTTGAGTTCTGTGCCCTAGCTGCTATGAGCACCCTTTTTCTTCCTCTGCCAATCTTCTTATCTTTCTGGATCGCATAAGAAAGAAGCGGTCCTTTTGGGCATAATCCTGCTTGGCTGTGGAAGCCAGATACAGACTATGCTCTCACTTCTCCCAGAGGAGTAATTGTAGGTTGAAGGGGTTTCTGTTTGGGAGTGAGTGGTGTTGCCTAGGGGAACAGGTGATGTGGTAATGTGATATTGTTCTTCTTACTCTCCTTGCCCTTCCTGTTCTTGGAATTTTTGCTCCAAGTGGTCCTGGGATTTCTGGGCTCCCATGAAGTTACTCTCATCTATCCATAGTTGATAAAATCTGTTTCTGTGGGAGGATGAGGTCAGAAAACTCTTATTCCATCATCATATGTCACTCCCTGTATCTTGACTTTTTTTTTCATTCAGCACTTTGCGTATGTCATTTCACTGCATTTTGGCCTTTATTGTTTCTAATGTGAAGTCAGCTGTTTGTCCTATTGGGCTTCTCTTGTATGCAAAAAATCATCTTCCTCTTGCTGCTTTTAAGATTTTCTCTTTCTCCATGGCCTTCAACATTTTTACTATTTTATGTCTGAATGTGGTTCTTTCTGTGTTTTTTCTTCCTTGGAGTTCATTGAGCTATTTGGATATGTATATTAATATTTTTCAAAATTTGGGATGTTGTCAGACATTATTTCTTGACAATTTTTTACCACTTTCCCCTCTGCGCTAGTATTCTTAGTAAGTATATGTTGTTGCTGTTAATGGTGTTCCACATTTCTTATAGGCCCTGTTCATTTTCTTCTCTTATTCTTCAGATAGCAGAATCTCTATTTTTCTATCTTCTACTTCATTGATTTTTTTTTCTTCTGCTTGCTGAAATTTACTATTAGACTTATGTCGTAAACTTAAAAATTTCAATTCTTATACTTTTGAATTCTAGATTTTCTTTTTTTTGGTAATTTCTGTATCTTTTGTTTTGTATTTGATAAAACATTGTCATATTTTCCATCTTTAAACCTGTTTTCTTTAAGACTGAACATTTATAATAGCTGCTTTGCAGACTTTTTTGCTTCATCTGATATGTGGGGTCTCTCAAAGGCAATTCTGTTGCCTGCTTTTTTCCCCTGTGTATGGGTTACTTTTTCCTATTTCGTTGCGTGCCATAATTTCCTCTGAGCACTAGACATTTTAGATAACACTGTAGCAACTCTGGATCCTGTTTTTTCCTCCTTTTCTGGAACTGTTGTAATTTTATTTATTTAGTGACTTTGCTGAACTGCTTTAGTGAAGTCGTTTTCTTCCTCCAGTATATCTTCTGATGTTGCTCCTCGAAGGAAGCAGCCTGGGGATGCACAAAATCACCCCTGGATGATGGTAGTTTTAGCAGGGCTGACTTTTTCCTCTGACCTCTCTGGTAAGCTGTCTGACTCTGTATCAACCACATGATAGCCACCACTAATGCCTGAGTGATTACTATATTATTCTCAGCAATGCTCTGGGGCATAAATTGCTCCTTAGTCTGTTTGAATTCAATTTCAACCCTTTTTCAGGAGTAGTCTTCGAGGCCAGTTTTAGAGATTCTGACTCTAGTAGGGCTCTTATTAGCTATCTTTTCCCCTGTTTTTCTCTGGTGTACTCCTCTCTATTCTATGTTTTAGCTGATTGTTCTCATGAAGTTGCCAACTGTTTCTTAAAGCCTTAGAATGGAAACCTCCATTTTTTTTAGAGTGCCCTTAAGGCATGAAGTTTCCCACCTGTTGTTATAAAAAAGCTCAGTTGCCAGGGGAGATCTGTGGTGCTCTCTTTTTCTTAGCCTGCCTCTTGCTGGTGTGGGGTGGCGTGAGAGTCTCAGCCACAACTTTGGAATTGTAGGTAGGGTTAGTAGTCTGTTCCTCCTGGAGTGATACCACTGTGTTCTCTGCAGGCAGTAGATGGGGACGGTGGCCTTTGCTCTTAGCTTGCATAGAACTTCTGTCCTGTGACTGATGTGGGGTGAAGATTTGCTGGGCCTCTTAGCCTGCTAGGTCTGAGTGTATAGCTTATACTCCATGAATGGGGGCTAGGTAGAGGATGAACATTCAGACCTCTCATGATTTCTCGTGGAATAGAACTTTTGTCACCAGAGCTGTGGGTCATGAGAAGTGTTGGCTGTCTGCTTTTCCTAATTAGGTATCAGTGGTCTGGACTAGGAGCTGAGGAATAAAGGAGCTCTCAGTTCTTAGCTTTACCCACCTGGGGCTGAACTTCCTCCTTACTGAACTGGTTGTGTGTGTGTGGTGGAGGAGGGTGCTGATATGGGGAACGATGGGAGTAGACAATGGGTTTAATATCATGGACTGCTGCTGTTCCTACTGAAATTTAGTAGACATTCTTGATTGAATATTTATTTGTTGTTGCTCTTACTAAATTTTTCTGAGAACTTAAGTGTCATTTTTTGTAATTTTTACCAATTATAGTTCTCTCCCTATAGAGTTTGTGGAACTCCTTATCTTGCCATTCTGGAAGTCAGCTCCATATTCTTTAAGCATTAATTGCTATAGGTTTTTGAGATATATCTTACTATACTATATGTACTGGGTTTACATTCTGATTCTTTTTTTAGTACCAGTGCTTTATTTCGAATACTTATAAAGTATTGATTCATATTGATTCATATTGAGTCATGCAGTTTATTATATATCAGTACATTAAGGTGAAATATAATTGTGAGCATATATTTATAGTACTTTCAGTTAAACTTCAGTTAATTGAAAACATATTAATTTGATGTTTCTCAAAAATGCACTGTGATTTTACACAATATGGATCTATCTCAAAAATAATCTTGAACAAAAGAATGTACATACAAATGAATACAAGCTATATGTGATTCTATTTTATAAAGTACAACACAACAATACAAATAGAATAAACAGCCTAAAATTGGTATGGAAGCACAAAAGAATCAGAACAGTGGTAATCTTTTAAAAAAATATCTCAGTACTGTTTACTTAGTTGTGTTTATCTTGTGAAAATTCATTGAATTTTAGACTTATGTGCATTTTTATGTATGTTATATTTAAATAAAAACTTACATAGTGTATTATGGGAGCCATATGAATTATTAGTTTTAACTGTAGTTCAGAGTAAATTTATTATATTTCAACTTTCTATTTACTTTTGTATTTAAAACTGATGTTACTTTGGTCCTCTAGTTTTAAGAACACTTGTTTCCTACTTTTATAAATGAAATAAAAGTTCAAATATAAATTATTATAAAATCATGAACAATTATGTTTAATATTGTGTTTCCTTGAAACATTTTAAGATACTGTGAATCTCAAAATATTTTAAAAATATTGAAATTTAGAGGCCATTTCTGACTTGTTAAAAAAATAAAGCATGTTATTTTCACAATTCGAAGGAAAATTCTATATGCAAGTTAGACCCTTTATATAATATATATAAAATCAGGGAGGTCTTTTTATCCTTTGTAATACATTTTTAAATTTTATCCTGTAGGACTATTTTGAAAGAAAGTGGGTTTGCCAGATACCTTCATTCAGCTGTTCTTATCAATGGAGCTATGCTTATTTTTGGAGGAAATACCCATAATGACACTTCCTTGAGTAACGGTGCAAAATGTTTTTCTGCCGATTTCCTGGCATATGACATAGGTATGTATCTGTTAGGATTGTACAAAGTAGGAAATATCAGAAATTTGTCATGTAGAGATTCTCAAATACATTAATTGACAGCATGTGTATATGCCATTTTAGAGATAAATTCAGTGACAGATTATGAATGGAATTCTCTCTAATTTCAGCACAATAGTAGTATGGGGCCAGGAAAACAGATATTCTAGGTTTGAGCATCCTTTTTGAAGGCTTTTGTATGTTGTATCCCTACTGTGAGCACTTATCAGTCTGTTGTGTTGTCACATTAGTTTTGATAATAGGTAGATATGGAGCACTGTCAAATTATGTAAATTACAAATAATAGGAATGCAAGCATTGTAGTGTTAGTGGGTATGAGCAAAGATGTATTTAAATTAAACACAGATTTAGTTACTTGGTGTAGGAAGATGACACAAGTAAAGAAAGGAGTATAGAGACAGTAGAGCTAAAGAAATAAGATTTGGGGACAAAATGGAAACCCAGAACACATCTAAGAATAGAAGTAACTGAATAAGAATATTTTCCAGAGAACCAAAAATACAGTGCATTTATACAGTTTGCTTAATTTTAATTATGCTATCTATAGTGCTATACATTTCTAAATATTAAATGTATGTATTTTTTGAAATAGTAAATTTAGCTACCCAGTGGACTATTACAGTGAAAATATTTCTTCTTTTGGGTCATTTTATAGATGAAGCCTACTTTATATTTAAAATATATTTAATAGTAGTTCAGAGCACTTTTAATTGATGTTGTAAAGTAATATGACAATCTTAAGCTATTATGAAACTTCCTGATAAATAAAAATAACAGAAACCAAAGCATAACACATTTAATGGATTCAAGAGATATACTTTTGCTCTTAAACATCATAAAGTCACATAGTCTACTTTGAAAAATTATTTCAAGTGGTGGAATATAAAGAAAATTATGCCTATTAATGAGAACTTTGGTTTTTATAACATCATACATTTGGAAGAAAATTCCTAGTGATAAAATTAAGCATCCTTTTTCACTCTAAACTGTGAGTATCCGCCTGTAATTAATCATTAAAAAGAATCCATTGCCATGAGGATTTTTAGATACTAAATAATTAAATCTTTAACTTTTTGAATTAATAATTTGAAGTGATAATTCATTATCAGAATTGGATTGTCTTGGCTTATAAATTAGCGCTGAGATCCTGAAAAATGGGTTAAATGACGTACTGAATCTAGGCTCCTTTTTATGATCTGTCATTGCCAGGGTGAGGTTGTCAACATACATTTTTGCCTGTGGTGATGAGACAGTAAGCTTAGTTCTCTGGAGGTAGATGAAGGGATTTTGTTTTGTTTCGTTTTGTTTTTCTTTTATGAATAAAAATCCTAGAAAAGTGTAGAATTTGTTGTAATTGTTAGAAATCTATGAAGTGAGATTTTGAACTTTTTCAGAAGATTCTTCAAGGAGTTTCTACCTACTCTCTATACTTTAATGAAGAAGTTAATGTTGAGCTATTTCATAGCTAACATATTGGGAAGTTATTTTTATTCCTTCCATATTGTTCAAGATTATTTTCTTTTAGGGTTTATGTATCAAGACAGCTTACCCATGTGAAAAATATTAGAGGTATTAGTTTGAGAGAGAGAGATCAGATTATCATTATTCTAATTACTATTTTTTAAGTGTTTCTCAGGATTAGATAGTATGCTAAGGGCTTTATACACAATATCTTAACCTCTCTAAAAATTTTGTAACAAGGTGTTAATAAACTCATTTCCAGAATATTAAGCCCCAAACCATGCTGGTGGTAAGTGGTACATCTAGCTTTTGTAACTCCTAGAACTTGTGGTAGTCTTTCCACTTGAGTACCACATGCTGCTGTTTGTTTGGGTCCATTTTATGATCTTAATTTTGCAACAAATTATCAGACACTTATGTTTAATAATGTTTCTTAATTCTGTGGAAAGATAGAAGCAAATATCAGTTTCATTTTTCAAGCAAATTGTTCAGATGGGAGAAAGAATAACATTTTAAACAGTTTTACACTTAAACATAACATTAACAGTTAACAACAAAACATTAACAATATTAACAAAAACATAAAGCAACCATATAATTCAACATAGGATAAAAGTGTTCTATTTTAGCTCATTTGATTATTTTTGTGCAGTTCCCAATAAAGCTCTCCCTCTGTTTTTGTTCTCTTGAGTTTGTGGCATCAGATGTTGGAATATTTTCCTGGGAAATGTATTTTTTATCTTTCAGAAAATGTCTTCCTAAATAATTGTTTTTATTATGGAGTATATTTTTGGGGGAATAAAATACAACCATTGCCTAGTGAACCAACTGGAAAATAGATCTGTTTTGAAAAAAAAGGTCATCTTGCTAATTTTTCTCTTTAGTACGTTACCCTTGGGCTTTTATGGCATATTTAACTGGAGTGCACCTGGGGAGTTAGCTGAGTGCTTTGTGTTTTATGATGTTTAAATAAATAGAAATATTTGTGCCGATCCTAATTTTTCATTGCTCCAAAAATTACTATTTCAATCTTATTGCTGTAGTAAATTTTACATAGTGAATATTGTTAATCTTTGAGGATATAACCTTGCTTCATAGTTCTCATTGTTATATTATAGATGATAGATGTGGAAGGCACATGCCAGGGATTTTTTAACATGGCTGTACCTTGGCATCCCCTTTGAAGGTTGTAGGGAAAAAAACTTAGATCTGTATAAACTGATTCTTTTAGATTAGGCACTGGGCATCTATATTTTAAAAAAGTAACTCAAGTGCAATTGGTAATAGACCCAGGCTTGGAGAATGAGACTGAATCAACTATAACATATAGAATGATATATTACTTAATGTTCTTGTCTGTAAATATAGCTTGGAATCAGATAATTTTGTGATTCTTCTTTGTTAGTGGTTAGTGGTTATTGTTAGTGGTATTATTTTATTTTTGTTATTGTTAGTGGTATTATTATTGCTTTCAGAAAGCCACCATGACACATTATTCAAGATTAAAATGATCTTCATGGTAAGGATAACCTTCTGCTAAAGATGTAATAGAAAAACATGCCTCATATACATCTCATGTTATTAGACATTTATACTTTGAAACTGTTTGGCTGTACAAAGTACACATTGTCATAAAAGTTTTCTAGGGTTAGAAGGAAAAAAGGTATCAGGTAGTTTGTTAGTTTTTCACATCTCTAAAGTGTCACTAGGTAGTTTGAGGATTTCAACATTTACAAATGACAGATTGTCGTGAATTGAAACATACCTTAAGATTGAACTGCATTTTAAGACAATATTTCAGAATCATCAAATGAAGAACTATTACAAGAATTTTTGGTAGACCTAACATAGAATTATGATGCTTTTAATTACAAATGGTAGTCGTTATTCTCCAGTGAGAAAATTTTCCCAATGGTTAAGAGGATGTATAGAATTCTGAACAAAGTGGTTAAGAGGATGTATAGAATTCTGAACAAGATGAAGGACAACTCAGAGATACAGTGATAATATATTTTTTTCTTCAAAAAGATAGTAAAGACATGGAAGTGTGATTTCCTGAGATAGATTAGAGTAGGGAGTAGGATTTATATTATAAATATATCTTGCAGAAAGCAGATACATTGAAACTGAAGCTGAAACTTCATATCAAAATAATAAGAGTTTTAAAAAATTTATTATTTTATTTTTTTCAAGATTTATTTATTTATTTGAGAGTGAGAGAGCGAGAGAGAGCACTCAAGCAGGAGGAGGAGCAGAAGGAGAGAATCTCAAGCAGACCCCTCCCCACAAGTGTGGAGCCCCACCTGAGGCTTGACCCCAGGACCTTGAGATCATGACCTGAGCCAGAATCAAGAGTTGGCACTTAACCAATTGAGCCACCCAGGCACCCCTATTTTATTTTTTTTTTAAGTGAGCTCTACATCCAATGTGGAGTTTGAACTCACAACCTTGAGAGCAAGTGAGCAAGCCAGGTGCTCTAATAGTAAGAGTTTTTAAAATAAATTTCTTGAATGTGACAGTTTTACTTACAACATTAACTTCTTAGTAGGGGATTATTTAAGAACAAACTCAGTAAACAAAACTTATTAAGTAATTTCATATTTTTAGAAGCAATATTTTAATTGGTAATGTGTGGTAATATGTATAGTTAACCACACAGTTAAAACACAGTGATGTTATAGTTCACTATGCCATTAAAAATTAGTTGACTAGTTTATGAAGCATAGCATGCATGTTTTTGTACACCCCTGTAGAGAGAGAGAGTGTGTGTGTGTGTGTGTGTGTGTGTTATGTATGATGGAAACAATTTTATAAGGTATATAATTTCATTAAAAATCATATTTAAACTAAAACATCTAATTATTTAATTTTTTGAACACTCCAGCAAAATTATAAAAATTCCAACCTACTTGCTCTTCATGTTTATAATTATTTTCATTTTGTGGAGGTCATTTTATTGGTTCCTTTCTTTGTTAATCAATATTTCTCTATGCCCTTTGTTAAATTCTTAGGGTTCTTCCTTGATGAAAGCAGCACCCTTGCCTGGTCACCTGACAGAACCTGTTTGTTTCTCTTTGTCATCAGAAAAACTCTTAAAATTATTCACACATTTTTTCACTGCATTTTGCCAACTACTGTTCTTAGCTTTACTGTATTTTTTTGCTCGAGGGGTTCTTTCTATAGTATACTATTATATAGAAGAAATAGTAGCTTCTTCTTTTTAAAAAAGAGGCCAATAAGTAAAGGAAAAAGTGACCTTTCATTTTGAGAAAAGAGAGAACTAGTATTTGTCAAACGTTTCCTGTGGTGCTTGGCACTTAACACGTGCTTTATGATATAATGCCTCATAACCTCTAATAACGCCTATGTAGTATGTATTATTATATTCATTTATAGGGGAAGAAACTGATTTAGCATGGTTAAACCCAAAGTCACATAGGTCGTAACACGGTATATTTAGAATTTGAACCCAAGCCTAAGTTCAAATTTCTTTTGATTCTGCCACTACACTATGATAATGATTTTTTCCCTGATTTAACAGGAAAATATTTGAATTATCTTTAATTGGGGAAAGGGCATATGATATTTGTTAATGTAGCAAGTCACTCAAGAAAATTAGTTTTATTAGTAGATTTAGAATTAGTCAGATTTTTAAGGTATATTTGAATTTTATTGTGCCTCCCCTCTCCCACAAATTAATCAGAAAATACTGACCTCAAGAGAGAAAATCAAGGAGAAAGAATAATAAACAATAAATCTCTCTTTCTCTTAACAGATCTACTAGCGTTTTGAGAGATTGTTTTGAATGCAAAAATTGCTGAATACAGATTCTTGTAATAAAATATAAAACTGAAAGAAAAGTTTTCAAATGTTTTAACAAAACCCCAGGGGAAGAAGGCCGGGGAAAGCAGTCATGAATATAGAATCAAAAATTTAAAATAAATTATTAGCAAATAGAACTCGACAATGTTTCGAAAGTATAATAAACTATGACCAAGTAGGAGTTATTCTAGGAACTCATGTATGATTCATTATCAAGGAATCTATAAATATCATTTTTATATCAAGACTATGTACAGAAGCCAACAGGAAATATCATTGTATGCTGAAACTATAAAATCATTTCAATTAAGTTTGAGAGTCGAATGTGATACACACTTTTCCTGGCAGAGAGTAAGAAACTAAATAAATATTTATTGAGTGAATGTCAGGGGACAAAATCCTGAGTGGAGCTGTGGTGAGATGACCTAGGAAAAGTGTGCACCTCTTACAATATTAGGAGAAGATTTGGCCTAGTGGGAGAAGAACTCAGTAAAGCACCATCACTTAAGGGGCAGGTGGAAAAACATTTTGGCAACATCCAGAAACTTGGTTTTCTATTACAAAATATACAAATCATTAATAGAAGATTTTCTTTATTTCCACCTAGTTTTAAGTCTTATATATACAATCTGTGTGTTCCCCTTAATAATATGAATACTGACTGATTTTTGAACTGGCATTTCAAGTGGATTATTAAAAGGATCTTTAAAATATGTCCTTAAAGCAGTAAGAGATACATATTTTCATTGAAATATGAATATTTATGGAAAAATTAGCCAAAGAGTATGCACTATTTTATGTACCATTGATAAAAAAACCAGTCTCTAAATTTCAGCATAAGTTCTTAGTGTAATTACGTGGCCCTTCATAGGAGGTAGTTCTGGCAGCACGGTATTCTGACTGCTGAAATTTGGGTTTGAGAGAATGGTAACTAATTTCTTGATCTTTTGTGTATTGAGTGTATGGTTTGTAAATTAATATTTAGTACCTTGCAGTATAAGAGTTTTTTAAAATCTATATTTCAGAGAGTATATTTTAGGTCGGTTGTTAGTCCTGTGTGGTTTTTCTATTGTCATGAATGGTATTTTTGTCAGTTTTCACGACATCAATAGGCCATGTGGGTTTTGCTCTGATTTGTGTAGCATTGAACTGTTTGTTAAGTGATAATGACCTGAGTGCTCTGGAAATACATTGTCTTCTTGGCAAGAAATACAATTAAAAATTGTAATCAGATTAATGATATAACAGGCTTTGTAATAAAATAATGGGAGTAGACTATATGTAAACAAATTATATTAATTTAATATTGAGCTTTAAGGCATTTGATAATGTCTACATGTTATAAGAAAACCGGTCTGTGTTTTATAATGAATCCTGATCAAGAATGTGAAAATTCAGGGGCGCCTGGGTGGCACAGCGGTTGGGCGTCTGCCTTCGGCTCAGGGCATGATCCTGGCATTGTGGGACCGAGCCCCACTTTGGGCTCCTCCGCTATGAGCCTGCTTTTTCCTCTCCCACTCCCCCTGCTTGTGTTCCCTCTCTCACTGGCTGTCTCTATCTGTGTTAAATAAATAAATAAAATCTTAAAAAAAAAATGTGAAAATTCAGCAACAGAATTTATCTAGCCCAACCTTCTGTTTTATAGTTACTGAAGAAACTGGAAGGGATAAATAGAAAGCCTATTTGTAACAACTGCTCTTACCTTTTTCTTTTCTTATTCTGTTGAAAAATCCTGGCATGTTGGGCAAATATCAGCAAGCACAAAAAGTGTCTATATCTGCAAAAGTTGCTTATCTCAACAAGCTTTTCATAAGCTTGCAAGTTAAATTCTGTTCTTCCTAAACAGTTTTTTAAAAAATTTTATTGATTTATTTGAGAGAGAGCATGAGAATGGGGAGGAGCAGAGGGAGAAGGAGGAGCAGTCTCCCTGCTAACCAGGGAGCCCGATGTGGGGCTTGATCTCAGGACCCTGGGATCATGACCTGAGTCAAAGGCAGAAGCTTAACCATCTGAACCACCCTGCATCCCATTTTCTAAACAGTTTTATGAATGAAAACAATTTGTCAGCAATTTTAAGAAACTGCAGAGGGAACTCACATTTATTATATTGTATCAGTCAATACAGGTTAGGTTATACTGTGGCAACAGATAATCCTGCTACAGTCTGGGTTCTCTGGAAAGTGAATTCTGAGACAGAGTTTAGTGTTTGGGGTACTTACTGGGTCGTTGGGATAAACAGCTGTGAGAAGGAGGTGGAAGAAACAGGATTGGGCAGAGGGAAAAGTCAAGTACACTTTAATAGCTGCAGCCAATCCCAGGGGATCTCTGGAGTTGAAATGTCCATCAGAGTTGTCCTTTGTTAGGATGAAACAGCCAGGCCTTGATTAGTCATTGTATGAGAGTCACTCCTAGGAGGGTGGGAACTTGGGTGAGGAAGCTCTGTGTATGTAGTTAAAGCAGTCTCCACAAGGGCTGGTGGCTGAATGATGTTCGGTGACAGCAATCTTAGCAGCAGGGGCAACAGGTTCTTTCTGAAGGTGTATTTAGGTAGTGCATGTCCATGTTCATCACAATTCATTCTTCGAACTACTCAGTCCACTTCAAATACATTTGTCAAAAGCTCCTCTAGGATTCCAGGGGCCCATTCTTCCTGGGGGAAACCTAGATTATTGGTTTGGCTTCTGCAGCTGGTCTCAGGGCCACAACTGATATTCATCATGTCCCCCCTCTATTATTCTTTCTAAATATCCCTTACTCTCAATTGGAACCTCTTCTGATCTCTGTGACTTACCTGGTGGCGTAATCCAGACTCTTGCCCTTAGGTATTTGAGCCCCTGGTCATCATGTACCTTCTCATCTGGGTATTGAACTTGCCCACTTACCATCACCCTTGGCAAGAGGATCCCAAGGGACACTTAAGTGGATCATCTGTGTACCAAACACATTCCCTTGCCCTTATTTTGTAACAGTAGTCCTACTCCCTTCGATGGTCAGGGCCAATTATCCCTGCCAAGATAGTGACTCCTTTTTTGCCTGCTTGCTGGTACCTTTACAGAAGGAGCCTGAAGTGCCTAAGTGGCACTATAGCTTATAGTTCAGTGGAGCATTGCTATGGCCCCTGTCAGAGTATTTCCCCTTTGGGGAATAAGATCTCTAATCTTGCAGAGCCCAGATTTCTGGGATAAGAAGCACAAATTACTCAACTGTATCACTGAAAGTGAGGCCACTAAGAGTGGCTTTTACTCCTTGGTTCCTGGACTTTTATATTCTTTCTATTGGGGACAGAGCACCCCAGTTCAACAAACTGAGGGCTTTAGAGGGGAAGGGGGTGGGGGATCGGGTGAGGCTGGTGATGGGTATTAAGGAGGGCATGTATTGCATGGTGCACTGGATGTTATACGCAAGTAATGAATCATGGGACTTTACATCAAAAACTTGGGATGTACTGTATGGTGACTAACATAACATAATAAAAAATTTTTATAAAAAAAAATAAAGTTGCTGAATTCCAAGGTGTGTCCTGCATCCTGGTGTTTCATTAGTGCCTATCCAGAGGTCTATCATGTTGTGTGTTACGGGATCCAGTGGATCCCATGGGTATTGGCTCATTCTTGTACTTCATTTGCTGTAGTGTGTCTTTTGATTACATAGGATCCCATAGGATCGGACACTTCATGATTTCTAAGGCTGTCATACTGGTTAAGACCCTGTGGTTGGGAAAATCAAACTGATACTCAGAGTATGTATCTATTCTTGTCTTAAATGGATTGTTGGTTAGATTAGGGTGGAAGGGGTCCAATTGTAGTCAACTTGCCACTAAGTGCATATTTGGTGTCTTTGGGGAATGGTTTAATCAAGGGACCAGAGTTGATATCTTGCTGGCAGGCTGGATAATTACCAGTAACAGTAGCTAGATCAGCTTTGTTTGGAGGAGCCCATGCCACTGCATTCCTAGATGACTTCCATCTCTCTATCATGGCTAGTTTGTTCATGTTCTCATTGTGCTAGCACTGAGGTGTCTATAATAGTGATTAACTGATGTTAGCTGTTTTAGTTGTTTGCTTGTTGTTTACTGTCTCTTTCATGTTAGATGCTTTCTGATGTCTTTGATTTGTGTCACAAAGGTCTTTATATTTTGTGCTCATTCAAATATATCCACCCACATGTCTCTACCCCAGGCCCTCCTTGTTTCTGATCTTCCAATATTTCTTTTCCTAGGCTCCTGACCAATGAGCTAGGCCACTAATTACTGCTTTTGGGCCATTTCTCTTTGCACACATTGTGGATGAACACACTGCCCAAAGGCCTGTCCTGTTGGGAGGCTTTTTCCTTTTCCATTGTTCCTCAAGGTCATTCCTGAGTGAGGTTGTCTAAGTGATGTCCAATTTGACTTGTGCCCGCATATCAAGCTGAAATATTTGCATTTTTCTCTTCTTGTTATCTGGGCTTAGAGAATTCTTCATATGACCACAGCTGTAAGATGAGGGTGCAATAGTGTTAGGTACCATGGGGTCTGAGCTGCCTGTTCCTGCAGATTGCTTGTGCATTATGTGATCTTGCTCATTCTTGATCTTGGGTTCCACTTCTATTTTACGTTCTTACGATTCTTGGTAACAGAGCCAGCTCATGATATAAAACTTTGAACACACGGTCAGTTGATAACCCAGGGTCTCTATCTCTACCAGGGCCCAATAACATGGCAGAAATAGAGTATACAGTTTTCCACTGCAGATGGTATGGCCTTTGACATGTGTATAGGGTCTGCATTGGGATTCTTTCACTTGGACTTTCTGAATATTTCATGTACTACTTTTTCCAACAGTGCCACCACCAATTGCTATAATTCTACTGGGTCATGCAGCCCTAACTGTAAGGCTGCTTACAAGGGTAGCCTGAACCTATACCAGAGCTATTCCCTATCCTGGCATGTACTCACAGCTGGCAGCCTTTCATGTTGTTCAGTGTGTGGGCTGGAGCAGTCTTCCCAGGACTGAAATAAGCTACCTTCAGAATCCAAAGAGTCCTACCGGATGGTTTGCATTCTGCTTTTCATGGGTGTTGCAAGATGTAATAATTGGCCTTTCAATTCAGATGAGCTGTCTTAGAATGTTCTTGACGACTGGATTCCTAAATATTTTACTAATATGAAATCTGAATCTTTGTAGATTACATCTTCTACCCTTTGAAGCATATATGTCTTAACAAGGCTTCTATTGTGTAAGCCATTCTTACTTATCTGGCACAGTTAGAATGATGTCATTAATTTAGTGGAACAGTGTAATGTTCTGCAAGATGTCCAATTGCACCAAATGTGTTCTATGTTATGACAAAAGGAAGGAGAGTTAATATGATCCTGAGGCAAAATTGTGAATGTATACTGTTTTCTATTCCATATGAAAGCAAACTGTTTTTGATCCTCTTTTCTGAAAGTGTTAACAAAGAACACATTTGCCCAAAATGGCCATGTTAATCTGCTCTAACAAACATATGCATTTTGCATAGTGACTGCAATTTGGGCTACTACTTGGTAGTAGGCTCTTGTCATCCTCTAGGCTTTGTTTAGTTTTCAGGGCCCAGACTGGTGATTTAAAAGGAGTTTTGATGGGGTTATCCCTGCATTCTTTAGTTTCTTTAGGGTAATACTAATTCCTGCCACCCACACCCTCTGGAATGTAACTTTTAAAATGTAATATATTATCCAGGGGGTAGTTGTTTCAGAAGCTTCCACTTGATCTTTTCCACTGTGATAGCCAAGGACCCAATGTCAGTGTTGTGCCATTTGCCAGAAACATCCAGAGCATGACCACTGCATAGGTCTGCAGACCCAGTGGCTCATTTTGAAGAGGACCTTGGCCAGGATGTCATTAATTACCTCATTGCCATATATCCCGCCTATAAAGAGAGGCCATGATGACACTTTATATCCACGGGTGTTGGTGCTAACTCAGACCTGTGTCCAACTGTACTTGAAATGTTTGTGTTGCTTTTTCCCCTAGGTTAGAGTTATGCAATGACATGACCATGGGTGACTTTGATAAAGAAATAGGGGAATTATTACCAGGTACACTTACTGTGGTATTGCAGAGTCATTCCTCCTGGGCACCAGAATTTTAAATATATCAAAGCTGGACTTCAGAAATGGCTCAATTCCAGAACTTGAGCAATAAATTGTGACTTTTTATTGCAGCATCTACCATCAGCCTCCTGATCATCCATCCTTGATTTCTTCTGATAATATAAGTTAGGTAGTAGTGCCCTTGTTGGCTGCCTATTTTGCTTCTAGGGATGCTGTGGTCTATTAAGCATCTCTATAATTTTTAATAGGTTGGTGTCCTTGACTGACACTCCAACCTTGCTGCTTAATATAAATCTTGCCCTCTACTTGGATTGGATTCTGATGGTTAAATGTCACCAGTTGGACTGTATTGTCCTATTGTCTCCATCACTGAGCTCAGTTCTGTTATGGTTTCTCCTACCATTAGCTTTGGCCTGTGGAGGAGAGCCAGCACATTCTTATTGATTCTGGTGCCTGTTTCTCTATCCCATTCTTCATGGCTTTGGTAAATGGCATATCCTCTGGCCCTTTCTATAGATATAATGACCTGGTAGGTTTTCTGGTGTTACATTAGTATATCCACTCCAGAATGCCCATATTTCTAGACTTTTAATCCCTGCCTTTATTCTTTGCTATGGCAGTTCTAGCATTTTGACCTTACTTAGCAAGGGCTGTATTTTTTGTGTTTCTAGAGGTCTTCTTTTTCTTTTTTAGCTCTATCGAGGTATAACTGGCAAATAAAATGATAAGATATATAATATGTACATTGTGATGATTTGGTATATGTATACATTGTGACAGGATTCCCCCAGTATAGTTAATGCATCCATAAGCACACATGTTTTTCCTTTTTTTAAAATTTGATGCTCTTTTCTAGAGTAAGTTCTACTCTTTCAGCAAATTTCAGTTATACAACACTATGTTATCAACTACAGTAACCATGTTTTACATTAAATCCTCATACCTGGTTCATTTTTTTTTTAAAGATTTTATTTATTTGACAGAGATAGAGACAGCCAGCGAGAGAGGGAACACAAGCAGGGGGAGTGGGAGAGGTAGGCAGTCTCGTAGCAGAGGAGCCCGATGTGGGGCCCGATCCCATAACGCCGGGATCACGCCCTGAGCCTAAGGCAGACGCCCAACCACTGTGCCACCCAGGCGCCCCTGGTTCATTTTTTAACTGAAAGTTTATATTCTTTTACCAACCTTTCTTATTTCCCCTATTCCTCAGTCCCTGGCAAACATTTTTAAACTGTTTCTATGAGCTTGATTTTATTATTTTTTTCAGATTAATAAATACTGTATATTATTTATCTTTCTTTATCTGATTTATTTCACTTAGTGTAATACCCCCAAGGTTCATCCGTGTTTTCTTAAATGGCAGGATTTCTTTCTTGGCTGAATAATATTCCATTGTGTATGTATATGTATATAAATACACACACACATATATATACACATATACAAATATATATAATACATATATATGTAGATATATCACATCTTTTTTATCCATTTATATATTGATGAACACTTTGGTTCTTTCCATACCTTGGCTTCTGTGAATAATGCTGCAGTGAATGTGGGAGTGCAGCTATCTCTTTGATATCCTGTTTTCATTTTCTTTGGATATATACCCAGAAATGGGATTGCTGGATCATATATGGTAGTTTTATTTTTAATATTTTGAGGAACCTTCCTGTTTGAGACCAGTGACTGTACCAATTTACATCCCCAGCAGCAGTGCACAGGGTTCCCTTTCCTTCATGTTCTTATCAACACATGGTATTTCTTGTCTTTTTGATGATAGCCATTCTAACATGTGTGAGGTGATAACTTATTGTGGTTTTGATTTGCTTTTCCCCGATAACTAGTGATATTGAACACCTTTATTTTTTTGTGGATTTGATTTGATTTGATTTGATTTGACAGAGAGTGAGTGAGCACAAGTTGGGAGAGGGAGATGCAGGCTCCCTGCTAAGCAGAGAGCCCGATGTGGGGCATGAGAGTACTCTTAAGATCAATGCCTTTGGAAGAGGTAGGGAGAGAAAGCAGGATTTGACAAAAGGAAAAGCCGAGTTGTGATTCTGGACAGATAACCTTAGTCAACCACACAAGGATCTGTGGAGGTAAAATGGTTGGTAGGTTGGGATGAAGTGATAGGACCTTTAAAACCCCACGTCGATCAGCAATTGTTGCATGTGGGTCATCCTTATAAAGATGAGTGAAGTGGCCCAAAGATACTGAGGCACTTGCTGAAGTAGTTTGCAGCTGACGACTCCTCACCGACAGCTCTCCCAGCAACAGAGACGACAGTTCCTTCCTTGAATGAGGTCTGGGCAGCACATAGCCATGTCCACCATAAATCTCCAAGTTCCAGATCATTAAGACCAATAAAAGTTAATTTCTTACTCATGCTACATGTCTAATGTTGGGGGCAGGGCACATTAGCTTATTGCCATCACTTAAGGACCCAGGATGAAATTACATTGTCTTTCATTGGTAATTCAGTGGTTCCATCTAGAAATACAAGTGTCACTTTAACTTGCATTTTGTTGGCAGAAACAAGTCATATTATCACATCCAGCTTCTAGGAAGTGTGGGAGTTTAATTTTACCATGGGCCTGAAGGAAGAGAAGTGGAATATCTGTTAAATAACACCAATTTGAAGGTGGTGTCTTGCAGATAGTAATAAAGCCTTCACCTCTTACCACCACATATGTTAAAAAGCAACCAACTTCTACAGTTAAAATTGTGTTGTATTATTATCGGTCTGAATTAATTATTCTCATGTATAATTAAAATATTAAGAGTGTACTGTACTGTTTCTCTGCAAGGACTTGTGTACTTAAAAAATGTATTTTTTTACTTTCATGGCATTACTGTTTATTTTGAAAAGGATATTTTGATGATACAGTGAGGCAGTATAATGTACTAATTAAGAAGATCTGGTTTTGAATATGGACTCCACCATTTAATGATTTTAAGGAAGTTACCAAACCTCTAAAGACTGTTTCCTTATCTATAACATGGCGACAAAAATACTCCTCCGAGTTGTTTTCAGAATTAAATACTACATAGCATTGATAAGCAATTAGCATATTGTTTTTATTAGATAAAAGGTTATGGCCACTTATCTTAAGAAAGTTTACCCATTTAAAAAGACTATGAAGGTTTTATGTATTCTTCAGTTAATTTTATATAATATTATTTTAGTAATTAAAAAAATTAACTTTTAGAAGCAACTATGTGCTTTTCTTTTTTTGGAGGGAGATTCCCATAGGGAAGGAGACTCTTTATGTATCTCTCTTAATACTTACCACATTCTATTGTTACTCCATCAGGACAAGAATTCAGTCTCATTCAGTTTTATATCCATAATGTTGTTGTGTCATTGGGTCTTCATCACATCTAAGTTGAATTACTTAAAAAGTGATTGTCATTTTTCCTCAGTCTTATCTAAATCTATTAACCCAAATTTCACATATTTTTCCTATTCTTAGTTAAGAGTGGTTGATGAGTTCTCAGTCTTCCTTTCATTAGATTGAAACACCCAAGTTAATTAATGTTTTACTCTTGGTTCTATTTTTCAAGTTTCACTATTATGAAAGAACATACAGTTTGGAGAACATTCAGAGGAGAACTGCCTGATCTTTAGCATTGTTACTAGGTTAAGATGTTCAGTTTTGTTTTTCTTTTAAGATTTTATTTATTTATTTGAGAGAGAGAAAGAGAGAGAATATAGAAGAGAGCACAAGCAGGGGGAGCAGCAGAGGGAGGGGGAGAAGCAGGCTCCCCACTGAGCAGGGAGCCTGATGCACACAGCTCAATCCCAGGATACTGGGATCATGACCTCAGCTGAAGGCACATGCTTAACCGACTGAGCCACCCGGGTGCTCCTGAGATATTCAGTTTTTAAATGTGTAAACAACTATTACCTTCATAGGAAGAAACTCAGTGGATAAATCTGGAAACCCCATGTTTTCGAGTTTATGAGCCTTGCTCACTTATGTTAGCTGGGTGATTTGATCAGGAGATATGTGGTCTGATCAGTTAAATCCCACTATTTCACTGTCTTGGACACACTCCCAATATTCTTTCCATTTGTTTAGGAGTTGAGTTGGAGTTGTTTATCTCTCATGTGCTTTTAATTAATTAATTAATTAATTTACTTTGAGTTTTTAAGTATTTCTGAAAATGGGGTGTGCTTGTGGGCCTGAAACAGAAAGGTTGATTAAAAACCTATATCATTAGCTGTTAAATTCTCAAATCCCCTTCTTCAGCTTGTGCAGATGAGTATCTGCCCTGCCTCTACTCTGCTGGAAGATAGAGGTTTACACTCTGTGGATGTTGACCCACGTACCAGAGCATGGTTGAGGGTGTCAGTACAATTTTGGAAACAGTGGGATTAAGTGAAAGTATACACACTTATGAATGAAATCTCTAGCTTTTTTCTTCTACTTAGGTCCAGAATACTGTTACCCAGATTTATAGCTTCCTAGGCAGCAGATTGGAGGATTTACCTCAAAGAATCTGACCAGCCCAAGAAAAGGCATGTGCAAAAAACTAACATTTGGAGTCTTCAACGAAAATGTTCCCAACTGATCAAAATCCCCACACTGCTGTATAGTACATATGAAAGTTATTAAGAGAGTAAATCTTAAGAGTTCTTACAACAAGGAAAAAACCATTTGTTTCTTTTTCTTTTTTTTTGGTGTTAAGTAAACTAATTATGTTTAATCATTTCACTAAATATATATATACACACACTCATGTTATATATATATATATGGTCATGTTGTACACCTTAAGCTTATATAGTGTTGTATATCAGTTATATTTTCAAAAAACAAACAAAAAGTATTCCAAGAGTCAACGATGTGTCTTGGCCAACCACAGAATTTCCAAACAGTTTTGTTGTGCTTCACTCTTTCTTTTTTTTTTTTTTTAATTTATTTATGTGACAGAGAGACAGCCAGCGAGAGAGGGAACACAGCAGGGGGAGTGGGAGAGGAAGAAGCAGGCTCCCAGAGGAGGAGCCCGATGTGGGACTCGATCCCAGAACGCCGGGATCACGCCCTGAGCCAAAGGCAGATGCTTAATGACTGCGCTACACAGGCGCCCCTGTTGTGCTTCACTCTTAAATTTGAAACGACAGCTAGTTATCATAGATATTTGCAAAAACTGCTAAATTTGATGAAAATATCAAACAAATAGGAAAAAATGAGAAATCAAAGGAAATTGAGGTAATACTGGAAGGAGATTATAACTTCAGTCTTTATGGACATAAGATGTTACATTTATGAAGTAAAAGGTGACTTTTAAAAACAGATCATTCAGAAAACAAAAAAATGGAGCTTTTGAAATTAAAATTAGGATAACAAATTAATAGATTTTAAGATAAAATGAAGAATATGTTCCAAAAGTATTATGAACAAAGGACAGATGTAAAATAGAATAAAATTTATGAAATTTAGATGATCATTCCAGAAATTTGGTGTCTGAGTAATAGGAGTGGCCAAAATAAAGAACAGAAAACTTTAGGTGAGAGGGAAATTATCATGAGTAATTCAACAAAAATATCTGGGCTTCAAGTACATGAATTTTCAGAATAAAAGATTTCACTAAGCCCCAGAAGAGACTTGCAACAAAATCTATCATGAAAAGTGGAGATAGAAAGAAGACCTTAAGAGCTTATATATAGAGAAAAGAAATAGGATAGGGCCTTGCAAAAGCAAATCCAGAAGCCAGAAGATTGGAGGGTAATGCCTTCAGTATCTGAAAATGCTTTCCAAGTGAGAGTTCTAAGCCCCATCAAATAATCATGTAAGTATTGCAGTGGAATAGTTACTTTCAGGATTGCAGCCTCTCAAAAATTTACTTCCAATGTACACTTTCTCTGGAAGCTATAGAATTATGTTTCCTACTAATATACTTGTTTAAATAAACAAATACAGTTGATAAAAATTAAAATTGAAGAAATAGAGTAAATAATAAGAGGTGTGCAGGGAATCCTTACGATGCTGCAGCAGGCCTAGAGACAAGTTTGAATTGCAGAAGAAAGATGGAGTTTTAGTAGGGATGTCTTCAAGAAGTAAATGAAGCTGTTAGATAGCTTGATAGACTAGAAAATATTGTGAAAAGGCATACAAATTTGGTAAAGGGTCAGGGATGAATTAGCAGATCTATAGAAACCTAAGCAAAAAAAGAAAAAAATGATTTGCCGGGAAAATAAAAAGTTGTTCAAGGAAAAATGAATTATAATATGTTCCATGGCTCATCTGTATATAGAATAATATCTAATAAATACTGAATATTCGTCTAAACAAAATTATAAGTACATGACGAGGATGGAGGGAAGTATGTGTGTACATGTCTGCATAAGAGTTAAAAATTCATCTTTTAAAGAGAAAGATATCTGAAACTAAGAACTAAGTATGCCATTTAGAATAAGGAGATAAATAAAAAACAAGCATTGGGAAGATTAGGGAGCAGGAGAGTTTTTTGTGATAAACCTTGTAGGATAATTTGGCTTTTGAACTTTGCACATACATATCTTTGGTTGAAAACAAACAAAATAAGAACATACCAAAGCAGTACAGAAACTAAGTGAGGCACAAATTAGTGGGTCAGGCATAAGTATTAAAATAATGGTTCTGGAAAGATTGGTATATGGTAATACACAGAAAGATCTCGGAAATGTGATATATGGGAAAAATTAAACTAGATCCCTGGAATAGATGCAAAACTAAGTTCTAAATGGATTGAAGATCAAAATGGTTGAGGCCAAACTGTACATCCTTTAGAATAATATTAGAGATTATCTTTAAAATCTTGAGTTAAGAATCAAAAGAATAAATCATGAAGAAAATGATAAGTTTGATCAGGTTTATGTACAAACTTTTGTGAAATAAGACGCTATAAACTACATGAAAAGACAAATCACAGCATAGGAGAGTATATGTTAGTGCATATAATTAGCAAAGGATTGATATTTAGAACATTTAATAAAGAATTCTTAAAATTATCAAAAAACCTAAATTCTGGGGGCACCTGGCTGGCTCAGTCAGAAGAGCACAAGTCTCTTGATCTTGGGGTTGTAAGTTTGAGCCCCACTTTGGGTGTAGTGATTACTTAAAATTAAAATCTTTATTAAAAAAACCCAAAAAACAAAATCAAATAAAAAATGGGCACAGACTTGAACAGTGATTTTGCAGGAGGGTGAAAAAAAATGACCTATTAATGTGAAAAGATGCTTGATCTTACCAGTAAGTAGGAAAAAAAATAATAAAACCATTCATCAGATGGGTAAAAATTTAAGTCTGAGAGAGCTACATAATGGAGAGAATATGAAATAAGAAGAGCCGTCATGCACGGCTAGTGTGAATTTAAGTCAGTGCAACTACTTTGGGGAGCGAATTGGTAAAATCTAGTAAAATTGAACTTGTGTCTTTCCTTAAACCTAGTAATTTTCCTTTTAGAAATCTATCTGGAGAAACTCTCAAAATTTGCAAAAGAAGATGTGTGTAACAGTGAACAAACCAACATGACTTGTGGTAGGAAAAATCTGAAAAAAAGTCTAAATGACCTTTAAAAGGATAAATATGTTTTGGTATAATCATAATATGGAATGCTATAACATGATTAAAACGAAAACATAGCACCACGTATGTAAGTCTAAATGGGTTGTTTAATAGACTTTTCTCCAAAGAAGATATATGAATGGCCAATAAGGACACAAAAAGGTGCTCAACATGATGAATCATTTGGAAAATGCAGATCAAAACCACATTGAGATACTACTTCACATCTTAGGATGGCTATTATCAAGAAATAGAAAATAACAAGTGTAAGTAAGGATATAGAGAAACTGGAACCCTTGTGCGCTCTTTGTTGGAATGTAAAATGGTATAGCTGCTATGGGAAAGAGTATGGGAGTTCCTCAAAAATTTAAACAAGACTTAACCATATAATCCAGCAATTCCACTTTGGGTATATACCCAAAAGCATTGAAAGCAGGTACAAGAACAGATATTTGTACACCTATGTTCAAATTAGAAGCCACCCAGGTGTCCATTGATGGATGATTGGATAAGCAAAATGTGGTATATACGTACAATGAAATATTATTCAGGCTTAAAAAGGTTGGAATTCTGACACATAGTACAACATGGATGAACCTTAAAGACGTGGTAAGGGAAATAAGTCAGACTAAAGGAATAATACTGTATGATTTCATTCATCTAAGGTACTTAAATTAGTCAAATTTATGGATAGAAAAGTAAAATGGTGATTGGCAGGGGCTGGGAGAGAGGGGAATGGGGAATTATTGTTTAACAGGTACAGAGTTTCAGTTTTGCAAAATAAGAAAGTACTGAGATGGATGGTCGTGAAAATGTGAATAGACTTAATGTCACTGAACTGCACACCATAGAAATGGTTAAAATGGTGAAGAGAAATAAAGCAAAACTTAATGGGTTGAAAATAAGCAAGTTGCAGAAGGACGCGTGCTGTATAATATAATATACATTTGTATTAATACAAAGATTTCCCATCTATGAAAATTACTATATATGTATCATACATATAGAAACATTGATAAGCGAATACACAATAGTATTTGCATCCAAAGAAGGAAGACCTAAAGAAGCTTGAATTGGAATGGGAGTACACAGGGAGCCTAAGTCATCTGTAATAATTTATTTCTTTAAATAATCTATAGTAAACATGGTCAAGTACTAAGGTTGACAAATGCCATTTTTTAGGCTGTTTTGTGCACTGAAAAAATTTCGTCTTTTACCAAAAGAAATTGGCTTATGGAGTTAGAAAAAAACTTCAGGAAGCCACATTTTTAGTTAATGCTTGTCTTTATTCTTAGCTCTTTTTTTCCTAACTCCTTAGTTTTTCTGAGCATTTCTATGGTTCTCACCTGGAAGAGGTGCTTTCCTTCTGCCCGGTTTGTGTTGGATGCTGGGCCAAATTACTTACCTTTTAGGCCTAGATTAGCTCAGATTGTTGGGTCACTTTCTTTTCTGGACTCCACATTGTACCTAAATGATCTTAAAGATTCTTCTTTGGAGATTTTTGTAACAAATTGGTATCTGGCAGTCTTACTCTTATTCTTTTCTGTTTCATTTCTTCGAAGCATATTCAGGTTTCTAATTCTGTTGTTGGAATACTACAGACAACACAATTTGTAAATCACTGGCTCTGTGTGTGTGTGTGTGTGTGTGTGTGTGTGTGTTGGGTGGAATGATTGAAATCTATCTGGCCTAACTTATTTACTCTAAGATTTCCATCTCTTTCTTTTTCAAAGTCTGTGCCTTTTACAGGTCACCCTTTCTTTCCAAATGGGAGTAATCTTTCAGAATCTGCTACAAATATACTTTTAAATATCAAATACTTGTAAACATAATTTATAGAAAAACAAAGGTAATGAAATGGGCCTCAAGCAGATTGTTTAACTTCTCTGGGATCTAATTTTTCATTTTCTTTTTCTCTTTCTTCCTTCCTTTCTTTCTTTCTTTCTTTCTTTCTTTCTTTCTTTCTTTCTTTCTTTCT
>NW_024426885.1:15398286-15411446 GCF_017311325.1 Ursus maritimus | reverse complement strand
TTTCTTTCTTTCTTTCTTTCTTTCTTTCTTTCTTTCTTTCTTTCTTTCTTCACTCCCTCCCTCCCCCCCCTCTTTCTTTCAGATTTTATTTATTTATTTGACCGGGGTGGGGGGCGGGGGGGGGAGAGGGAGAGAGCGAGCACACAAGCAGGGGGAGCAGCAGAGGGAGAGAGAGAAGCAGGCTCTCTGCTGAGCAGGGAGCCCCATGCGGGGCTGTATCCCAGGACCCTGGGATCATGACCTGAGCCGAAGGCAGCTGCTTAAACCAACTGAGCCACCTAGGTGCCCCTAATTTTTCATTTTCAACATGTGATAATACCTGCTTAATCAACTTCATTGGATTCTTACAAAGACCATTTTAAATTATGTAGATGAATGCACTTGGAAGCTATTTGGTACTACACACATGTAAGCACACTTCTTACATGAGCTGTAACATGTATAATTGACCAGACTGTTAATCCTATGTATAGGCCACTTTCATAGTATTTCCCAAAATGTGATATTCAGAGCATTGGCTCTTAGAAATGTTAATGTGAAAAGTATGACATGAGAAGTGCTTCTGTGGATAAAATATTGGGAAAGCACTGGGTTAGGTATAGTTAGGGTTTTATACCTCCGTACACTCTCTTTTGAGAGTATTTCATAGACAGATGTATTTTGTGAACTAAAGAGAGAAATTATACAAACTAAGGAAGAACCTCTTTTGGGGGTATTTGTGTTCTTTGGCATAGACTTTAGGAGATATAAATTCAAGTGGGTTTTATTTTATTGCTGTCTGTTTCCTAGTTTCATTTTCTAACTATGATTTTGGTTTTTTTAATTTCTTTGATCTTCATTAGTAGTGATAGTGAATTAAAATCAAATTATTATTTTATTACTAGTGTTATAGACATAATTACATAAATAGGAAAACAAGTAATTTATTACTTTAACTTTGAAAACTAACTGTATTTTAGATTATTTTCCTGTTCCTAGAGGGGTTCTAAACTACCTAAAAATAAAATTTGTTTTTAAAATCTTGTTATATCTGTGTGTTTTTATTTAATACCACTGCCTGCCTTTAGATATGGCATGTCTAAGTAGATGAAATCTAAAACACTGTCCTGAGAATGTTCCTAGTCACTGAAAACTGAATCACTTGACATCTCAAAAGCTACATTACTGTATGTGTCAGTTTTGAGGCTGGGCTATATTGAAATGATACATAGTTTTCTATTACCATTTTTTCCATATTTTTTATATAGTTTATGAATTATTTAGATTTTTTATTTTTTCTAGATTTTTGCAATTGAAGTCATTCTCTTTTACATAAAATGAACACTATTATTTTGAAATATCGAATCATTAAAATGATTTAAATATTTTATTTCAATGATTCCATTTTTAGGCATTACTTCACTGAATATTATATATTCCATTTAATTTCGTAAGCATGCATGTAAAATTTGGTTTAGTGATTTAATTTTCTAATTTTCTAATACGCCCAGTATTGGCGTTCATGCAGTTTACTATATGAGTCTTGATTTATTTAATAGAGATATGTCTTTGGAATTATCCTTCAATATAAACTATATACCTAATTTTTTTTCATTTTGATTATTCTCATACATTTAAATTTATTTGTGAGAATTTTATGCAGAAGTTGTTTTTATTTAAGGAATGATGCCAGTGAGTAATGAAACTAAATTGTAGGTCATGGCAAGTTAAGGAAAGGCTTCCTAATTTTAATTATCGTATCTTTAATTTGACCAAAGATGGTTTTATAGTATTTATCTTAATTTATTGTTTTATTTCATTTTTTGTTTTGCTGTTCTCTTTTCTAGCTTGCGATGAATGGAAAATATTACCGAAACCAAATCTTCATAGAGATGTCAACAGATTTGGACACTCTGCAGTTGTTATTAATGGGTAAAAAACATACATTTCTCAGTCATACTATCCATATATTCTGTTACTCTTTTTAAAAATTATCATTTGTACTTAATGGCATTGGGTATCCCTAGTCTATCATGGAATACATTTTAGTTCATTAACCATATCCTTCATTCTTTTGTATTCAAATATATTTTAGAGAAAGAGAGCGGTCAGAGTGCTGATATAAAACTAAAAGATACTTTAAAAAAATCATCTTGCCTTTTCTTTTTGTAGAGATCAGACAATGAATGACTTCTTTAAAAAAGATCAAACTGAAATGATAGAAAGGCTAGCCCCATATTTCTATCAAGGAGAACAAGGAAAGTGAGAAGAATTAGAGTCTCATTCTAGTTCTGTCATTAACTATTTGATTTTTGACAAGTCCCTTAACCTCTTTGGACTTTAATATCTTTATATCCCTTGGGATTTTGGATGGGATGATCATTAAGTTACTCCTTCCTTTAAGTTAGTATCATTTTTCTACTTTTTTTTTTTTTTAAAAGATTTTATTTATCTATCGGAGAGAGGGTAACCATAAGAGAGAGATCACGAGTGGGGGTTGGGAGGGGAGGGTAGAGGGAGAAGCGGACTTCCCGCTGAGCAGGGAGCCTGATGTGGGGCTTGATCCCAGGACCCTGGGATCATGACTTGAGCCAAAGGCAGATGCTAAACCAATTGAGCCATCCAGGTGCCCTCATTTTTCTGTTTCCATAGCAAAAATTTGGTAATGTGGCAGGAAACGACATGTGCTAAGCTCATTCATTAGCTTAAAATTTGTAATTCATAATGACATTTTTATAAGTTTATTTTATCACCACCTTATTCTAATTATATAAAAGTTCTTCAATATGATACTAAAAGCAGGTAGAGTTAACTACAATGAAACTATGTAATTCATATCAGTTTGTTTTCAAAACAGTAATAAATGAAATTCAGATTTATATGTAAAACCTCTAGGCTTCTCTGTTGCAATGCTCTGTTTAGTTGACTTTTATTTTACTCTTTTTAAATAATAAAAGATAATATTGAAGGATTTTCTCATCTTTTCCACTTATTAATAATATTGTTAGAAATAAAAATTATGCTCTTTTAAGGCATGTCAGACTTCTTTGGCACTGGTAGTTGAATTAATTTAGTAATTGTCTGGACTTACCTTTCCAAATTGAAGTTTTGAATGTCTTTTTGATATTTTACTCCTGGTCTATTTCATAAGAGGATAGTAAAACACTGAAACACAGACTCTGTATCTAATATCTAAATTCATTGTCAATATTCAAAAAGTGTAATTCTAGATAGCTGTTCTAAAGCATATCTTATTCATGTATTTTTCTATTTTCTATTTCTAAAAATAATTTTCTGTTTTCTAAAAATAATTGTTTTCTACCTTGATAAAATGTAAAATGTGTATTTAAATTTATTTTTGAAACATATGTTAGACTTTTCTTAATATTGTTTCTTTAAGATTCTTTTCTATTTTTTTCATTTTTTTGACAGGTCCATGTATATATTTGGAGGATTTTCTAGTGTGCTTCTTAATGATATCCTTGTTTACAAGCCTCCAAATTGCAAGGCTTTCAGAGATGAAGAACTTTGTAAGAATGCTGGTCCAGGAATAAAATGTATTTGGAATAAAAATCACTGTGAATCTTGGGAATCTGGGAATACTAATAATATCCTTAGAGCAAAGTGCCCTCCCAAAACAGGTAGTTTTTCTTTTTTTCTTCCCTCTCTGGCATAAAGCTTCTCTACTTGGCTAGAAGTAGTAATACATTTTGCTTTTAAGATTTACCTTAGTATAGCTTTTAGAAATTAAAAATTCATAGTCCTCTAATTAGGAATTTTAATGTTTGAACTTCGCAATGATTAATAATTTAATATTTTTATTAGCTATTTTTAGTTTTCTCTTTTTAATTCTATATGTAATTTTATACGTATCAATATTTTATGTGTAACATGGTCATGTACATATATTTTTATATATGAACTATTTTCCTATATAAAATGCTTTGTAAAATGCTCCTGTAAAAAATGCTTTGAAGTGTACTCTAAGAAATACTGTGTTTCTAAGAAATACAGTGAAAAAATTTATTCTGCATTTAGTAGTTTTTTTCCTTCTTTAATATTGCCAAACCAACCGCAGAGTTAAAAGATTTCCTAGAATTTTGATGACTAATGTTTTTGTTTAATACTTATTTATAAAATAGCCCGGGGAAAGGTATTAAGGAGGGCACGTATTGCATGGAGCACTGCGTGTTATACACAAACCATGAATCATGGAACACTGCATCAAAAACTACTGATGTACTGTATGGTGACTGAGATATCATAATTAAAAAAATACTGAATAAGTAAATCAAACATGAAAAATTGTAGTAAATATTTACTTATGAGTGAATGATTTGGATAAAATTGTTCAATTTTCTTTAAATGGGTGGGGGTTTTATGCATTTTTTTATGCTACAATTAGTGACGTATTTTCAAATTTTGCTAGTCTATGATAACTCAGATGTCTCTAAATATCTTTATGAAGAATGATAAACAATGAGTATTTGTTACAATGTTTCTTTTAGATGTGTAGTAATTTTTTTTTTTTTTAGTAAAATACCTATAAGTCTCCCTCCCCCTCCATACTGGATAAATTTTAAATGGCAGTAGGATCCTGGTAGATTGAATAATTAAAATGACTTTAGGAGGTATCTCAAAACTTGGAAACACAATTCAAATTCAATATGAAGTAAACTTCATATTGAAGATGTTATTTTGATATTGGTCATATTTATGGTGTAAAAAGTCTTAGTGATTCTTAAACAGATGTTAAAAATGTGTGAACTAAGAAGTGTGACATTTTCTTTCTCAACCTGATGCGTTCATCTCCCATTTGTACTGCAGCTGCTCCTGACGACAGATGTTACAGATACGCAGACTGTGCCAGCTGTGCTGCCAATACCAACGGGTGCCAGTGGTGTGATGACAAGAAATGCATCTCAGCAAACAGTAACTGCAGTGTGGTTAGTACTTAACGGTGACGTGGTTAACATGGCTGCTTTCTAATCACTGGCTTGCCATTTGTAGCACTGCACAGATAGCACTTTACATATCAAGACACTTAGGAAATATGGAGGGAATCCCTCACTGTGTTGTTGTAAATTCACTCTAGTTTCTTGTTCACATTTGTCAGTCTAGATTCCAGTAACTTTTACTTCCTCCCATGTCTTTTAAAAAAAGACTATAACTATAAATGTAGTCTTCTGTGCTGATAGACATATTATTTAGGTAAGTGTTGGAATGATTTCCATGGGATTCTGGTCAGACATGTACATGTCCCATAGTGGTGTGGTCTGATGCTTTGTTTTACATGCTTCGTATGTAAGTTTAACCTGAGGTTGACAGTGGTAGTTTCCCTTTATCTCTGTAGATCAGTGGTTCTCAACCAGAGGCAGTTTTGTGCCTTAAGGGACATTTGGCAATGTGTGTCGACATTTTTGGTTGTCACAATTGTGGGGCTGCTCCTGGCATCAAGAAGAGGCCAGGGATGTTGTTAACATTCTGTAATGCATGAACTCTTCCACAAAAAACAAGTATCTGCCTCAAAATGTCAATAGTGTTGTTTGAGAAACCCTACTTTAGGTAGACAACTGAAAAAAAATTACAAAATTAATTTTTATGGTAGATGAAAATGGATTAAGAGCAGCAAAGTTAACCTTTTAAGTGGGTACTATCAAAATATCACATGTTTTTAAGATGTCAACAGTTTGAAAGAAAATTTCAAAAAGTATTAATAAGTATAGCATTAAAAGGATTAAAAACTGTAGTAAGACCAAGGATTCTGTTACTGGGTTATTCCTTAAACAATTAAATGGTGTGCTTACCTATTTTCAACTAAATGTAACATACATCATTTCTTTTTTCAAATTTTTAATCACCGAAAGTATTCACTTGTACGTGGAGGTAAAAGGTAAAGAAAAGGGAGTTTGAAAACTAAGTAAAAAATTTTTATTATGTCATCAAAAATTTTCTGCAGTAAAAAGTCCTATTTCAAATATTTGTTTTATGGTTCTACACTAAAATAATATTCAAAACTTAAATGCAGGAAATTTTTCTATTATTAACTCATCAGATTGAAACTTTTGCTTTCATACATATTGTGTTAAGTATATACTTTCCAGCGATATAAGTTGCTTTAAAGACAGATCCACTTCAATTTTATGACTTTTAACGTTAATAGGACATGACTCTGCTTTGAAAATTTGAATTACTTTTTTATATTTGCATTAATGTTTATTTAATGGGGGTTATTTTAGTGAGTACTGTGGAAATAGGAATTAAGTAAAATAAAGCATGTGAATAAGGGAGTAAAATGAAGAATGTTATTAAATAAAAAATTGTAAGCAGATTGTGTTTAAAGCTTTGTTGGATAACCCTGAGTTTAGACATTGTGTTTAGACGTTAATACTAAGTGAAAATATGCATACCTCAAAAACTGTGTTATATAAATTGCTATCAAGTATTCGTCTCATAAAGTGACCTTAGACTTTATATTTTATTTTTTATAATGATGTGTTAACAAGGAAAGCACTGGGTGAGATAGTATAAGTGAGCAGATGGTACTCATTTGTAATTTAGACTCTGATGTAATGTCTTTTAGATGGTTTTATCAGAATGTCTGGTGATTAAGCTAAACCAAATGCTAATGGTTACAGAAAGGTCTGTGAGATTTTAGTGTAAATGGTGTCCATTGATACCCTATTTTGTTATTTAGTCGTATTTATTCCAAGTTGCACATTTTGTGCTCAAGCAGCTCAAATAACCTGCTTACTTATCTGGTTCGTTAGGCCAAAAAATATCAGCCATGTTTCAGAATAACAGTCAGCTTTCTTTCATCATTGATTAAATTGGCCCTGTGTGTGATTGAAATATAATTTCACCTATTATACGGGTTCAGTGTAATGACTATTGTTTGTAATGAAGAGCAGTGGAGTTATTTGGATGGTGGCTCTAATGACACTATTGTTAGTCTAAAGACTGGCATTAAAACTGTTCTTTCTTTTATCCTAACAAGTTGTTTAGCCATTCTCCTGTCATTTTTACAGGTTTTTCTATTTATCAGATGATTCGAGTAAATTTATTCCCTTTCCATTAGCTGACAAATGTTTGGAGCTATGCACTAATTACTATATAGAATAATGCTAAGATTTATATCCTATAAGAAGAAAGAAAGCTACGTATTAGAAAAAGTAACAATAAAAAATATATATGTTCTGAATGAAAATATGGTGGTTGAATAAGAGTCACAAAGTAATTTGAGATTTAAAAAATGTATCTTCTCTGATTTTTTTTAGAATGAATAAAGACAAACTTTATCTACTTTTTATCTCTTACCTTATAGTATATGTAATTTGCTCTAAAGAAATTAACATCTTTGGAACTGAGGTGACTGCAATGTATTTTATGTGGGAAAGTATAGCAGTTTATAAAAAAATATTTGATGAGTGACATTTAAATTAAGAGGATAAAAGTTGCTTAAACCATTTTTATATATGGGATAAGTATAACTAAATTTTAACTGTTAACTTTATTGACTGAAAAGAAATATTTAGCTCCTTTAGTTAATGCCTGAGTTAAGCATTTGTATCTATAGAGAAAAAAAGATTGAAGTGGGGCTCAGGGTTCAGCATAAAGTTCTTTATGTTTTTTTCTCAAGAATCATGGAAAGAATTGAGTCAAATATTTTTATCATAGATATTGATGACATCATGTGAAATATCTGAACCCTGGTGTATGTAGGGAACTCCCACAAAAGTTCCTATGTCGCCTATTTCTTTCTCTTTTTTTTTTTTGACCTTCAATCTTTAATCTCTTAATACTGAAATTTAGTTGA
Source organism: Ursus maritimus (assembly GCF_017311325.1). Taxonomy (NCBI): domain Eukaryota; kingdom Metazoa; phylum Chordata; class Mammalia; order Carnivora; family Ursidae; genus Ursus; species Ursus maritimus. The sequence goes on along the minus strand of NW_024426885.1, from coordinate 15,403,651 downwards.
CATCTGACTATGTTGTATGGTAGGTTTGATCAAAGTCTGACTTCTGAGGCTTCTTTGCAGCCACCATAAAGTAAATGTGACAAATACAGGAGAAATGTCAATTAACCAAAATGATTATTTAGTGTCTGTAGAAATAAAATTAGTTTGAGTTATTGCAAAAATAATTAATCTTAGATTGTATTTGATTTTGATAAAGTATCTCTGTACTTTTTACTACTTATTTCTACTTCATTTCTAGGGGTTTGCATGATAGTTTTATTATGACTAGAATTCTTTCGTGTAATCATGAAGAGAAATGACTCTCTGCATTGGCTTTATTTATTGAATTGGAAGCCCATTATCAGATTCAGTAGAAAAGGTTTTCATTAGATGGTTTCTGTTTCAAATTGCAGAATTTGCACATTTTTTCCCAATAAACATATATCGTAGTTCCAACAACTATAGTTTAAAGAAATGAGTAAAAAAGATTCTGAACTGGATTTGGGGTTAGAAATCTGAATTTTAAAATTCACCTGATGGGGGCGCCTGGGTGGCTCAGTCCCTCTGCCTTCAGCTCAGGGCATGATCCTAGGGTCCTGGGATCGAGCCCCTCATCGGGCTCCATGCTCCACTGGGAGCCTGCTTCTTCCTCTCCCTCTCCCCCTACTTGTGTTCCCTCTCTCACTGGCTGTCTCTCTGTCAAATAAATAAATAAAATCTTAAAAAAAAATAAAATTCAACTGATGATTTATATATACAATGAAGTTTAAGAATTATTGCTATACAAAGGTGAAAAATAACATGCTTTATCTTTTAACTTTCTAGTCTGTGAAAAACTACACCAAATGTCATGTGAGAAATGAGCAGATTTGTAACAAACTTACCAGTTGTAAAAGCTGTTCGCTAAACTTGAATTGCCAGTGGGATCAGCGACAACAAGAATGCCAGGCTTTACCAGGTAAAGATTTCAACTTGGTAAATGAATTTGATGGTCCACAGATGAATACCATTAAAATAAAGAGCATTTAGTAAGAACATTCCAGTTTCTAAAATTAAATTAATAGCAAATAAACAATAACATTGGAGTAACAATAACATTATTTCTGTAAGAAAAATTTGTATGTTTTCTTCCGATTCTTTTAAGATGTTCAGGATTTCTTGTAATTATTATACTAGTGCATTCATCAGAATCCTTTTCAATTAAAAAAAATTATGTCTTAAAAACAAAATAATAAGCACTCAGACTAATATCAAGATTTAATGAATATTAACATTTCAACCTATTTGATTGTTTTTAAAGTGCCCTTTATCTTTGAAATACTGGGAACCATTTTTTACTGACTACCTTATTATTAATGATAATTTTTATAAGTTTTATATAATTTAATGAGAATCTATGTTGTGTAAACCAGAGAAAAGCCCATTTAAAAAAGCAATTTCAATTTATTTTTTACACATAACACTCTTCTTAGTAGACACTAAGAACTCTTCCTTTTAGGGGCGCCTGGGTGGCACAGCGGTTAATCGTCTGCCTTCAGCTCAGGGCGTGATCCCGGCATTATGGGATCGAGCCCCACATCAGGCTCCTCCCCTATGAGCCTGCTTCTTCCTCTCCCACTCCCCCTGCCTGTGTTCCCTCTCTCGCTGGCTGTCTCTATCTCTGTCAAATAAATAAATAAAATCTTTAAAAAAAAAAAAAAAGAACTCTTCCTTTTAAATATAAAGGTAAAATCAGAAAATAGGGGAGTAATATAGGTATTTAACTAGTTCTATCTTCTTGTTATACAGGTAAACTGAGACATACACTGGTTAAGTGACTTGCTCAAAGCTGCAAGGCTTGTAAATGGCAGATTTAACTACTAACTGGGTGTTCAGTTTTTGCCTTTCTCTATCCAGTGGTTTTTGTTTGTTTTGTTATATTTTTTTCAAAAAAATTTCTGTGCCTACATAATTCTAAAAAGTCCTCGAAAATGCCATCAAGGGATTTATGTCATGCATAGAAGTTCATCTAATAAAATAAAAATTAGAATGCCTTTAAAAGCACCATTCAGATTTTAGAATGTTTACTTAAATTTTGGGTTTTGTTTATTTACTGACCTTTAAAATTTTTAAACAGTGATATGTGCACGTGTGTTCACTTTGAAAAAATTATGGAATATTAATCCAGTTCCAGAGTTTGAGAAGCAATAGTGAGATGACACTAAATTTGAAAGTAATTGTGATATCTAAGTGTTAAATTCTAAAATCAGCATGTAGATCAGTAAAAATACAAAGTTGTTTTAAAAATCTTGGACCAAGGGGCACCTGGTGGTATAGTCTAACCGACTCTTGGTTTTGGCTCAGGTCATGATCTCAGGGTCGTGAGATTGAGCCCTACCTAGGCTCCGTACTGGGCATGGAGTCTGCATAGGATTCTCTCTCTCCGTCTGCTTCTGCCCGTCCTACTCCATGCACACTCTGTCTCTCAAATAATGTTTTTAAAAAATCTTGGACCAAAATAAGATTTGACTGAAGGAATATATATATTTAAAGGAAGATTGCTACAATAAGAAGGGAATTTGATTGCCAATAGAAGTTTGGGAAAAGAAGTGAAGTCACATTTGGTACTACCCATTTACTCATTTCCCAGGAAAGAATGTTAGTTTGGTGTAAGGGCTCCACTTGGCCAGGCTATTTTGGAGAATAATAAATACCATACAGTAAATGCAATAAAAATTACATTATAAACTAACTTCCCTTGTTTTATGTTCATATTTACTAGGCAGCAATTTGGGTATATATAGTTTGTTTTCCACTAAGCTTGTCTCTTGGAAGTGAATGCTCTAGATGGAGGACCCCGTCTATCCAGAATTGGATTTTTCCATGAACATTTGTGAATTGCAGTTTTCCATTGATCTCGTATAAACTTGGCAATGTGAATTTATCTCACTAAACTCATTTTAAAAATTTACTGCTCCCCATTTAACTTTGAAGCTGAGTTAATGCTCAATATTAGAAAGCTTACATTCAGGTCAGCGGTACGCTTTAGTTTAGCCCCAAAGACCCATGTGTTTGTTTTCATTTGTACGATTTGTCAACCAGGTGTTTTTGTCTCCTAAATCCTTTCTTGATTCAGTAAGGTAACAGAAGCCATAATTAAACAAAACTTTTGTACTGTTTCCTTAAAGTGATTAGGTACTTTGCTATATTGCTATAGGTGTAGCCTGAAAAAAAAAATGTGTTTTAAACAATCTTATTAAATGATAATTATACTTTATTGAGGTATTACTATGTTCTAGGTACTATTCATAGTACCCAATTCAATAGGATAGCAGTTATTAAAGAACAGGAGTCCCGTGCTCATGGACTCTTTCAGAGGGTCCCTGAGGTCAAAACTAGTAATATTAAGATATTATTTGCTTTTTAAATTCTGATTTGGTCATGGGTTTACTATGGAGTTTTCCAAAGGCTATGTAATATATGATTCCAACAGATTGGAGAAGTAGATATGAGAATACAATTGTCTTATATTAAACCAACATTAAGAGATTTGCAAAAATGTAAAACAGTGCTATGCTTTTCACTATTTTTTTCTGTTTTAAAATAAAATCTGCTTTTTATTTTAAGTTGTAATGTTTCCCCCCCAACATTTTATTATGAAAACTTTCAAATGTACAGAAAACTGGAAAGAATCATAGAGAGGACACCCACCCAATACCCTCACCCAGATTCTACAATGAACATTTTGCTCTGCTTTATCTCTGATCTGTCTGTCCATCCCCCTATTCATTCATTGGTTATCTTAATTTTTTGATGCCAGTGGCCTGATTTGAATTGTCAGCCTCTCTTAGGAAGAGAATTTGATGACACATCTCTTTTGGGCCTGTATCTAGCATAAAGGGACAAGACACTCCAAAAGCTGAAAGTGTGTTTGTAATGAATTTTTAAATTACAATTTTATTCCATTGTATATATGGACCACAACTTCTTAATGCAGTCATCTGTTGAAGGGCATCTCGGTTCCTTCCATGATTTAGCAATTGTGGACAATGCTGCTATGAACATTGGGGTACATATGGCCCTTCTCTTCACTACATCTGTGTCTTCGGGGTAAATACCCAGTAGTGCAATGGCTGGGTCATAGGGTAGCTCAATTTTTAACTTTTTAAGTGACCTCCACACTGTTTTCCAGAGTGGCTGTACCAACTTGCATTCCCACCAACAATGTAGGAGGGATCCCCTTTCTCCACATCCTCTCCAGCAATTGTTGTTTCTTGCCTTGTCAATTTTTACCATTCTAACTGGCATGAAGTGGTATCTTAGTGTGGTTTTGATTTGAATTTCCCTGATGGCTAATGATTTTGAACATTTTTTCATGTGTCTGTTAGCCATTTGTATGTCATCATTGGAAAAGTGTCTGTTCGTATCTTCTGCCCATTTTGTGATTTATTTGTTTCTCGTGTATTGAGTTTGAGAAGTTCTTTGTAGATGTTGGATACCAATCTTTTATCTGTAGCATCATTTGCAAATATATTCTCCCATTCCGTGGGCTGCCTCTTAGTTTTTTTGACTGTTTCCTTGGCTATTCAGAAGCCCCATAAGTAGTCCCATAAGTTGTAGTCCCATAAGTTCATTTTATCTTTTGTTTCTGTTGCCTTTGGAGATGTGTCATGAAAAAGGTTGCTTTGGCCGATGTCGTAGAGGTTGCTGCCTATGTTCTCCTCTAGGATCTTAATGGATTCCTGTCTCACATCGAGGTCTTTCATCCATTTGGAGTTTACCTTTGTGTATGGTGTGAGAGAGTGGTCAAGTTTCATTCTTTTGCACGTAGCTGTCCAATTTTCCCAGCCCCATTTATTGAAGAGACTGTCTTTTTTCCACCGGATGTTTTTTCCTGCTTTATCAAAGATTAGTTGCCCAAAGAGCCGAGGGTCCATTTCTGAGTTCTCTATTCTGTTCCATTGGTCTATGTGTCTGTTTTTGTGCCAGTACCATGCTGTCTTTGTGATCACAGCTTTGTTGTACAGCTCGAAATCTGGCATTGTGATGCCCCCAGCTTTGTTTTTCCTTTTCAACAGTTCCTTGGCGATTCGGGGCCTTTTCTGGTTCCATACAAATTTAAGGACTATTTGTTCCAGTTCTTTGAAAAATGTCCTCGGTATTTTGATCGGGATAGCATTGAAAGTGTAGATTGCTCTGGGTAGCATGGACATTTTAACTATGTTAATTCTTCTGATCCATGAGCATGGAATATTTTTCCATCTTTTTGTGTCTTCCTCAATGTCTTTCAAGAGTGATTTATAGTTTCTATAATATAGGTCCTTTACGTCTCTGGTTAAGTTAATTCCAAGGTAACGTATGGTTTTTGGTGCTATTGTAAATGGGATGGATTCCCTAATTTCTCTTT
>NW_024426885.1:15202954-15397820 GCF_017311325.1 Ursus maritimus | reverse complement strand
CTTGGTCATGATGGATAATCCTTTTAATGTACTGTTGGATTCTATTAGCCAGGATCTTGTTGAGGATTTTGGCGTCCATGTTCATTGGGGAAATCGGTCTGTAATTCTCCTTTTTGATGGGTCTTTGCCTGGTTTGGGGATCAAGGTAATATTGGCCTCATAGAATGAGTTTGGTAGCTTTCCTTCTGTTTCTATTTTTTGAAATAGCTTTAGGAGAATAGGTATTATTTCTTCTTTGAATGTTTGGTAGAATTCCCCAGGAAAACCATCCGGGCCTGGAGTTTTGTTTTTTGGAAGGTTGTTTATCACTGACTCAATCTCTTCATAGTTAATTGGCCTGTTTAAGAAGTCATTTTCTTCCTGTTTCAGTCTTGGTAGTTTATAGGTTTCCAGGAAGGCCTCCATCTCTTCCAGATTGCTTAATTTATTGGCATATTGCTGTTGATAAAAGTTTCTAATAATCCTTCCAATTTCATTGGTGTTGGTTGTGACCTCTCCTTTTTATTCATAATTTTATTAATTTGGGTCCTTTCTCTGTTCTTTTGGATAAGTCTTGCCAGTGGTCTGTCAATTTTATTGATTCTCTCAATGAACCAGCTTCTAGTTCTGTTGATCTGCTCCACTGTACTCCTGGTTTCTAATTCATTGATTTCTGCTCTAATCTTGGTAAACTGCTTCCTCGTGCGTGGATTAGGTCTGTCCCTCTGTTGCTGTTCCAGCTTCTTGAGGTGACTAACATAATATAATAAAAAACACATTAAAAAATTACAATTTTAAGTGAATAAATATATTTTTAAATGGTCAGTTTTAATTTTTAATATGGTCAAAGTCAGTAGATAAAAAATGCATAAAGAAAAGATCTGTGAGGTCCTCAATAATTTTTAAGAAATCAAGGGGTTTCAAGACTAAAATGTTTGAGAATTGCAGCTTTGGAACAATTCCAGAAAATTTGCACTGCTGCATCTAAAGCCAAAGGGGCAAAAGGCACTGATACATTTAATGTGGTTTGGAAAGTAAAATGCAGTCAAACTTTATAGATCAATGTATTAATGAAGCATTGCATTATTAACTAGTACACACTAGAGCATAACTTTATAATGTATTTGTAAATTCGTGTTTTAGAAAATAGGCACTGTTTTAAGGTCAACTTGTGTTCTAAGAATAAACCGTTATTGAATAGTATGTTTAAATGGTAGAAAGACCTGAATACCTGTATAAAAATAAACATTAGAAAGCAAAAATTATAGCTTCTTCATTAAACATAAAAGAAATGAGACTTCTCTCCCCACAGTTACAATTAAAGAATCAAAGAACCCAACTTATATCAAAATAGTGTACCTGGGCTATGGAAATTAGATATGGAAAGGAGGAATAACTTTGAAATTGCTTTTGTTATGTGCTGGTTATTTTTCTTTTATGTGATCTTGTATAATATAAATTGGACCTGGAGACGTAAATACAGTAGTGATTTTATTAGTTGAGAGACCATATGCCAATATACTAGAAAACCTAGCAGACAGTCAACACATTTTAGCAGATGTTATAGCCATAGCTTATATTATGCTTAAGAATTAAAGACAAAAAAAAGATCTTCTGTTTTTATTCTTCACCAAGCTATTAGATAAATTTTTTAGTTAATTATATTGATAGCCTTAGAATTTTTATCATTAAAAGTTATTTAAAAAATACAAAAGTTGTATTTAGAATTCTTTTTTTTAATTTTTTTTAATTTTTTTTTTAAAGATTTTATTTATTTATTTGACAGAGATAGAGACAGCCAGTGAGAGAGGGAACACAAGCAGGGGGAGTGGGAGAGGAAGAAGCAGGCTCATAACGGAGGAGCCTGATGTGGGACTCGATCCCAGATCGCTGGGATCACGCCCTGAGCTGAAGGCAGACGCTTAACCGCTGTGCCACCCAGGCGCCCCTGTATTTAGAATTCTAAAATAACTGAAAAGTTTATATGCCTCTTGGTAATCTAAAAATAAGATATAGTTTTTTTTTTTTTTTTTAACTAGCTCATCTTTGTGGAGAAGGATGGAATCATATTGGTGATGCTTGTCTTAGAATCAATTCCAGTAGAGAAAGCTATGACAGTGCAAAACTTTATTGCTATAATCTCAGTGGAAATCTTGCTTCATTAACAACCTCAAAAGAAGTGGAATTTGTTCTGGATGAAATACAGAAGTATACACAACAGGTAACAATGCTTCTTGTTTATATTGTGGAAATATGTAGAAAGTCCTAGAATCACTAGCAATGGTTCATTCTTTTTGTTTTTAAATAAATTATTTTTTACTAAATCTTGGAAGTAAAGTGGAACTGACTTCAAAAGTCAGTTGGCACTGGACTTAATCTGTATATGTGTTTGGGAATAAGATTTTCTAAATTATTCATCCTGTGTTTTGCATAGTAAACCATTGCATTTCTTACCAAGAAATCATTTCATATGAATAAATATACTTAAAATACATGTGTATAAAATTTAAGAATTTTTTTTTTTAAGATTTTACTTCTTTGTCAGAGAGAGAGAGGGAGCACAAGCAGGGGGAGCAGCAGGCAGAGCAGGCAGAGAGGAGAAGCAGGCTCCCCGCTGAACAATGTGCCCGATGAGGGACTTGATCCCAGGACCCTGGGATCATGACCTGAACTGAAGGCAGCTGCTTAACTGACTGAGCCACCCAGTGTCCCAAGAATTTGTTTTGAAGTGTATTGACTTCATAAGTTGAGATGTCCCTTATAATTAAAACACTAGAGGGACAGTCAGTTGGCTCAGTTGGTTGGGCATCTGACTCTTGGTTTCGGCTCAGGTCATGATCTCATGGGTCCTAGGATTGAGCCTGTCTTGAGCTCCATGCTGAGGGCTGAGTATGTTTGGCATTCTCTCCCTTTCCCTCTATCCCTCCCCCTACTCATGCTCTCTCCTTTTCTCTCTCAAATAAATAAATAATAAAAATAATTAAAACACTAGACCAACACATTGGTTTCATTTGTGTATATATATCTTTTGTGAGTGAGTATGTCAGTTGTGAGTTGAGTTTTTGAATTATGCTATTTTTTTAGGTGTAGATTTGCTTGAAATAATATAATAAGTGTTAGCAGAAATAAAACCAATTTTTAAAGTGTGTAGAAGATATTGGAACATATACCGCACTTGGAAACTGATTCAATATTTAAGGTGGTTATATGGAAAATATTTCCATAAAAAGTGGAATATTTCTTTGAAAATCGGGTGATGGGTATTAAGGAGGGCACATGTGGTGATGAGCACTGGGTGTTATATGCAACTAATGAATTGTTGAATATTACATCAAAAACTAAAGATGCACTATATATTGGCTAATTGAACATAATAAAAACATAATAAAAATGAAAACTGTATCAAAATATTATTTTATAAGATATTTCTAAGAGGAATTTATGGTGTTTTCTACTCTTGGGTTGTTAAAATATAGTCAACTCTTAAGAGTAGATTATGTAAGAAAATTTGGAAATAATTTAAACTAAACCTAGTTTTAGACATACTTTATTTAGTTCATGTACTTCCTTGAAATGTACTAATATAAACTATCATATCGTAGCAGATTTTTGTGTTTTGTTTCGAAAATAAAATTAGAACTCAATATAGATCAGGTAAGTGATAAGACTAAACAATAATAAATGCCTTAAATCTGTAGTTTGTATTAGATTTGGCCTCATTAAAATAAAAACACACAGCACACACATAGACACCCTATGGTCTATAATGCACAAAGTGGCATAATTTTATACAAATAATGTAGATGTGTCTATAATTCAGCTGTTACTTTGAAAACTCTATTAGGGCAGATCTCAAAGAGTTTATTTTGACTTTCAGTTATGATTTTTATTTGGACAAATAATCTATTGGTACTTCAAAACTCCACTCTATATAGTACAGAGAAGACAATTTTGGCTTGAAAATATTTTAGAGCAAATATTGCCAATTACTTGCTATAGAAATACTTAAGTAATGTTTTCTTGGTATAGCTGATTTTAAAGAAACATTGAGGACTGTATCATCAAAGTGGTGGCAAGTACACAATTGGACGTAATGCTTATCTTTAAAACTTAATAATAGTGAGCTAATCTCTCCAGCTCTATATTCTTCATCTATAACAGGGATAATAATCATAGCTACCTTGTAGGTTTATTGTGAAAAAAAATAAGATAATGCATATAAAGAATATAAATTTATTTGAGTGTTTACAGTAATTATCATTATTGTTTTAATTTTAAGCGTTGTTATTTTTGTACCTCTTTTCTCACTGCTGCTATTACTGCTATTTCCAGGAATCATCATTTAGAATTCTTAGGTAACTAAATGAATTTATTTGATGAATAGTTAATACTGGTATTGATTAAATTAATTAATATAATTAACTAATTAAAAATATTTTCCCCAGACTACTATTTTAATTTTTCCATGGTGAATAAGAAATCCTCCCTGCCACTCTCCGCCACCACTACCCCCATCCCCCCAGCTACCCTGGGGAGTTGTACTAGGACCTTTTACCTTAAAGATCATTCCTGATTTTTGATGAAGAATAGGTTATTGATTTTAATTTTACTAGTAACAGAGGAGTATGCATCTAGTGTTTAAAAAGTGATATAAGAACAGTTCTTATGAATGTTAAAAAAGATTAGGGGGACTTATGCACACTCCCTTTTGAAATTTTTGTATGGACATTCACTTCACTGTTACTGCTTACTCTAACACTTTTGGTGATATAAGCATCTATATTTCTTATGAGTATCAATATCAGTTAATTTAACTTATAATTCTATTTTCTAATTGTAGAGCCCTTTCCCACGCATTAATAAAACGTTTAAATTAATTGTATCCCTGGCTTTTATAAATATTCAAAATTCCGAAGTGGTTATCATAATACACTTGCTGGCTGTCAAACATTTGTTATATGCCTGGTATTAATAGAATAAAGAAAAAACGATTATAATTAAATTTGTATGAAAAATTAATCTGTGAAATCATTTTTGTGTGAACTGTAGCTATTTTTCTGTGAAGAATGGGCCAATATTCATTCAGTTAGTACACATTTATTGGGCACCTTCAATGTAGTTGTCAGTCTGCTTGCTGAGAATCAAGATCAAAAGACAATCACTATTCTCAAAGAGTTTAGTGGTGAGGAAGACAAACACAATTATACTGTAGTGTGATAATTGCAATAATAGATGGCCATGGGATATATGAAGAAAGAAGGTGGATGTCTTAGTAATGTGGACCTAAGGAGTTTCCTAGAGTAATGCCCTAGTTAATGTTTATAGGACTTTGAGTTGGCCAGCACCTGAAAATATTTGTAAGGAGGTAATAGAAACTTTTTTTTTTGGTCTTGTTGGAGAGCTACCAGCCTTATGGCCGGAAGGTAAGATGTATGTGGGTTCATGCAGAAGAGACACCAATTGATTTTTTAAAAAAACATTTCAGAAGAATGTGAGAAAGTATATTTATAAAGTTTTATTTTTAATTATATGGTTATTGTATAACATAAATTAAGATCTGTTATATTCTTGTGATACCAGGGGCTTCATTTCTTCATTTATAAAATTGGGGGACAGTTCAAATGAGCATTTGAAAATTAGTTCTGTTGAATATGTATCACTTATAAAGAGCTTATTATTGGTAGATCCACATTCTTTGAGCTTTAGAAAGTACTAGTATTTGGCATCAGAGCTCTCTTGCTTTTTCCTTGTTCAAAATATAATATTTTTAGTTTTTACACTATAATCTTGAAATGTGGTATTTTAGAAGATGCATATTTCAAGGTTTCGTGTGTTAGTTCCTCGTTTTTTCTTGTTATTATAGATCATGAAGATTGGACTAACAGTTATTTTGGATGTGTGAGGAATTTAGATTTGAGAGTTTGTGGACTAGCATGTCCTAGAAAAGAAAAAAATGTTTTGTTTCATTAGAAAGCTGAGCTTTAGCAAAATTTCAAAGGTGGATGCCTCTGCGAGGTGACATTCCAGTAAGCATCCCTTTATGTAAAATGACTTCTATCCTGAGTCATACCAGTTGTATACACGTACGATAACCCTTCCTTGGCAAATAAAGACAGAAAAATTCAGGCAATTTAAGGAGAGATCCTGGGTCAGATAATCATTTACTTCTTGGAAATGGCTAATGAAATATTGTAATGATTTATGGTGTGCTGCAGTAAATTTTCATAATATAGTAATTTATCTTTGATTTTCAACTGCCTGTCCAGTTCATTTACTGGGTAATAGTTACTTTAAATGTTTTATCAACGGCTTCATTTTTCTGTTTCTCTCCTCTTCCTCTCAGATCCTTATCATGATGAGTTAGGGAGTAATATTTCATTTTAAATGACTTGTCTTTACTATGGATAGTCGGAAATGTAGGCAGAGTCACTGTAATGTGAAGCATAGTCATTAATCTGAAATATCTATGTTGGATTGACTCCTGCTGTTATTATCAAGAACTATAAAGATGTTATAGTTTTTTGGTTATCAAAATATCTTTCAGAATAATGTATGAAATATATGGTGATTGCAAGACAAAGCAGCATGTGTATTTTTATAATTAGAAACATTTATTAAGTACTATCTCTGTCTCAGGAGTTGGATGGTGGAAAATAACCATATCTGTTCTAATGAACTTTTGTTCACAAAATTTATTGACTACCCACTATCTGTACAGTATTTTACTAGGTGATATGAGATCTGTCATAATGAATATTCAAGGATACTTTAATTATATCTAAGAAATATTCGTTGAGTGTTTACTCTGAAATTTATTGTATTTATACACCTTGCAAATTTCTAGGTTTATAGCTATCTTTAGAAGCTCTGTAGGACCATTTGTGTAACATATATACAGAATAAACACTGGCTATATCTATCTTATTTCTGTATGTTAAATACTCAAATGGAGACACGTATTTTTCTCTGTCCTGACAGTACACAATATAAAGAGGGTGATGTGGAGTTTTGAAATCACCTCACATTATAATATTGTTAACTTAGTAACTTGGAAAATAAATATATTATTATATTAAGGTAGAAGTGTTTAGGAATAATGTCAGCAAGATGACAGAATGGAAATTTCCCGCTCTTGTCCCCTCACAGAAACATTGGTTTGAACAACCATTCATATACACAAGTACCTTTGCAAGAACTAGGTAATTTCAGTAAAAGAATATAGCACTTGGGAGAAGTGCAGAAATAAGAAAGGACAGTTTTATATCACCTGCATCATCCCTCCCCCAAGCCCATTCAGGGCAGTGAAGCATGGTGAGAGAGACCTTCTGCAAAGGGGAAGGAGAGTGAAATGAGCACCTGACTTTGCTGCTGACCCTAGCTCCAGGTCTTCTCTAGTGAACCCCGGTGCCTGATTGGTTCCTACCAGGAATGCTCCAGACTGCTCCCCATGGCCTCACACTCCAGGCTGGCCTCTTGTGGCCCTAGGCTCCAGGAGACCTACGTTCCATGGCCTCCCCAGTATATTCCAGCACTGGACTGGTTCCTGTGGACCCAAGACGAGGCTCACCCCTGGAAACTCAAGCTTCAGGCCCTTTCCTGTGTACGCAGCCTTCAGGCTTACCCATGTGCTCCCAGGTACCAGGCCCATCCTTCATGGACTCAGAACCAGGCCTGCCTCCATGGATCTGGTCACTAGGCCTGCCCTAGTGGACCCTGGCACCAGGCTAGCTCCCGAAGACTCAGGACCAGGTCCGTACCCATGAGTCCAGGTGCCAGGCTCACCCCAGCACTAAGGTGGCATCCATGGATTCAGGATCGAAAATTATCCCAGTGCCAGGTTAACCTCCATGTTTCCTTCGGTCTGGCCCAAGAGCTTCAGGCTCCAGATTGGCCCTTGTGGACCTGGCTGCAGGCCTGCCACCATGGCTGCAGGCTCTGGGCTTGCCCTTATGGACCTAGTTACCATGCCTACTTCAATGGACCCTTGTACCAGGTGACCCTTATGCACCCAGGATCCAGTCCTGTACTTACAGGCACAGATTCTAGGCCCACTTCCATGAACCCAGGCAGTTAGCTTGCTCATGTGGACACAAGCTCCAGACCTACTGCACTGGTCCTAGGCTGCAGACTTGCCCGTCTGGATCCAGGTACCAGGCAGGCCCCTGTGGACACAGACTCTAGACCTGCTTACCCACTGACCTAGCCACCAGGATAGCCTAGCTGAGTACTCCAGCAGTAAACCCGCCTATGGAGTCTACTACATAGCCCTCTAGAATTTCTGGATAGGCTGGATGATGAAGGGCTCTCCTTTCTGAATTCCATCTATAAAGATTGAAAGAAGTAGTTACTTCTTCAAATGAGACACCAATTCAAGGCCATAGGGTTCACAAAAAATCGGGGAAATATAACATTACCAAAGCAACAGAATAAAATACTAGTAACTGACCTAAATAAATGGAGAACTAAAAGCTGTCTGACAAAGAATTCAAAATAATCATTTAAAAGAATCTTAGTAAGCTTAAAGAGATATAGACAACTGAATTATATTAGGAAAATAATATGTGAACAAAATGAGAAGTTTAACAAAGACATAGATATCATAAAAAAGAACCAAACAAATTACAGAGCTGAAGAGCACAGTGATTGAACAAAAAAATTCATACAGCACTACAATAGCAGACACTGTCAAGCAGAAGAAAACAATCAGTGAGCTCAAAGACAAGTCATTTGAAATTATCCAGTCAGAGGTAGAAAAAGAAAAAAAGAATGAAAAAAAAAGTGAAGAAAGCCTATGAGACTTATGATAGACGATCAAATGCATCCATATATGGATTATGGGAGTGCTGGAAGGCATAGAGAAAGAGAAAAGGGGCAGAAAGCTCCTTTAAAGAAATGATAACAGGAAACTTCTCAAATTTGAAACTTCCCAAGTGAACATCCAGATCCATGAGACCCCAAACAGATTGAACACATAAAGAGACCTTCACCAAGACACATCATAACAGAGAGCCCAGAAACAAATCCATGCATTTATGATCAATTGATCATCAACAGAGGTACCAAGAACACACAATGGGGAAAGGACAGTCTCTTCAATAAATGATGCTGGGAAAATTGGATATCCTCATGCAGAAGAATGAAAGTGCACCCTTATCTCACATCATATACAAAAATCTCAAAATGGATCAAAGAGACGAATGTAAGACCTGAAACCGTAAATATTCTAGAAGAAAACATGAAAAAAAAGCTTCTTGACATTGGTCAGGGCAATGATTTTTTGGAAATGAACCCAAGAGTACAGGCAATGAGCAAAAATAGACAAATGAGATTGCATCAAACTAATAAGCTTCTACACAGCAAAGGAAGCATTCAGCACAGTAAAGAGACAACCTATGGAATGGGAGAAAATGTTTGTAAACCATACATCTGGTAAGGAGTTAATGTCCAAAATACATAAGTACTCAAATAACTCAATATAAAAGAAAAAAATCCAGTGAAGAAATGGGCAAAGGATACGAATAGACATTTTTCCAAAGAGAATATACAAATGGCTAACAGTATATGATAAAAAGCTGGACATCACTAATCATCAGGGAAATACAAATCAAAATCAAAGTGACACATCATCTCACACCTGTTAGAATGGCTGTTAACAAAAAGAAAAGAGAGAAGTTAGCAAAGATGTGGAGAAAAAGGAACCCTGTACACTGTTGGTGGGAATGCAAATTGGTATAGTCAATTTGGAGAACAGTATGGAGGTTCCTCAAAAAATTAAAAATAGAACTACCATGTGATCCAGCAATCTGGTGTCTGGGTATATATCCAAAGGAAATGTAAACAGGATATCAATGAGATATCTCCACTCTCATGTTCATTGCAGCATTATTCACAATAGCTAAGGTATGGAAACAGCCTGTTTTCATCAATAGGTAAATGGATAAAGAAGATGAAATGTGATATGTGATATTATATATGTGTGTGTGTGTGAGAGAGAGAGAGATAGAGATAGATAATGGCGTATTATGTAGCCTTACAAAAGCAGGAAATCTTGCCATTTGCAACAACATGTATAAACCTGTAGGACATTATGCTAGGTGAAATAAGCCAGATAGAGAAAGGCAAATACTACATGATTGTACTTGTGAAATCTAAAAAAGTGAAACTCGTAAAAGCAGATAGTAGAATGGTGGTTGCCAGGGGCAGGGGTGAGGGAAATGTAGGGATGTAGGTCAAAAGGTACAAAGTTCCAGTTATACAGGATAAATAAGTTCTGGAGCTTTAATGTATAGCATGGTTACTATAGTTAATAATGCTGTATTGTATACTTGAAATTAAAGATACTAGATCTTAAATGTTCTCACAAATAAAAAGGTAATTGAGGTAATGGGTCCATTAATTAGCTTGATTGTGGTAATCATTGCATGTTGTATGCATGTACCAAAACATCAAACTGTACATCTTAGATATATGTAATTTTAATTTGTCAATTATATCTAAGAAAGTTAGAAAAAAATAAAAAAATTTGAGAAACCCCACATAACTCTAAAGCAGAAACAAAAAATAGAAGGAGTTGTTTATAATCTAATAGAATTTTGTAAAGAGAGTAACTTGGACCAAAAATGTATCATTTTTTAAATATCATGTGAATAAACACATTTTAAAATTGATTAATGATTAAAATAAGATCTATGTATACAGAATGTATTTTCTTTTTCAGCTCCTTTTGAAATATTACTGAGAGCACTAGGAGTATTTAGTTTTGTGGCATTTGGCAATCTATTAAATTTTAGGCAAAGGAGTCAGGTGTTATCAGTTTTCTTGATCTCTTTCATAATGAAAGTAGATGACATAATTTTATCTAAAATTGAATGAAAGGCCTGATGTACTAGTAGAAGTCTGAACTAGGACAGAGGCAGTTATTCTTCTTAGTCCTTTTGTGAACATGTTAAGAAGTCTTCACTCACCTCTGTATACAGTCTGTTGATGTTGTTTCCTGTTCTCTCACATGCATGTAATGTAACTTAGCTGTAGGTTCTTACCCCCAGAACTGATTAATTGGTGACAGTAGTAGCAGTTAACAGAGCAGCAGCAGCAGCAGCAGCAATATGTTAATTTTTTAATGACCTTGCCTCATAAGGTAGGTATTTATATCAGATATTTATAATCTCATTTTGTAGAAGAGGAAACTGAGGTTCACTAGGGCTAAATAACTGACCGCAATTATGTAGCATGAGTGCAAAATCTATGTTTGAAAAATAGTGTTCTTTTCTACATCATTCTCCAAATATGCTGGAATGGTCATTATCTCTGGTACAGGAAATCTTTAGAAAGGCAGTTCTATGTATTTATAAATGTAATTTTTAATGATAATGAGCTATTTTCTAAGGAATACAATTTTGTATATCTAACTTGTTTCATGCTCTTTTTGCTATTGTTTACAGAAAGTATCACCGTGGGTAGGCTTGCGCAAAATCAACATATCCTACTGGGGATGGGAAGACATGTCTCCTTTTACAAACACCACACTGCAGTGGCTTCCAGGTGAACCAAATGATTCTGGGTTCTGTGCCTATCTAGAAAAGGCCGCAGTGGCAGGCCTAAAAGCTAATCCTTGTACATCTATGGCAGATGGCCTCGTCTGTGAAAAGCCTGTTGGTAAGTAGTAAACTAGTATTTCTTTAAAAATATTATGTTTCCAACTCCTCTTCTTACCACCCCCTTCCACTTGTGGAAGTCTATGTGCCTGAGGTAACTTTCACCATCTTTTTATGATGTTGATTCCCTGATAATTTTGGTAAATTTTATCTTTACCCACATTCCCCGCTTACTACTAGTGACCTCAGCATTAACTTGTGAAACTACCAAAATTTTATTGTTTTATGCAATCTTTATGTCTTGGTTGAATCTGTTTTTAATTTTGTTAACATCTTTTATAATAATAGTGTTTGGAAGAAAGATTTGTTTTTAAGATTCACAACTAATTTAGAATCATTTTCATCTTATAGATCTATTTCATTTGGCAAGTAAGAAGAAACTTTTCTGTTGTATCTTTTTTTTTTTTGCACAATATATCATTTTGTGGTGATTGACCTTTATTATTTTTTATATTGGTCATGACATTCAAACCCCAAACGTGGACTAATTGTGTTGTAATTTTTTATTTGGTTTTATTAGCCAGTATAAAATGTTAGAAGTGCCCACTTCTTGTTTTTTTAAGTCTTTATTTTAATTCCAGTTAGTTAACATACACTGTAATATTGGTTTCAGGTGTACAGGATAGTGACTCAACACTTCCATACAACACCTGGTGCTCATCACAAGTGTCCTCCTTAACCCCATCACCTATTTCATCCATCTCCCTACCCACCTCCCCTCTGGTCACCATCAGTTTGTTCTCTATAGTTGAAAGTCTGTTTTTTCATTTGTCTTTTTTTACCCCCTTTGATCATTTGTTTTATTTCTTGAATTCCACGTATGGGTTAAAGTCATATGGTATTTGTCTTGAAGTAGATTTTTGTTAAGTGATAAAGGAATATTGAATTATTTTTGTTTTTTAAACATTTTTTATTTTGTGAAATATGCATAATATAAAATTTACCATTTTAACCATTTTTAAATGTAGAGTTCAGTGTTATTAAGTGCATATACATTATTGTGCATTAATGAAGACCATATATCTCCAGAACTTTCTCATCTTCCCAAGCTCTATACCCATTAAACAATAACTCTCCATACTTCCCTCCCCCAGCCCCTGACAACCACCTTTTCTACTTTCTGTGTCTATGAGTTTGACTAATCTAGTTACCTCACATAGATGGAATCATAAGGTGTACGAACTTTTACGGCTGGCTTATTTCCCTTAACATAATGTCTTCAAGGTTCATCCACATTGTAGCATATGTTAATATTTTCTTCCATTTTTAGCCTGAATAATTATCCATTGTATGTATATCCAACATTTTGTTTATATTCATCCATCAGTGTACCCCCGAGTTGCTTTTACTTATTGGCTGTTGTAATGATGCTATGAACATGGGTTTACAAATATCTTTTCCAGTCCAGCTTTACATCTTTTGGGTATATAGGCAGAAGTGGAATTGCTGTCTCATATGGTGTTTTCTGTGTGTAATTTTTTGAGGAATTGCCATACTGTTTGCCATAGAAGTTGTACCATTTTACATTCCTACTAGCAATGAACAAATGTTCCAATTTCTTCATATCCTTGCTTGCATTAAAAAAATTGCTTTTATCCTAATGGTTGTGATATTCTATTTCATGTAAAGACTTTATAGTATATTGTTTTATTTTTATTGTTTGTTTATATCAGGAACATGTTCACTGACAGGGCATTTGTTTTGATAGGTGTGGACTGTTTTTGGAAAAAATTTTAGCGGGAAAGTAAATAATGATAGTGTATGCAGTAATTAGCCAAAGACAGAAAACTAGATCATGGGCTACATTTCTATTTATAAGCTTTAAATTATGTAACTTTATGTACTTTGAATAAAGGATTCAAATTTTCCGAAGAAGCATAATTTTCAAATGTGATAATAAATTTAGGAAGTATTGACATCTCCATTTTCATTTACCTTATCACATATTTTTTGTTATAATTTTTATCCCACACTTGGCTTATTTGATACATTCTCTAAACCACAAAACAAATGAAACCTATGTATCTGTGTTAAAATGGAGTTAACAAATAAAATAATTATATTTGTTGATTTATTCCAGTTAGTCCAAATCAAAATGCAAGGCCATGCAAAAAGCCATGTTCTCTACGGACATCCTGCTCCAACTGTACCAGCAACGGCATGGAGTGTATGTGGTGCAGTAGTACGAGACGATGTGTGGACTCGAATGCTTACATAATCTCTTTTCCATATGGACAGTGTCTGGAGTGGCAAACTGCCACCTGCTCTCGTAAGTGTTTATCTGGAGTGACTTTTCATTTAAAGGTGACATAAATAAATTTTCTGTGACGGAAGGAGGAATTAAACATTTGAAGAAGTTTTTAAAAGATGGGAATGAGTGTTGCAGCTAGTTTTAAAACCTATTAATTGTATAAGCTGCAGATTTATACCATACCATCATTTTGAATTCTAATTATTTTATCCTACATGCACACACACACACACACACACACATTTTGCCACATTTGTGCTCTCCCCAACTCTGAGTGTATGTTGCAGATAGTTTAACGCTTCACGGAAGTGCTTATTGTTGCAAAGGTCACATATTGCTTTGGTGTCCTTTAATCTAGCACAGTTTCCATGCCTTACACAACTGATGTTTTTAAAGAAGCTACACCATTTGTTTTGTAAGTGTCCCAATTTGGATTTGTCTTATTCTCTCCTCATGATTAGATTCAAGTTAGGCATTTTTTGGCAAGAATACTAATCATATCAGTGGTGCTGCATCTACTACAAAGGCAGGATGCGCTTGGAATCACATGGAGAGTTACGTCAGCAGGGTGGTACTGGACTTGCTATGGGCTGTACTTCAGGAGAAGATCTTACCCCTTGCTGGTCTCATGTTTTGTAAGGACTGGAGGACCAAGATGCACTTGCCTGCGTGTATGATACTGGGTAGTGTGTCGTTATGAGAATGGCCTTTCTTGCAAAGGCAAATTGCATCAGGATGCTGCTGCCAAGGGAAATGCATAACACCACTGGTAGCACCTGGCCTCCTTGTAGGAATCTGAAGCCACATACAGCTTTTTTTTCACTTCGGAAAATGTAGAAGCTGCTGGTCTCGGCTAGCTTTGTGCTAGCAGAAAATATGATTTATCTTTCCACAATCTACCTTCTGACACTGGGGCTCATCAAAAAATGCCTTTCCAACAGGGATGTGAAGTAATTGGTCTGTTCAGATTTATAATAAGATGGTAGGAACTATCATGTACTTCCGTTGCTCCCACCACCTCCTTTTCAATATTGAATCAATTCATTCGTGCCACACTTTTGGTGTCTGTCCCTTCTGTGACTGATCCAGACTTTACGTCCTTTTTTGGGGAATATACTCTGCAGGTGCCCGGGGTTACCATTCCACAACCACAGTTAGCTGCAGAATCACCTTAGATAAAGTTGGAGTTCAAGTGTGTATTCATCCAGAAGTCCTTTATTTAAGCAAAGCAAAACATCTGTTTACTTGCTAAATCCGAACAGGCACAGATGAAATGAGAGGAATGTTTTGTTCCTCTTCAGTTCCCCACTTCCCAACACCTGAATGTCTAGGAAGCTCACTAGAACAGAAGAATCAGGAGTCCTTAGGTTTGTTTTGTGTTATTTTTCTTCCCAATACTTTTACCTGCAATAAGCTGGGTTTGCAATGAGTGAATCCGGTTACCAGGTGCCAGGTCCCAAAGGAACTGCAGTTACAGTGCAGTGAAAGGAGATAGAATAGTAGCCACTTGAAGTCCTGTATGGGTTAAACTCAGGAATATGTTGTAGTTGAAGAGTGTTCAATGGGCTAGGGAAGGGACAGTTTTAATCTTTCTAAGGGAATACTCCTCAGGGGATCTTGTCATCCCAAGCCTAGTTTTTTTCTCTTAATTGCTCTAAATTATGCACTGTTACGCTTTCTCTCACCCAATCTTTGCAGCTCTTTTAGGTCCAGTTCAGGTTTTGCATCAGTCCACTGGCTTCCCTCTGTTCTTTCCCTCCTGCAAGCAGGCACTTGCAGGGTTCCTGGGAGTTTGGGCCTTAACACAGCTTGTTCCTGCAACTTTATTTAAAGTTCCTTCTGGACTTTCTTATCAGCCTGTTGGCTTCCTTACCTTCCTTCCATAAGAGCAGCCACTGCCAACATGACTATAATGATGTATGGATAAGTATCCTAGCAGCAACATGCGTTGTCTGCCCATCCATTCTTCCTTCCATCCTTCCCCTGAGATCTCTAAGAGCTGCTTCTTTTAAGAGGAGCTTCCTAAGTCTGAGATACCATTTGGTGGTGAATCTATTGTTCTGAGGCTTGCTTCTGGGATCTAGTGGCCCACAGACAACATGGCCACCCAGTTATAAGCTCTTCTTGCTTGGATGAGCAACCTTCTCATTTAGAGGTAGCCAGCTGCTTAAGATAGTGCAGGTGGAGACTCAATGGTCTTTCCAGAGCTTACATCACTCCCAGAGATACCCCCCTAGCCTACCAACCCAGCTAAACCCATATTTGCTCCATATAGGCACCACTGTTGCTTGAAGAGCTGAGACAAAACAGTAAGTGCCACAATGCAGGCTACAACTTCTAGGCTGTGGCTGTTGGATATATTTGTTTTCCCAGGCTCTCAGCATCAAGTGGAAAGGTGTTCCTGGGATGGGCATGGCTGGGTACAGTAGGTGTTGAGTTCCTTGTTGCTGTCCTTTTTTAGGAACTTTGATAGAGAATGGGGATGGACCTCATTCGGTGCATGGCACTGGGGTTGTTGCAGGCATGAAATGGTCTTACTCCCACAGAAAACATCTTATTAGGAGTCAGCTGCCCAGGGGAGCTGCATACCAGTACTGCAGACTTGGGGGGAACTGAGAGACAGTACTCAGGCTCTCCTGCCTCCATAGTCATGTTTGTCTTCCCACAAACATTAATGTTTTGTGAAAGAAGCCAGACACAAAAGATTATATACTGTGTGACTCCATTCAGATAAAGTTCAAAAATAGGCAAAACTAAGGTTTCTTATTTAGGAATGAATATCTAGGTGGTAAAACTGTAGAGTAAGGTGAAAGTTAATGCACATGACAGATAGTGGATGCTGCCGGTAGAAGATTGAGGTGCTGACTAGGACAGGCGTGCAAGGGAGGCAATATTCCACCTCCAGGCTGAGTGCATTCACAGAGTGTTTCTGTACAATAACTTATTAATCTCCCATTTTTCTTTATGGACTTCGCTATGTGAGTTATAGGATAAAAGGGTAAAAGGTAGGGAAAAAGAAGCTCGTAAAGTTCCCAAGCTCTTATATGCTTAAGAATTTTCTAAAAATTACTTAGAGTTAAATCTAAGTCGTATTTACTTCTCACAAATCTTTCTTGTATTCCGTATCTTTATTTATTCACCTTTTAGAGAATAGTCTTCAGTAATTCTTTCAAATAAATTCATGGCTAGTAAACTTTTTGAGTTTTTGTATGTCTAAAATGTAATTGTTTTATGTTCACGTGACTGACAAAGTGGCTGGATGTGGGAGTTCCAAGTTATTCTTTCCTCAGACCCTGTAGCGTTTGCTGTTTTGAGTGAGAATTCTCATGTGAATTTGATTTTCATTCCTTTGTGGGGCATCTTTTTAAAAGAAGTCTTTAAGAAGTAAAAGATTTTAAGTTTTTTTTCTCTTTATCCTTGGGATTCCAAATTTTGTAACTCAATTCAGTTTTCCAGTAATTGAGTTGGATTTTAAAAATGGAGTCCCATTGGCTCTTTGAATCTGAAGAGTGGTTTCTTTCTTTATCTGCTAAAAATGGTCTTTAATGCTTAGATTCTATTTACTCTTTTTAAAGAAATGCTTTATTCTATTTACTCTTTTTAAAGAAATCTTAAAATAACGGTTGGAATTTCTAGCTAAAGCTCAGTATGTCTTAAATTCACTTATATTTTCCATCTCTTACTTACAATTCAGATGTTTTTTTCTTCTTCATGGTTGATTATTTGGGGATTTTTATTTGTTTTAAAGTGATGTTTTTGAAAACCTGTATTTCCACTATAAAAACTGTAACTGTGTTTTTTGAGAAGGTATGAACACTGGTATGAAGTGCATCTTCAGCACTGGCTGATACGTATACTGGTAGGGCTGTCCGCTGGGGGTGCGTACGCCAGCTGTTCACTTCTACCGTTAATTTTTGACTCTTCTTTTTTTGTTTTCTTGATTTTGATTTCTTGAGGGTTTTGTTTTCTACTTCAACCATTTGTTCTTGGGCACTTAGTCTAGTGTGCTGGATTTTTCTTTTCTGTAGGTCTTTTCTTTCACTGTTTATGTCTTTTGTCATATTTGCCTTCTTGGTGGCTATCTATAGCCCATTTTTAATGATGGTGTCCGATAATGGTTATATTTGTTCCACAGCCCTTTAAATTATATATGCCCTTTGCATCCTTGTGGGGAAGAGGGCCATTGAACTTCTCTTCAAGGAGACCTTGTATTTTTTGGAAGTAGTATTCACGTCACAGTGATCTCCTCCTTGTGAGAAACAAACTCCTTCTCTATTATGTCATTCTTCCATGTTTTTAACCAACAGGCTTTTAATAAGCTATAAGGAAATGCTAGGAAATAAAATAAAGACTAGGAATAAAGGTGGCATCTTTGGTCAAAGTCAGAGTGCTGAAAGTAGCTGAGTGTTATTGTTTCAAAGATGTCAGCTTTTGGGCAATGTTTATGTTGTACTTTTGCCTTTAACTTTATGTTTTGTTAGCATTAATTATACATAAGGAATTTACATGATCATTTCTACTGCATGTGTCTGGTCCTTCACTAAACATTTAACAGTAGTAAGTCTTTAAAAACATTCTTAGATTTATAAATAAGACTGTATTAGAAATGGCATACATTTTATGTTGCTTTTAGAAAGTTGTTTCAGTGATCAATTTAGGTTTTCTGGTAAACGGAACTTGAAGGAAACTTTTCTTTGCTAACGAGAAACAAATAAGGATTTTATAATATTCCCCAATGTTTTTTTAGTTGTAATATTGTTATATTAGTACTTAAAATTCACAAATTGAAGAAAAGAAATATATCTTAAGACAAATTTAGCCTAATGTTTTATGAGAAAGCTTTATTAATAACTGCAATTATAAATAATTGACATTTTTACTTAAAATATTGGTTATTCTTTTTGTGAAATGAGCTTCAAAAGGAAAATTTAATGCAGTAATAGAAGGTTTATAAAATAAACCTTTACAAATAAAAATGTAATTAAATTGATACGGTGAAAATGGAATAATAGGAAACATGAGAATATAGTACACATCTCATAAATCTGTATTTCGGTATTTTACAGGTTTATGTACATGTTCAATTTAAACATTTTTTCTCGGCAGTTAGGGAAGGTAATATTTTTTAAATTGATTAAAATTTATTTTTTAGAGCAGTTTTAGGTTCATGGCAATTTTGAGAGGAAGGTGCAGAGAGTTCCTGTATATCCTTTGCCCCCACACATGCCCAACTTCCCCCACTGTCAACATCCACACCAGAGGGGTACATTTGCTACAGTGGATGAACCCACACAGATAATCATAATTGCCCAAAGTCCATACTTTATATTAGGGTTCACTCTTGTTGTGATACATTCTGTAGGGTTTGACAAATGTATAATGGCATGCATCCATCATTATGGTATCATACACAGTAGTTTTACTGCCTAAAAATCCTCTGAGCTCCACCTGTTCATCCTTCTCTCTCTCCTAACTCCTGGCAATCACTAATATTTTTACTGTCTACATAGTTTTGTCTTTTCCAGATGTCATGTAGTTGGAATCACATAGTATGTAGCTTCTCAGATTGGTTCCTTTCACTTAGTAATATGCATTGAAGTTTCATGTCTTTTTATGGCTTGGTAGCTTATTTATTTTTTAGAGCTGAATAATATTCCATTGTGTGGTTGTACCACAATTTATTCACCTACTAAAATCTTGCCGCTTTTGGCAAGTTTTGGCAATTATGAATAAAGCTGCAATAAACATCTGTGTGCAGGTGTTTGTGTGGACATAAATTTTCAGTTCATTTCGGTAAATATCAAGGAGTGTTATTCCTGGAATGTATGGTAAAATATGTTTAGTTTTGAAGAAACCACCAAAGTGTCTTTCAGAGTGGCTGTATTTTGCATTCCCACCAGCAATGGATGTTTCTGTTACTTTGCATTCTGCATACTTGCCAGCTTTGGTGTTGTCAGTGTTTTGGATTTTGGCCATTTAATAGGGGTTCCTCCTTGTTGTTTTAGTTTGCAGTTCTCTAATAACATATGGTATGGAGCATCTTTTCATACTTGCCTCTGTATATCTTCTTTGGTGAGGTATCTGTTTAGGTTTTTTGCCCATGTTTAAATTTTGGTTGTTTGTTTTCTTATTATTGAGTTTTAAGAGTTCTTTGTGTATTTTAGATAACAGTCCTTTATCAGGTGTGTCTCTTCTAAATATTTTCTTTCAGCTTATGGCTTGTATTTTCATTCTCTTGACAGTGTCTTTCCAGAGCAGAAATTTTAAATTTGAATTTAAATTTTAATGAAGTTCAGTTTATTAATTTTTTCTTTCATGGATTGTGCCTTTGATGTAATAACTAAAACATCATCACTAACCTCAAGGTCATCTAGATCTTACATGCTATCTCCTGGGACTTTTATAGTTTTGCTTACAATGCTCATCTGTTCTTGCATGTTACCATTAGAACCTTTAGCATATTATTCAGAGTTGTTTTAAATTCCTGGTCTGATAATTCTGATACTCCTACCATGTCTGGTCTGATGCTTGCTTTGTCTTTTCACATTGTGTTTTTTGCCTTTTGATATGCCTTGTATTTTTTTCTTGATAGCCAGATATGATTTGCAGGTAAAAGAGACTGCTATAAATAGGCCTTTCGTAACGTAGTGGTAGGGTGTGGAAGGAGTGGAAGTGTTCTGTAACTGATTGATGAAGTCTCAGTCCTTTGGTGAACTTGTGCTTCATGCTGTGAACTTCACTAGTGCTTCTCAGTTTTTTCCCCTCTCCCGGGTGGTACAGGGTGGCTGGCTGGATTTGTGTATTTCTTCTTCCACGTGGAAGGCCAGAGCAGGCTAGAGTTGGGCATTTCCCTTTTACAGGTCAAGAGAGCTCTTATAAAACCTCAGCAGTTTAGGCTCTGTTAAATAGTTTTTCCAGGCCTTGTTAAGAAGAACAGAATGCTCTGGCATGTTTCGGAATGGTTCCTTTTTGTCTTCCCCTGCTAGAAGCACAAGATGTTTTTTCTTTGATGTTCACTGTGAGGACCTTGTAGAGCTCCTGGAGGTAAACCTCCCAAGTGTGGAAGTGCCCCCGTGACTGGGTCCCTCTGGGAATTTTAACTCTCAGAGTTGTCCACACTGAACTTCAGGCAGTTGATCAGCTATGGTTCAGGGTTTCTTCCCTAGACACTGGATCCTGCAGAGGTTTCAAATTTGGTACATTATGATTCTCTGTATCCTCCTGCCTGTCTCTCCAATCTTGCAGGCAGGGGATTTGCCCTGTGACCTCACTTCTCTGGTAGATCTAAGAAGAGTTGTTGACTTTTCATTTTGTGCTGCTTCTTACTTTTTGTTAGGGTGGAGTGGTAACCTCTGAATTCCTGACATGCTGGATCAGGAATCAGAAATCTCCAGTAATCATCTGATGATGTAATTTCTTACAGATTGATTTTTCAAATTCTTATACATTTCAAAAACCATATCGAATGTTTTACAACTTAATTTTTCAAAAAGCCAAAAATAAATTAAAATGATTGCTCTAATTGCTTGTAGTTTATACAGTCTCTCTACTATTCATAACGTAGGAAAAATAGCATAGACAATACAAAAGCTTTCCTATATTATTGTCTAAGAAACATTAGAATCTGTCAAGTTTTGAATCATTATTGAATACTAAAGAATGAATTTTCTGTTAATCTTTCAGCAATGCCTGTTGCTTTCCACCCTTGAGCAAAAGGAAAACCAACATTTCCTTATGTAATAGTTTCATATGTAAAATAAAATCTGAGAAAAAATGTTGCTCTGAACATGACATTTTGTAACTTGTTATTAAAACCCAAAATCAAGTAGATAAACACAACTACAAGATTAATAGTTTGTCATTCAGTCAGTGCAAGATACCCAGCATCCTTTCATCTAAGATTTCCCCAGTTGTTTGGAAAGCATTAGCAAGAATGCTGTACTTGAGAGAATAGTTTAGACTTATTTTGTATGTAATGCTTCTTTAAGACATTTTATTGGTTATATTTCCTTTAAAAGATAGTCCTAAAATAAAATTTACTTTCCTAGGAGATATCCATAGACTATAAATATAAAAATAGATTTATTCTGGGTGAGACCTAGTAAAGATCTACTTCAAATCATCACATGATAGTAAATAATTGGAATGTCAAGATAACATACCTAATTTTATATTTTCCATGATTTCCTATTGATTTTGTAGCAACCCTGTACAGTTTTGAAGATAGTTAGAATAACCCAATCAACAATACTGTGGGGTAGCTACAATCATATATGTAAGAGAACTATTTCAAAGCATGACGGCTAAGAAGAGGTATGGTAATAGATGAAATGTTCAGTTATCTAAGGATCTTTTAGTACTGCTGAACAAATATAAATTCCAAAAGGAAGTATGTTCATTCAATGATTTATTTGTCTATAGAAATAACATTAGTCAGTTGTATTCAAAGATTCAAATAGTGTTCTTCCTTTTTAAATTATTATTATTATTAAGGAAATAAAGGAGACAGTACTCATTTTCCACCTTCTTATATCCATTCTCTACAATGCTCAGCATGCAAAAAATTCTTCATAAGAAATCATATTGTAATTGATGAATTCTTTAATCCAATACTCTCTTATGCCTGCACAGTTCACTGTATTGAGTTCTTGATGTTCACTGAGAAACTTATGCCTTTCTTGTTGGCAGCAATCTGAGGAATATTTCTATTTCCAGTAATATTAAAACACTAAGTGGCAATTAAGTTATTATTACCACCATAACAATGAAATTTGGTCTGCCAGAAATGACAATTTCTTCCCCCTCTAGGTTTTTACTAGCATGTGGCTAGATCATTCATGATATCTTATACCACTCTCACTATCTTCTATGGATAAACAATTTCCAACACAAAGAGTGCCTTTTCTAGCAAAATATCAGTAAAGTAATTAAAGTCTCAGCCCAATATAGAATACTCTGGTTATGAATTAAAAATTTAAAACAGCACATAGCAACTATAGTGAATATAATGCAAACTATACTATGTTCGTACTTGGAAAGGCCATCACAGTCCTCATAAGCTTTGTTGAAGCTCATAGATTATACGTCAATTAAGCACACAAGGTTGAGCTTCAGCATGTGAATATTGGAGGGATATTCTGTAGCCCTCAAAGTCAGACAGAGCCTTTGCTGGTTGTCTGGCTGACATAGTGATTTGGTGCCCAAGTTCCCATTCAGTTTGGCTCTTTGGGTGAGTTTGAGTTTACTCATCACATAATAGCCAAATGCTAGTATCTTGGACCCTTGGGAAGAGCATTGTCAATGAAAGGCAGTACACATGGGGCTCAGCTGTGTCAGGATGGACAGGCAGCAATTACACTGGATGTTCACAGGCAGGTGCAGAGTTTTTCCTTGAATGCCCTCACTAGGCACAAGAACAGCTAACATGATTCTACATCACGGACAAGGGTAAATGTGGTCTGTAGGCCCTGGATGAGCTTCCAAAAGGTCCTAAAAACAGGTAAAGTTCTCAGGAACCTTTAAGTGCTGACTTCATTTTTCTTCATGTCATGGTTACCATATACCTTTTTTCACCTTTAAGTTAGTTCATTTATGTCCTCTTTGCTCATGATGTATGTTTTATTTCCTTTAAGCAGTTGCTGTCTCGTAGATATTATTACAAAAAATGTTTACATTAACTATAGACAACTTTTTACAGTCTTTTTTCCAGATCATATTTATTTTTCCATTAGCTTACAATTCCATTTGAATATAAAGTCATTTAACATATTTTGTTAATGTTCCTGTCATGCAGCTCAAAACTGTTCTGGATTGAGAACCTGTGGACATTGTTTGGAACAGCCTGGATGTGGCTGGTGCAATGATCCTAGTAATACAGGAAGAGGACACTGCATTGAAGGATCTTCACGGGGACCAATGAAGCTTGTTGGGATGCACAATAATGAGATGGTTCTTGATACCAGTCTTTGTCCTAAAGAAAAGAACTATGAGTGGTCCTTTATCCAGTGTCCAGGTAATAAAAATGTGATGAAAATGATTCCAGTTTGGAAACCAAGAATGATTTGTTCTTTCTTATAATAAATATTAAAAAAAAAATAATGAAACTCACATTTCACAGATGAAAAAATATTCTTCCCTATATCCATCTCTATTGTGCAGATGGCATTCTGTTTGGAATCATTAAATAGGCTAACCAAATGCATGGTATACAATTATTATATTTGGCTTCACGTGAATTGCTAAGAGGAAAAATACTGCGTTCATGCCAATTTTCTACCTTGTACTATAGTCTTTTATTGTTCATAGTATTATAATACTTTAGAATTCAAGGCAATTCAGAAGATCCAGTCAAACTTCATGCTTAGTGTGGGAATGTTTTAAATGGTATTTGTGATGGAATCAGTGGGCCTCATTTTGAATACCGTTTGATTTTGAAGGTCAATAGTTTTCAGGTTTGTTTTTTTTTCCCCATAGGAAGTCTGTTCTTAAACTGAATAAAACCAGTTTCCTGGAAAAATTAGCTTATTCAGTATATTTTTATTGAGTGCCTACTATGTGCCAAAGAGTGTTTCAAGTGCTAGAGACACAACAATTAACAAATTAGACTAAAATCACTGCATTCATGAAGCCTGTATTCTACCTGAAATTAACAAAATTAATTATACACACATACATATATGAAGTTATGTGCTTTTGAATAAAGTCCTGTTAAATAAATAAAACAAGGAAGGGGGATAAAGCTTGCATTTTTATTTATTTATTTTTTATTTTTTTTAAAGATTTTATTTATTTATTTTGACAGAGATAGAGACAGCCAGCGAGAGAGGGAACTCAAGCAGGGGGAGTGGGAGAGGAAGAAGCAGGCTCATAGCGGAGGAGCCTGTGTGGGGCTCGATCCCACAACGCGGGGATCACTCCCTGAGCCGAAGGCAGCCACTTAACTGCTGTGCTACCCAGGCGCCCCAAAGCTTGCATTTTTAAAGGGTAGTGAGAGAAGAGCTCACTGAGAAGTAGCAATAAACAATTCATGTAGATGAGGGAGTGAGTCATAGGGATATCTGGGGAAGGGTTCTAGAACAGGTAACAGTCTGACACAAGGACTTGGGTAAAAGAGTTTATTTGAGAGATGAATCCAGGAGACACAACTGAGGGAACAGAGAGTTTCAAAGAAGGGAGAAAAACTAATAATATTATTAAGCTGGCTACTGTACTTGGAAATTTGGGCTCACACCCACTAGGGACCTATGAAGAACCATGTAGAATGTTTCTCAGAGTTAACCCACTGAGGGACTGGGAGGGTAGGGCACTCATCTATGGCTTCTCATTGGTTGAGTGATACCTTTGGAGGTAATATACTTCTGAGCTGTACCAGCATGTCTGGTCTATAGTTTTCCCTGGCACTATTGAAAATTCTGAGGCTGAAAAGTAGAGAGACACTACAGAATTTGCTTTAGGTGAGTCACTGACAGTGTGCTGTTCTGAAACCAGATGGATTTGTGGGAATGTGGCACAGAGTGCAATGATACTTGCTACATAAACTTTGAAATATATGAAAAGCAAAAATGAACAAACTATTGGTTTGTACAACAACATGATTGAATCTTAAATTTTTTTTTTGCTTAGTGAAAGAAACCAGACCCAAAGGCTAAATGTTGTATTATTTCATTTATAAAATGATCTGGAACAGGCAGAACTGTGGGGATGGAAAACAGATCAGTTATTTGCCAGGAGTAGCAAAGGTAGGGATTGATTTCAAGAGGGCCTCACAATGGAATTTTTTGTGTTATGGAACTGTTCTTTATGATACTGTGTTAGGTTGATGCATGACTCCATGCATTTGTCAAAACCCATATTGTATACCACAAAGAACCAACTTTCCTGAATGCAAATTA
The DNA here is from genome assembly GCF_017311325.1 of Ursus maritimus. Classification (NCBI taxonomy): domain Eukaryota; kingdom Metazoa; phylum Chordata; class Mammalia; order Carnivora; family Ursidae; genus Ursus; species Ursus maritimus. The sequence continues at coordinate 15,372,045 of NW_024426885.1, read as the reverse complement.
AAAAGAAAAGTCAACTAGAATACCAGGGGATCCCAGGATATAAAGTAAACTGTGACAATTAAATTTAACTATATTACAAATGCCATAATGTCATAAAAGAAAAAAAAAAGAAGAGCTGACCTGAGTAACTTTGGAAAACAGTTTGATTGGATACTGTAAAGTTAAGGGAAAAAAAAACTGTATATAAGATTGTATTCTGGTTAGTAAATTTGTTTATCACGTGGTATAAGTTAACGTTTCTAACGACACTTTATGTGTTTACTAGGTTTGGACAAATAGATTGTGTTTGATTTAAACCAGGTTTTCTACTGTCAGAGCAAGAAGTTAAAAATAAGCAAGGACTGAAGACTATAGAGAACCCTGTGGTGTTGGATTAGGGTCTGAGATAATAGTTGAATTCATGTTTATTTTAATATATATATACCAAGAAGTAAATATAGATATGCGTGTATACATAGGTTAGTATATATCTACATGTATTTCCTAGTTCTGTCTATCAGGAGGGTCTAGAATCCATGACATCCCTGTAGCAACGAGCACATCTAGTGCCTGCATCTTGGTTTCTAAATACTGTTTTCCAGTGAAAGGAACCAGGGCACCACAGAGAAATGGCTAATTCTTGTGCTGGGACAAGGAGAATACATGATTAGCCTGGAGCATTGTTTGGTGCCAGAAAGTAAGAAAGAACTTAAAAAAAAAAAAAAAAAAAAGAGGATGGGATCATTATCATGCCAAAGGGACACAGTGCCAACCTAAAAGAGTTCTCAATGGATGAAATATGAGCAAAAGATAATGATCGTATTGCATTATAATTCAAAAACCTAAATAATATCCTGATTCTACACTGATTAAATGATTTAATAAATAATAAATGGATGAGAATGAACAAAAATTCCTTACAGAAAATTCTTAATAAATGTAGAAGGAATGAGGGAAATAAAAAAAAAACCTATTAGAACCCCACAGTAAGAATTGCCATAAGAATAATACATTTAATATTGAAATTGGGGAATGAAACTTTAAGGAAAAATAGGGTACTTGTGTAGCTTTGAAGCTTCTCAGTAATCACTTCTTTTCTTTTTTTTCATTGTTTCAAGTTTTTATTTAAATTCTAGTTAGCTAACATACATTGTAATACTTGTTTTGGAACAGAATTTAGGGATTCATCACCTACACACAACACCCGTGCTCATCACAGCAAGTGCTTCCTTTATACCCATCACCCATCTAGCCCGTTCCCCTGCCCACTTTCCCTCCAGGAACCCTCAGTTTGTTCTCTATAGTTAAGAGTTTCTTTTATGGTTTGCCTCCCTCTCTCTTTTTTTTCTTCCCATATGTTTATCTGTTTTGTTTCATAAATTCCACATATGAGTGAAATCATATGGTATTTGTCTTTTTCTCACTGACTTATTTCCCTTAGGTTAGTACACTGTAGCTCCATCCATGTTGCTGCAAATGGCAAGATTTCATTCTTTTTGATGGCTGAGTAATATTCCATTTTATGTGTGTGTTTGTGTGTGTGTGTGTGTGTACCACATCATCTTTAGCCATTTATCACTTGATGGACATTTGGGCTCTTTCCACATTTTGGCTGTTGTTAGATAATGCTGCTATAAACATCAGGGTGCATGTGCCCCATCAAATCAGTATTTTTGTATCCTTTGGATAAATACCTAGTAGTGCAATTGCAGGGTCATAGGGTAGCTCTATTTTTAACTTTTTGAGGAAACTCCATACTATTTTCCAGAGTGGCTGTACCAGTTTACATTCCCACCAACAGTGTAAGAGGGTTCTCCTTTCTCCTCATCATCGTCAAAATCTGTTGTTTCCTGTTTTGTTAATTTTAGCCATTCTGACTGGTGTGAGGTGATATCTCCTTGTGGTTTTGATTTGTATTTCCCTGATGATGAGTGATGTTGAACATCTTTTCATATGTCTTCTTTGGAAAAATACCTCTTCATGTCTTCTGCGCATTTCTTAACTGGATTTTTTTTGGGGGGGTTGAGTTTGATAAATTCTTTATTAATTTTGGATACTAACATTTATCAGATGTCATTTGTAAATATCTTTCCATATTCCAAAGGTTGCCTTTTAGTTTTGTTAATTGTTTTGCTGTGCAGAAGCTTTTTATCTCAAGTCCCAATAGTTCATTTTGCTTTCTGTTTTCGGTGTAATTGTAAATGGGATCGAGTCCTTGATTTCTCTTTCTACTGCTCATTATTGGTGTATAGAAATGCAACAGATTTCTGTACATTGATTTTTGTATCCTGTGATTTTTTTGGATTCATGTATCAGTTCTATCAAATATTTTTGGTGGAGTCCTTTGGGTTTTCTACATAGGGTATCATGTTGTCAGTGAATAGTGCAAGTTTGACTTCTTCTTGCCAATTTGGATGCCTTTTACTTCTTTGTTGTCTGATTGCTGAGGCTAAGACTTCTAGTACTATGCTAAATAACAATGGTGAGAGTGGAAATCCCTGTCTTGTTCCTGACTGTAGAGGAAAAGCTCTCGGTTGTTCTCCATTGAGGATTATATTAGCTGTGGGTCTTTTGTATATGGCCTTTGTGATATTGACTTATACTCCCCATATCCTACTATATTGAGGGTTTTTATAAAGAATGGATGCTCTATTTTGTCAAATGCTTTTTCTGCATGTATTCAGAGGATCATATGGTTCTTATCCTTTCTTTTATTAATGTGTTGAATCACATTGATTGATTTGTGAATATTGAACCACCCTTGCAGCCTAGGAATAAATCCCACTTGGTTGTGGTGAATGATTCTTTTAATGTACTATTGGATTCAATTTGCTAGTATTTTGTTGAAAATTTTTGCATCCATGTTCATCAGGAATATTGGCTTGAAATTCTCCTTTTTAGTGGGGTCTTCATCTGGTTTTGGAATCAAAATAATGGTGGCCTTATAGAGTGAATTTGGAAGTTTTCCTTCCATTTCTATTTTTTGGAGCAGTTTGAGGAAAATAGGTATTAACACTTCTTTAAGTGTCTGGTAGAATTCCCCTGTGAGACCATCTGGCCCTGGACTTTTGTTTGTTGGGAGTTTTTTGATTACTGATTCAATTTCTTTGCTGGTTATCAGTCTGTTCAAATTTTCTATTTTTTTTCCTGTTTCAGTTTTGGTAGTTTATATGTTTCTAGGAATTTATCCATTTCTTCCAGATTATCCAGTTTGTTGGCATATAATTTTTTGTAATATTCTCTTATAATTGTGTTTCTGTGGTGGTGTTTGTGATCTTTCCTCTCTCATTTGTGACTTTGTTTCCTTTCTGTTTTCTTTTTGATAAGTCTGGCTAGGGGTTTATCAATTTTAGTAATTCTTTCAAAGAACCAGCTCTTACTTTCATTGATCTGTTCTGGTTTTTTATTGTTTCTATATTGTTTATTTCTGCTCTAATCTTTGTTATTTCTCTTCTTCTGCTGGCTTTAGGCTTTGTTTGATGTTCCTTTCTTAGCTTCTTTAAGTGTAAGGTTAGGTTATGTATTTGAGATTTTTCTTGCTTCTTGAGGTAGGCCTGTGTTGCTATATTCTTCCCTTTTAGGACTGCTTTTGCTGCATCCCAAAGGTTTTGGACTGTCATGTTTTCATTTTCATTTGTTTCCACGCATTTTAAAAAATTTCTTCTTTAATTTCCTGGTTAACCCCTTCATTGTTTAGTAGGATGTTCTTTAACCTCCGTGTATTTGTGGTCTTTCCAAATTTTTTCTTGGGGTTGACTTCCAAGTTTCAAAGCATTGTGGTCAGAAAATATGTCATGGTATGATCTCAATCTTTTTGTATTTATTAAGGTCTAATTTGTGACCCAGTATGTGATGTATTCTGGAGAATGTCCATGTGTACTTGAAAAGAATGTATATTCTGCTGCTTTAGGATAATATGTTCTGAATATATCTGTTAAGTCCATCTGGTCCAGTGTGTCGTTCAAAGCCCTTGTTTCTTTGTTGATTTTCTGCTTAAATCATCTCTCCATTGCAGTGAATGGAGTGTTAAAGTCCCCTACTATTATTGTATTATGATCAATGAGCTTTTTTATGTTTGTTATTAATTGATTTATATATTTGAGTGCTCCCAAGTGGAGGCATAACTACTCACAACTGTTAGATCTTCTTGTTGGATAGACTTCTTTATTATGATATTTGCTCTTTTTCATCTCTTGTTATAGTCTTTGTTTTATTTTTTATTTTTATTTTTTTTTAAAGATTTTATTTATTTATTTGACAGATAGAGACAGCCAGCGAGAGAGGGAACACAAGTAGGGGGAGTGGGAAAGGCAGAAGCAGGCTCACAGTGGAGGAGCCTGATGTGGGGCTCGATTCCATAACGCCGGGATCACGCCCTGAGCTGAAGGCAGACGCTTAACCGCTGTGCCACCCAGGCGCCCCTATAGTCTTTGTTTTAAAATCTAGTTTGTCTGATACAAGTATGGCTACTCCGGCTTTTTTTTAATATCCATTAGCATGATAAATGATTCTCCATCCCCTCACTTTCAATCTGCAGGTGTTTTTAGGCTTAAAATGAGTCTCCTATAGACAGCATATAGATGGGTCTTTTTTTTATTATTATTATCCAATTTGATTCCTATGTCTTTTGATTGGAGCATTTAGTCCATTTACATTCAGAGTAATTATTGATAGATATAAATTTAGTGCCATTGTGTTACCTGTTAAGTCATCATTTCTGGAGACTTTTTCTGTTCCTTTCTAGTCTTTGTTGATTATGGTCTTTCTTTCCCACTCAAAGACTCTTCTTTAATATTTCTTTCAGGGCTGGTTTAGTGGTCGTGAACTCTGTTACTTTTTTTTTTTTTTTTTTTCTGGGAAACTCTTTATCTTTCCCTCTATTCTGAATGACAACCTTGCTGGATAAAGTATTCTTGGTTGCGTATTTTTCCCATTCAGCACATTGCATATATCATGCCACTCCTGTCTGTCCTGCCAAGTTTCTGTGGAGAGATCTGTTGCTAACCTAATTTTTCTTCCCCTGTAAGTGAGGTATTGCTTTTCCCTTGTTGCTTTTAGGATTTTTTTCTTATTTGTATTTTGCAAATTTTACTATGATATGTCTTAGTGTTGACCTGCTTCTGTTGAGTTTGATGGGTGTTGTCTGTGCTTCCTGGATTTGGATGTCTGTTTTTTACCCCCAGATCAGGGAATTTTTCACCTATAATTTGCTCAAATAAACCTGCCCCTTTTTTTCTCTCTTCTTCTGGGACTCCTATGATATGAATAAAATCTCCCCTCATGTGTTCCAGGTGTTCCTCAGCCTTCACCCTGTGTCCCAGCCATCTGCCCATCTGGTAGCACAGTTCACCTGTGTTTTATCTCAGGTATGCTGGCCGAGTTTCAAATCTCTAAACTTTAGGGACCCAGCATGGTGTGGATCCATGCTGGTCCTCTGGGGGAGGATCTCGCCATACGGGGGCTGGTGCTGATAGTCGTGGGAATGCACAACAGCTTGAAGTGAAGGAAAAGCTCACTAAAATTCGTCATCCAGATTAGCTGCCCTCAGTGTCTCTACCCTTATACTATGGAATAGGGCAACACGATATGGGGCCTGCTGGCTCTTTTGTCCCTTGAGAAGCAGAGCAGCCTCTCCCAGATGCACTCCAAGAATGGGGAAACAGCTCTCCCAGTGCATCCCTAGGGATCCTCTGATCCTGCTAACTTCTCTCCGGCCTCTGCCCTTCTTCTTCATAGGAGAACTGCTGTGCCCACCAGGCTCTACTCTGTCTGCAGTGTGTGTTGGGTTTGGCCAGCAAACCCTGAGATGGCAAATGAAAGGATTACTCCCAACACCTTAGTAGGAGAAAGGAGAGGCCTGGGAACCAGACGCTATAGTGGCCAAAGGCCTCGAACCAAGCTCTGTCTCAGCTTTTATTATGAGTTTAATTAATATACCATGTGCAAGGCAAGGAGTTCCTGAAATACGTGACCACTACAGGTGCCTGTATTTTAAACATCTACTCCCTGAATGAGAACCTTGAGCCGCAGTAAGACTCTGGCTGCTTTCAGCCAAGAAACTTCAAAGGACGCCTAGCGTTCCGGGCACTCCTCCTTTGCCTTTCAATTAGTCTCATCCAGGGAGGCATATACAAGTCGGGTTTTATCGATCCAGGCACTGTGAATCTCCACAAGCGCAGACTTCTAAAACTTCGGTCTTCGAGCTCCGCTGGTTATAAAAACTCACAATAATCAGCCCCTCTTGTTTTCCCAGTCAGTGGTTTTGGTGTTTTTCTTGTGCAATCCCTTGTGTGCTGCTTCTCTCTCTCTCTCTCCTCTCTCCATGATCAGGGAGATCCTCTCCTCTGTAGCCCATGATTCTTTTCTTCCCCCAGATCACTTCTCCGCACCTCTTACCTTCCATGACGTGGCCTCTTTTCTCCCTCTAGTTGTGCAGTTTGTTTTCTCAGTCCTCAGATTGATTTCTTGGATGTTCAGAATGATTTAATATTTATCTAGGTGTGTTTGAGGGATGAGGCAAGCATAAGTTCCTCCTACTAATCCACCATCTTAACTCCCACCTAGCAGTCACTTCTTAAACAGATCTCATACAGGAAAATATGATAAGTTGTACTACATTAAGATTTAAGAATTTTTTTATAAAAAACATTTAGAAAATGAGCAAAGAAGGCTACGAAATTGAAGATACTTACAATACTAACAATATAATAAAGCCTTTTATCCAGAATTGATATTTATTATACACCAGTAATGAAAGACAACACAAACCAAAATTGGGCAAGATAGTTGAACATCACAAAACAGAATATTTAAAAGGCCAATAAACATCTGAAAAGGTGTTTAATCTTTTTGGTCTTGAGGGAAATGCAAATGAAAACCACAAAATGATACCACTAATCACCCACCAGCATGTCTAAAATGAAAAAAAGATAATTTTAAATGTTAGCAAGGAGGTAGAGCAAATGGAAATCTCATATTTTGCTTTTTGAGAGCCTAAATGGTATAAGCACTTGGAAAACATTTTGGAAATATCTGTTAAAACTGAACAAATGCATATCCAGTGATTCAGAATTGTACGTCTAGGCCATGGCTGGTAAACTAGTCTGCTGCCAAATTTAGCCTGTGGCTTGTTTCTACATGGCCTGTGAGCAAGAGTAATTTCACATTTTTAAAATTGAAAAGGAGGAGGAAAAGGAAGAGTAGGGAAAGGAGTATAGGAGGGAAGGAGAAACAAAAGAAGGGAAGAATCTTTGATGGTCTATATGTGCCCACAGTGTCTAAAACACTTACTATTTGGTCCTTTACAGAAAATGTTTGCTGACCCCTGGTTTAGGCCCAGTAACCCAGCAGAGAGCATACTTACGTTCACTTGCAGGACATGCACAGGAATGTTCATAGCAGCACTATTTTAATAGCGCCAACCTAGAACTCATCCAAATGTTCATCAGCAATTGGAAGATTAAAGAAGTTGATATTATGCACAACAGAACATATAGCATGAGAATGATTAACCTGCAATTGCATGGGACAATATGGCGGCTCTCCTACACATAGTGTGAAGGGAAGGAAGCCAGACACAAACAAGACACTCTGACTCAGTTTACCTAATGTTCAAAAACAGGGGAAGCTGTTTTATGGTATTATAGGTCAGGGAAGTGGTTACTTTTGGGGGACAGCAACTAGTGACTGGAAGGGGGTACAAAGGAATTATTTCTAAGAAGTTTTCTTAGATTATATTTTTAAATATTAATTCTCCATTTCTGACCCTCTTTATTTCTCTCTGAATCACCTTTTTACTTTCTTGGTTGTTTTTCTGCCTTGCTTTAATGCCTCATTAAATTGTGAAGGTTATCTGTTTTCCCTTGGGCATCTTATAATTCAGTGCCCATTTCTGAGCTTGTGTTCATTCCTTTCCTTAGTTCAATCAACTCTTTTTTCATTTCTTCCTCTTTCATTTCCATTTCTATTCTTAACTGAATTTCTGATTTAAGGTAGTTTTTTAAGCTCTTCAAATGCTGGTTTGACTATATTTATTCTGTTTAGAGAGCTGTCATAGTTTCCTGCTTCATGGTTATATTTTTCAGGGGAATTTTCATCCATTAAGCTATGTTGGATCTGTTTTCCTGATTTTTTTTGTTTTCTGATCTTTAAATAATAACTGTGTAGCTTCTTTTTTTTTTCTTCCTTTTTCTGCATTGGTGTAGTTTGTAAGATTTCTGGTTTTATGGTCTCACTTTTGTCAGAACAGCAGAGTTTTGGTGGCCAGCGTAAGGATTATGTGTCCTCTGAATTTGTGGCTTTCTTTTTTGTCTTGTAAGAATTTAACTTTCCACTTTTTTTCTTTATCTCTTATCCACCTGGTCCCAAAGGGCACCTTTTTTACTTCCCACCTTTTTTTCTTCTGGAAGTTTTAATCAAGAGTAGTTCTTCTAATTATCCCTGCTTTTAAGTCACTTTTTTAAAAGATTTTATTTTTGTAAGTAATACCTACACCTAACATAGGGCTCAAACCTACAACCCCAAGATCAAGAGTGGCACATTCTACTGACTGAGCCAGCCAGGCATTCCTAAGACCTTTTCATATATAACATGCTCTGATCTACAGTGACATTGTCTTGATATTTTCATTCTTAGGATAGATTTACTCTTTTTAGGGGAGATTTTATATCAATTTTAATCTTGTTACTAGCTTCCCTCTTCTCTCTTCTGTTTTATCTTGGAAGCACTTGCTTACCACAAAATCTTGCAGTGAGATGGGAGCATATGAAATTGCTTCAGTGGATTTTTTTCTTCTTCTTGTCAGGTTATGATGAAGTTGTACTTTTTGGATAATTTTTTTTTCTATTCTTGTACTTCTTTTGGAGGATGTATTGGGAGGCAGAGTCCTAGGCAGCCTTCACTGTTTTCATTTTTCAAAAGTTTCTACTGTGTTTCCTAATGCTGGAACAAATGGGATTTTAAAGACATAATTTTCTAATAATTTGCTATTTTATTTTATTATCTTTATTTTTTAAAGATTTATTTATGAGAGAGAGAGAGCACGCACGGAGTGGGAGGAGGGGCAGAAGGGAGGGGAAGAGGGATTCTTAGGCAGACTCTGTGCTGAGTGCGGTACCTGACATGGGGCTCAATCCCACAATCCCGAGATCATGACCTGAGTTGAAACCAAGAGTTAGATACTTAACTGACTGCACCACCCAGGTGCCCTGACTTGCTATTTTATAGAAATACAATTTATTTTACTATATTATCCCTGTACTATGTGACCTTGGTGACTTCTTTTGTTCATTCTGGTACTTTTCTTACAGATTCCTTAAGATTTTCTTCATGTTGCTTTTCAATAAACATAGCATTATTTTTTTCCTTTCCAAATCCCTATTGTGTTGTCCCTACAGTGCAACATGGGATTGAATTAGTGAGAGTGGACATTAGTCTTAATTGGAAAATATTTAGCCTTTAACCTTTAAGTTTATTGTTAATATTGGTTTTTCATATATGTCCTTACAGATTGAGGAACTTCCCTTTTGTTCCTAATTAGTTGAGGTTGTTTTCTTAGTTTTTTTTTGTTTGTTTTAAATCATGACCAGATGTGTAATTCTTCCAAAGACATGCATCTATTAAACTGATCGTATGATTATTTTTTGGTTTAATTAATATCATTAACTCGTATTGATTGATTTTCAAATGCTAAATCAATCTTGCATTTCTGGATATACTCCACTTATGGTGTGTTATCCTTTTACTGTATTGCTGGGTTCAATTTGTTTAAATCTTGTTAAGTAGTTTGCATTTATATTGATGAGAATATTTGCCTGTAGTTTTCTTAGTGTATTGTTTGGTATCAGTCTCAAGAGTTGAGAAATACTTTTTCCTCTTCCATTTTCTGGAAGAGTTTATGTAAAACTGGCATTATTTCTTAAATATTTGGTGAAATTTACCTATGAAGAATCTGGCCTGGAGTTTTGTTTGGGAGAGGAATTTTAACTACAAATTCTTTTTTCTTTTTTCTTTTTGAGGGAGTTTGGTAGTTTGTGTCTTTTGAAGAATTTATTTCATTTAAGATGTTATTGACAGAAAGGTGTTCATAATAATTGCTATTATCCTTTTACTCTAAAGGATCTTTAGTGATAGCTTCTCTTTAAATTTTGATAATTTGTGTTTTCTCTCTTGATCAGTCTGTCTTGAGGTTTGTCAGTTTTCATTGATCCTATGAATAGCTTTTTGTTGTATTGATTTTCCTCTATTGTCCATTTAATATTTTGTTAATTTCTGCTCTTAATTTTTCCTTCTTTTTGCTTGCTTATAGTTTAATTTGCTTTTCTTCTAGTTATATAAAGTTGAACCTTAAATAATTGGGTTGATAATTTTTTCTAATATAAGCCTTGATGTTATGAATTTTCCTCTAGAAACTACTTTTCAGTAGTGGTTTTGTGATACTCTCTTTCCATATTTTTACTTCAAGCTACCTATGTTGTATTTAAAGTATTTTTTTATAGACAACACATTGTTCTTTCTTTTTAATACAATTTGATAGTGTCTGCCATTAAATTAATGTGTTTGAGTGTTATAAATTAAATGTTTTATCAAATTGGTTGACTTAAATTTCCATCTGGTTACTTGTTTTCTCTTTTTCCCATCTGTCCTTTGTATCTGTTTACTTCTTTTTCTGCCTTCCTTTGAATTAATTGAATATATTTAATGCTTCATTTTATTTATTGGTCTAATGACTATATTACCTTCTTTTTATGCTTGCTCTTGGATTTCTATTCATCTTTAACTTGTCACAGTCTACATTTAAGTGATATTATGATTTCACAGTAGAATAAGAGCCTTATTACTTTTAAATATGTTAAAAGTCACATAGTATACTCATTATTTTGCTTTAAATGGCAAGTTATCTTTTAAATAGTTTTTAAAATAAGAAAGAAACTTTATCATCAAGCAGAAATGGAGTAACAGTGAGTAGGGGGACCAACTATCCTGGAATGTGTCCAGGACTGAGGGCTTTCCTGAGATGTGGGACTTTCAGTACAAACACCAGGATAGTCCTGGGAAAACTGGAATGACTCTAAAAATGACCCAATTTAACTTCCCCTGCTTGACATTGGACAAGCAGCAAAAGTTAATGATCCCTCAGAAATTGGAAATCACGTGAGCCTTACCACTGTCCCCAGTTAGTGCCGGAAGAAAGTTTGCATGAGGTGGTGCCGTCCGGGGACACAAGTAGAGTCTGGTTATCCTGAGTTGGAGAGATGGAACTGGGAATCTGGGGAGGGGAGGCCAAGGTGGCTAGCTGTTCAAAGAAGAGAGACTTTAACAGAGAGAGAGAACTGTAGAAAACCACTGAGGGGTATCCTCTGAATATTCAGCTCAAAAATAAGTGCAACATTGTAGAAAACTACTTGAGTTCTGCAGGAAGAATTACATGAGTGGAATAAAAGGAATAGTCAGCAAATAGCATACAGGACTGGGAATTGCCTGGGCATTATTCATTGTACATCAGGTAGAGTACTTTAGAAGGATTTTGCTTTACTTAATATGGCAAAATTAGCACTAGACTAAATGCTGCAATGGTCCTGTGTAACATGGCCAGAAGGATCAAACTATCTTCAACTAAGCCAAATTTCAGAACAAAGCTAAAGAATATTTATAGGAATACAAAGTTTCCAGCACCCAAAATGTAATATTTGAAATTTGCTATGTCTGGCTTCCAATAAAAAAATTAGCGTGTATGCAAAGAATAGGAAAACCTTGACCCCTCCTGAAAAAGAAAAACCAACCAATAGAAACCAACCTGTAAATTAAATAGATGTGAAGAGTAGACAAGGATATTGAAACAATGATTATAAAGGTATTTCAGATATTAAAAACTAAACTTTTGAGCATGTTATGTAGAGCCACAGAAAACAAAACAAAACAAATAGAATTTACAGAGATGAAAAATATTCTGAGTTGAAAAGTGAATGGAATTAATATCAGATTAGACATTGTAAAAGTAAAGATTGGGATACTCAAAGACAAACAATAGGAAGTACCCAAATGAAGCACGGAAGGAAGAATACTAAAGCGAAATGGGCAGCACATCAATGAGCCGTGGGGCATGAAGCCTAATATTTTTGTTATTTGATACTCTGAATGAGGGGAGAGAGAAAGGGCTTAGAAAAATCAGAAAAAATAATGGCAAAATTTTTCTAAATTTGATAAAACCTGTCAATCCAAAGAGGCAGGAATGTCAATAAATGTTAAGCACAAGAAACATGAGGAAATCTATACCAATGCCCATAATAAGAAAATTGCTTAAAGCCAGTGATAAAAAGATAAAAGCAGATCAGAGAAATAAGACTCAGTATGTACAAAGGAACAAAGACAAGTTCGAACCAGATTTCTCATCAGAAAAAATGAAAGTCAGAAAACAGTGGAGCAATAGAAATGCAGCATCTTTAAAATAGCAAAAGGAAAAATTTAACTTAGAATACTTAATGATATATCTTTAAAAAAAAATAAGGGTCAAATAAAGACTCTTTCAAAGTTACAGAAACTCTAAAATTCATTACCACTGGACCTGCTCTATAAGAAGTGTTAAACCCTCAAACAACTACTGAAATAACACAGTCATGACCAAGGAAGTAGATAAAATAATCCAAATGAAGGCAAGATCAGGGAAAAAGAGCCATATAGAACAGATGGGACAAATAGTTAACTAATGGCAAAATGATAGATTTAACCTCAGCTGTTTCAGTAATCATGCTAAATGTAAATGATCTAATCATCCTAATAAAAAGGCTGAGATTTTCATATTAGCTAAAAAAGCAAGACCCAACTATACACTACCTCTAAGAAACCCATTTAAAATACAAAGACACACATACTGTAAAAGCAAAAGTGTGGAAATAGATATACTATGCTAACACAAGTCAAGAGAAAGCTGAATTGGTGACATTAATACCAGACATATAGATTTAGAGCAAAAAATATTACCTAGAATAAAGAGGATCATTTCATAAAGATAAAAAAGTGAATTCATCAAGAGGACATAACATCCCTAAACATTTCTACCTAATAATAGACTTTCAAAATAGGTGAAGGTTCAACAGTGTATGATAAGGCTTCTCTTTTGATTTCCAGAGATATTGTAGGTTACGACTTCCTACTTTGAGAGAATTACCTGCCACCGCATCAGTTTGTTCGTTTTTTTCTCACTGCTTTATTTTGGAGAGTGTATTAGTTTTCTATTGCAGCATAACAAATTACCACAAACTTAGAGGCATAAACAATACACAATTACACCCCACAGTTCTGTATGTCAGATCTTGGATGTGGCCTGGTTGGCTTCTCTGCTCGAGGTCTCAAAGGCTGAAATCAAGGTGTCAGTCAGGCTGAATCTTTGTTTGGAAGCATTGGAGAAGAATGTGCTTCTAAACTCATCTAAATTTTTCTCAGAATTCAGTTCCTTGCAGTTCTATAACTAAGTGCCTGTTTTCTTGCTGGCTTTTGGTTAGTAAACCACTTCAGCTCCTAAACTTTGCTCACATTCTTTCCCACATGTCCCCCTCCATCTCTAAAACGAGCAATGTCATCTCAAATGCTCAAATGGAATCTCTCACTTTGAATCTCATACTTCTAGTAGAGACCAGTTCCTTTTAAGGGATCTTTTGATTGGGTTCAATCAGGATGATTTTCCTTTGTTAAAGTCAACCGTGCCATGTTATATAATGTAATCACCAGCTTAAGTTGGTGACCCTTTTATCATATCTACAGGTCCCTACCACACTCAAGAGGAGGCCATTAGTGTCTGATTAAAAAACCGAGTACGGTAACCTAGTTTCATTTCCACCAAAGATTAACCACCATACCATACAATTTACCCATTTAAAGTATATAACTCAATTATTTTTTAGTATATTCAGAGTTATGCAACCATCACCACAATCAATTTAAAAGAAATTTTATCATCCTCAGAAGAAAACTTACACTCACTGCTAAACCCCCACCTACCCTTGCCAGCTGTAGGCAAACACTAATCTTTATATTTCTATGGATTTACATATTCTTGACATTTAAAATAAATTGAATCATATAGTCGTAGTCTGTTGTGACTGGTTTCTTTCACATTCCATGATGTTTTCAAAGTTTTTCCATTTTGCAGCATGTGGCAGTACTTTATTTCTTTATATTACCAAATAATATTCAATTTTATGAATATACCACATTTTGTTTATCCAATTATCACTTGATCTACATTTGGATGTTTACAGTTTGGGGCCTTTTGAATACTGCTTCCATGAACGTTCATGTAAGAATTTATGTGTGGTCCTATTTTCATTACTTGTGGAGTGGTATGTCTTCACCAGATACAATTACTTTGGGTCTAATAGCAACTACATCTAACCTTTTGAGGAACTGCTAAACTGTTTCAAAGCTGCTGCGTTATTTTACATTCCCACTGACAGTGCACAATGGGTTCTAATTACTCTATATCTTGGCCAACAGTGGTTTTTTCATGTAATTTTAATTATAGTTATCCTGGTGTGTGTGAAGTGGTACCTCATTGTGGTTTTGATATACAGTTTCTTAGTGGTTATAATGTTTAGCATCTTTTCATGTGCCTTTTCACTGTTCCCATTCTTCTTCAGAGAAATGTCCACAGTATTCTTTGTCCACTGCTTAATTGGGGTATTTATCTTTTTATTATTGAACTATAAGAGTTCTTTATATGCTGTAAATACAAGTCCTTTATCAAAGATTGATTTGCAAATATATTTTCTCTGAATTGTCCTTTCATTTTCTTGATAGTGTCCATTGTTGCATAAAAATTTTAAATTTTGATGATGGCCTATTTTTTCTTTTTTTTTTCTTTTTTTTTTTTTTTTTGCATTTGTGTGGGAAACCATGCATAACACAAGATCCCAAAGATTTACACCTATATTTTCTTCTAAGAATTTAATAGTTTTAATCTATTACATTTAGGTTTTGATCTATTTTGAGTTAATTTTTGTGTGTGATTTGAGATATGGATCCAACTTAATTCTTTAACGTGTGTCTATCCAGGTGTCCCAGCACCATTTGTTGAAAGACTGTTTTTTCCCCATTGAATTTATTTTTTATTTTACATATTTTATTTTCCATCGTTTAAAATTGCATTTTAGTCATTTCTGTATTTTCCATTTCTCTCCTTTTTATGTTCATGTTTTATTCTATATTCTTGAACATATAAAGCTTATTTATTTATTTATAGAGAGACCCAGGGGTAAGGGCAAAAGGAGAGGGAGAGAGAATCTTAAGCAGGTTCCATGCCCAGTGCGGAGCTGATGTGGGGCTTGATCTCAAGGCCCTGAGATCATGACCTGAGCTGAAATCAAGAGTTGGACACTTACTTGACTGAGCTACTCAGGCACCCCAATAAAGCATACTTTTAATAGATGTTTTAAAAATCATTCTCTGCTCATTCCATCGTGTGTGATGTTTTCTTTTTTGTTTGTTCTGTTGATTTGTTTGTTTGTTTTACTGATTACGGAACAGATGTTCCAGCTTGGTTATTTTTTTGTGGTATTCTAGCATTGTGAATTTTCCAGTTTTATTATATGATTTTGTTCTATTTCTTTTAGTGTGTTGTACTTTATTCTGGCATGCAGTTATTTAGAATCTGTATGATCATTTCAAGAATTGTTTTTAAGGTTTTTTTTAAGGTCCTGTACATAGCAGTCCTAAGTTCAGTGCTAATTTATTTCCACTGCTAAGTCAGTGCCTTTCTGTGGTCTGTATAGAGTGCTCTTTGTATTATGAGGTCTCTCCACTCTACTTGGAATAGAAAGTATTCCAGTCCTATGTAGGCTACTGGCATTATTTGACTTATTGTTTTCTGGTGGTACTTTCTCTACCTTCATGGAGTTTCACACTCTGTGTTCAATCATTATTCAGCCAAAGATTTAAGAAATCTCAGCAGATTGATGTGTGTGGCTCTCTTTCCTCTCATTTTTTGCCCTCAAATTCTAGGCACCATGGCCTTCCCAGTCTTGGATCTTTGTTTTCTCAATTAAAGGAGCTCTCTGGCCTTTGTTTGGGCTGCTTCCTTAAATCTGTCTCTGGGTAGCAAGCCAGGGGAGTCATAGACTCATGTTTCCATTTTTCTCAGATGCCATTCTTGAGCTGCCTATTATTTGAAAGTAGTTGTTTCATGTATTCTGTTTCATGTTTTTGTTGTTTATAAGTGGAGGTCAATTCTTAGAGTGGTTAATGCCTCATGGGCAGAAGTGGAAGTCTTCTATCTGTTTTTATTTACAATAATGAACCTCTTGTAAACAACATGTAGGTCTTGCCTTTTTTTTTTTTTTAAATCTAGTCTGACAATCTCTGCCTTTTATCAGAGTGTTTAGTCAATTTAGATTTAATACAATACTGGTATAATTGAGTTTTAGTCGTACCGTCATGGTATTCGTTTTTAAAATTTCCTTTATTTTTTCTTCCATTGTTGGTTCTTCCTTTTGCCTTTTTTGGATTAATTGACTGTTTTTAAAGTCCATTTTTATCACTTTTATTGGATTTTTAGCTATACTTCTTTTGTGTTTTTTTTAGTGACTGCTGTAGTGATTGTAATAGTCATCTTTATCTTATCACAGTCTACCTTGAATCAATATAATACTACTTCATGTATAAGGTAAGAATATTACAATAGTGTAATTCCATTTGCTCTTTTTCTGTCCTTTTTGTAATTATTGCCATATATTTTACTTCTGTATATGTTATTAACCACACAATGCATTATTCGTTTTTGTTTTAAACATGATTTTCATATAAAGAAATCATAAGAAAAAAATCCTTTTGCTAACCCATGTAGTGTTCATTTTCTGTGATCATTTTTTTCTATAAATCTGAATTTATTTCTGCTATATTTCTTTAGCTTGATGAAATTTATTTAACATTTATAAATGCTGTTTCTCAATTGTGGCTATAATTGATGTTTGCTTTCATATAGCTGGAAAAATGTTTTTATTGTATAATTGCATGTCTTTATATTTGAAGGATATTTTTATTGGAAATAACATTCTTAGTTGACAGATATGTTTCCCCCCCCCCCCCAATAATTTGAAGATGTAATTCCCTTTTCTTCTGGCTTCTTCTGTTTCTCTTAAGAATTTCTTTATCAGTTTTATTGTTTCTCTTTTGAAAGCAGTATGTTTTTTTTTTAATTTTTATTTAAATCTCCCTCTGGCTTTTTTAAATAGATTTTTTTCTTAGTTTTTGACTATCAGCAATTTTAATATGATATACCTAAGGATCAGTTTTATTTTTTATCATGATTATGAGTTATATGGTTTATTTCCTCTATAGCTTGATTTTTTCATCATTTTTGTTATTTTCTGCCATTATCTCTTCAAATATTGCATCTGTCCCATCATACCATTCTTTCTTCTATTTCTAGGAGTTTGCTTTACTTATGTTAGGCTTTTTCAGTATGTCCGTGATTTTTCTTACTGTTCTCTGTATTTTATATTCTTGCATCTCCTTTGATCTGTGTTTCAATTCACTAATTCTTTCCCTAGATGTTTCCAGTTTTCTGTTAAACTTAACATTTCAATTATTTATTACTATTTAACATGGTACCCCAAGCTCACAGCATTAAAGCAATTTTATCACGATTTTGCATTACCTTTTCTCTTGTTGAATTCTGCTAGGCAGTTCTTCTGTTAGTCTTTCCTTTTTGTTTTGTTTTGTGTTTGTGTTTGGGGGGATTGTTTGTTTGTTTTGTTTTTATGTGACTACAGTTATCTGGCTTCTTGACTTGCTTTGGCTGGTCTCAAAATGTTTCCCTAACATGTCTAGTAGTTTGAGCTGGCTGGTCTAGGGGTCCTCTGCTATGGATGACTTTTTTCTGCTGTCCTATCATCCTCCAGTTTTATAGACTGTGCTCTATACATGTTGTTAGAATTCTAAAGAGAGAGCAGAGTATATATGCCTCTTGAGGCCTAAGCTTAGAATTTGTATACCATCACTTCTTCATTCTATTGTTTTGAGAAAGCCTTAATGCCAATCCATGTTCAGAGAGTGGTAAAAACCCCACTTTTTTGGTGAAAACAAGGATAAAATAATGTTATGAAGGTTATACATACAGATATGGAAAGAATTTGTGTCAATTACTTTTCAGCTCATCTACTTAGTTCTAATTTTTTTGTATGCTTGTTTATTGACATATAACTCATATGGCATAAAGTCCAGCATGTTAAAGTATATAATTCAATAGTTTGTAGTATAATCAATAGGTGTATAACTATCACCAGAATATAGCTCCAGAATAATTTAATTACCCCGAAACAAAATCTCATACCCTTTAATAGTCACTTCCTATTCTTCCTTCTTTTGGCACCCAAAAACCACTAATATACTTTATTTCTCTATGAATTTGTTTATTCTGGACATTTAAATGCAGTCATACAATATGTGGGCTTCTGTGTCTGGCTTCTTTCACTTAGCATAATGTTTTTAAGGTTCATTAATATTGTAGCATATGTTGTTGGTCCTTTGTTTCTTTTTATGGCTGAATAATATTCTGTTATGCATACCACATGTTTATGCATTCATCAGTTGATGGGTCTTTGGCTTATTTCCATACTTTTGCTATTAGGAATAATGCTGCTGTGAACATTTTCATATAGACATATTTTAATTTTTTTGGTATATACATAGGAGAGGAATTTTTAGTCATATGATAAATCTGTATTTAAGCTTTTAAGGTTATTTTTTAGAGATACTTCACCAGTTTTTTACATTACCACCAGCAATATTTGAGGGTTCTATTTATTCTGTCCTCACCAACACTAGTTTTTTATCCATTATTTTGATTATTACTATCCTAGTGGATATTAAGTAGTAGCACATTGTGGGTTTGATTTGCATTTCCCTTATGACTAATGATGCTCTTTTCATGGGCTTATTAGCCATTCATATATCTTCTTTGGAAAATCCCTATTCAAATCCTTTACCTATTTTCATTTTTTAAATTATAGTATCTTAAGAGTTACTTATGTATTCTGGGTATTAGATCCTTATGAGAGATATGATTCTTAAATATTTTCTCCTATTCTGTGGGATGTCTCTTCACTTTCTGATGGTGTTTTTTGTTTTTTGTTTTGTTTTGTTTTTTTTGAGGAACAAAGATTTTTTATTTTGATGATGTCCAATATATGTTTTTTAAATATTGGCTGCTTTTGCTTTTGGTGTCACATCTAAGAAACTGTTGTCTAATTCAAAATCATGAAGATTTACACTTTCCTTCTAACATTTTTATAATATAGCTCTTACATTTAGATCTTTGATCCATTTGGAGTTCCTTTTTTATAAATGGCATGAGGTACAGGTCCAGATTTGATCTTTCACATGTCAATATCAAGTTATCCCAACACCGTTTTTTAAGACTGTTCTTTCCCCATTTAATAGTCTTGGCACCCTTGTTGAAAATCAGTAAACTATAGATGTATGGGATTATTTCTGAACCTAATGCTATTTTATTGGTCTACATGTCTCTCCTTATGCTAATGCTACACTAGTTTGATTGCTATAACTTTGTAGTAGGTCTTGAAATTGGGAAGTGTCAGCAATACTCTTTGTTCTTTTTTTCAAGATTGTTTTGGCTAGTTGGGATTCTTTGTAACTTCTTATGAATTTTAGGATCTGCTTGTCTGTTCCTATAAAAAAAGTCTTTTGGAATTTGGTAGATACTGCATTTAATTTGCAGATCAATTGGGATGAATTGCTATTTTAATATTAAGTCTAACAATCTGTGAATAGAAGGTCTTTCAACTAATTTCTTTCAACAGTGTTTTGTAGTTTTCAAAGTACAGGTCTTAACATTTCTTTGGTTAAATATACTCCCAAGTACTTTATTCTTTCTGATGCTACTGTCAATGGAATTGTTTTCTTAATTTTCTTTTTGAATTGTTCATTGTAAGTTTATAGAAATTCAATGAAACTGATTTCTCTATAATTGATCTTTTATTCTACCATATTGCTGAACTCATTTATTAGCTAAAATATTTTTTTTTTGTAGATCCCTAGAGTTTTCTATATGTAAGATCATGTCACCTGCAAATTTGACTTAGTTTTAAACATTCTTTTAAAATCTGGATGCCTTTCATTTCTTTTTCTGCCTAATTGCCCTATCCAGAACCTCCAGAACAATGATGAATAGAAGTGACAAGAGAAAACATTATTATCTTGTTCCTGATATTAAAAGGAAAACTTTCAGTCTTTCACCATTGAATATGATGTTAGTTATGTATGTTTCATATGCCCTTTATCAGGTAGAGGCAATTCCATTCTTTTTCCAGTTTGTTGCATATTTTCCATGTATTGAGATGATCGTATTTTTCCCCCTCTTTCTCTATCTACTTGATTTTTTTTTTAAATGTGTTTAGACAATCTTGAATTTCTGGGATAAATTCTGCTTTGTCATGATATGTAATCCTTTTTCATGCTAGTGGATTCAGTTTGCTAGTATTTTGGGGGGATTTTACACCTATAAACACAAGTGATATTGGACTGTTGTCTTTTTTTGTGATGAGTTTGGTTTTTGTATGGGTTAGTAGTGGTCTCATAGAATGAGTTAGGAAGTTTTCCCTTTGCTTCTCTATTATGGAAATGTTCTGAAATAATCAGTGTTGATTGTTCTTTAACCATTTCACAGAATTCATGAAGCCAGCTGATCTTGGGCTATATTTTGCTGGTAATTTGTTGATTGTTAACTCTATCTATCTATCTATCTATCTATCTATCTATCTATCTATCTATCATCTATTTTGAAGTGTAGTTGACATACAATGTTACAGTAGCTTCAGGTGCACAATGTAGTGACTTAATAACTCTATACACTATACTGTATGTATTCCCCAGAAGTGTAGCTACCATTTGACACCATACAGTGCTCAACCAGTATCATTGACTTTATTCTCTGTGCTGCACCTTTCATCCCCTTAACTAATTCATTCCCTAAGTGGAACCCCATATCTCTTTATTGTTTGACTTTATTCATATTTTCTGTTTCTTCTTGATTGTTAGTATCATTCCAAGAATTTGTTCATTTTATCTGAGTTATCTAATTTGTTGTGATACAGTTGTTCATTTTTTTTATAATTCTTCTTTCCTACCTTTTGTCAGTAGTATGTCTCCTCTTCCATTCCCAATTTTAATAATCTGTGTCTTTTCTTTCTTATTTCTTGGTCAGTCTAGCTGAAGTTATGTCAGTTTTGTTGATTATTACAAGGAACAAACTTCTGGCTTTATT
Organism: Ursus maritimus; assembly: GCF_017311325.1. Classification (NCBI taxonomy): domain Eukaryota; kingdom Metazoa; phylum Chordata; class Mammalia; order Carnivora; family Ursidae; genus Ursus; species Ursus maritimus. The sequence continues at coordinate 15,350,792 of NW_024426885.1, read as the reverse complement.
GATTTTCTTTATTCTTTTTTTTTTTAATTTTATTTTTTTTTTGAGAGCAAGAGAGAAAGAAAGAGAGTGAGCATGAGCAGGGAAAGGGACAGAGGGTGAAGGGGAGGGAGAAGCACACTTCCTGCTGAGCAGGGAACCTGAAGTGGGGCTCGATCCCAGGATCTTGGGATCATGACCTGAGCCAAAGGCAGATACTTAACTGACTGAGCCACCCTGGTGTCCCTATTGTTTTCTTGCTCTGTATTTCATTTATTTTCCCTCTAATCTTCATGATTTCCTTTCTTTTGGTTGCTTTGAGTTTAGATTGTTTATTTCGTTATGGTGAAAATTTAGGTTGATTTGAGGCTTTTTTTTTCTTTTTTAATGTAGGCTTTTATAGCTATAAATTTCTTTGTGAGCAGTGTTTTTACAGCATCCTGTAGGTTTTGGTATGTTATGTTTTCATTTTCATTTGCCTGAGAGTAATTTTTAATTTCCTTATGTTTTGCTCTTTGACTCATTGGTTATTTAGGAATGTGTTGCTTAATTTCCACATATTCATGATTTTCTCAGACTTTTTTCTGTTATTGATTTCCAATTTCATTTTATTGTCTTCAGAGAACATACTTTAATTACTTCAGTTCTTTTATTATTTTTTACTTTTATTTTTTTAAAAAGAATTTATTTATTTATATTAGAGACAGAAGGGGAGAGGGGCAGAGGGAGAAAGAGAGAATCCCAAGCCAACTCCACACTGAGTGTGGAGCCTGACTGGAGGCTTGATCCCATGACCCTTAGACATGACCTAAGCTGAAACCAATAGTTGGTCGTTTAACCATCTGAGCTACCTAGGTGCCTGGACTTCAGTTCTTTTAAATTTTTTGAGGTCTGTTTTATGACCTAGTATGTAGTGTATCATGGAGAATGTTTTGGTGCACTTTAGAAGAATGTATATTCTGCTGCTGTTGTGTGCATCTTCTATTTATGTTTGTTTGGTCTAGTTGGTTTATAGTGTTGTTCAAGTCTTCTCTTCCCTGATGATCTTCTTTCTAGTTGATATATTCATTGTTGAAAGTAGTAAAGCCTCCAACTATTATTGTTGAATTGTATATTTATATTTTAATTTCTGTCAGTGTTTCTTCATGCATTTTGAGATCTGTTATTAGGTGCATGTATATTTATACTTTTTATATGTTCTTCATGGATTGTCCTTTATTGTTACAAAATGTCCCTCTTTATCTCTAGTAAAATTTTTAAAAGTCTATCTGAAATTTGTAGAGCTACTGTAGCTTTCTTATGGTTGCCGTTTTTATATCTTTTTTCATTTACTCACTTTAAATATATTTGTATCTTTATGTGTCACCTATACACAGTACATAATTAGATCTTAATTTTAATCCAGTCTGTCTGTCAATCTCTGCCTTTTGTTTACTACATTCATGTTTAATGTTATTATTGATATAATTGTATTTATGTGTGCTACTGTACTTTTTTCCCTATATGTCTCATGACATTTTTGTTCCTTTGCTTGCTTATTTATTTATTTATTTAGTGGTAAGTGGATATTTTCTAATGTCGCATTTAAATTTATTTAATGATTTTTCCACTATATTTTTGAGTTATTTCCTTAGTGGTTGCTCCCATGTTTGCCATATACAACTTAGCCTATTAACACGTGCTTCAGGTTCATAATAACTTAATTTCAATGAGATAAAATAATGTTACTCATATAGGTCTATTCTTTCTTCTTTTTTGGAATTGTTATATTGATTACATCCATATATGTTGCAAGCCCAACAATACAGTTTTATAGTTAATACTTTATAAATTTTGTCTTTTAAAGACTCTGAGAGAAGGAAGGAGGGTGAATATATATTTATAGCTTTCATTATATTAATTTTTTACATTTACGAATTACGGTTTTCTTCATTCAGTCCTGTGCATTCAAGTCACCATCTGTTAAAACCATGTCATGTCTGTTGTGCAATATAGATTTTGTTCCACCCACTTCCTTTGTGCTCTTATTGGGAAATATATTTTTATGTTATAAGCCAACAATATCATTATGTCTTTTAAAATATAATTTAAAAATTAGGTAACATAAGAAAGGAGACAAAATATATCCTTTTACTGTCTTTTATAATGGTGTAATTACTGTTACCCACGCTCTTTATTGTATTGTGTGGGGTTGAATTACTGTTTGGGATCATGTAGTTTCCCACTAAAGAACTTCCTATAGTATTCCTTATAAGGTAAATATGCTAGCAACAAATTCTGTCAGCTTTTGTTTATCTGTGAATGTCTTTATTTCATTTAAATTTTTTGAAAGTAACTTTTCTTATATGAAATGTTTGGTTGGCAGTTTTTCTTTGACAACTTTAAATATATTATCCAGTGCCTGCTGGCCTCCACTGCTCCTGATTAAAAGTCATTTGTTAATCTTATTGGGCTTCTTTGTGAGAAGTCATATTTTCTTTTGCTACTTTCAAGATTTTCTCCTTGTTTTTGGTTTTTTATCATTTTTATTATAATGTGTCTGTCAATCTCTTCATGTGTTTTGTACTTAGAGTTATGCTTCTTGAATATGTAGATAACATTTTTATTAAATTAGGGAAGTTTTCAGAATTATTTCTTCAAGTAAATTTTAACCTCCTCTGTCTCTTATCCTTTCAACACTCCCATTACACGTAGGCTTGAGTACTTGACGGTTTCCCACATTTATCTGAGGTTTTGTTCACTTTTCTTCACTGTTTTTTCTTTCTGTACGTACATAGTTTCTATTGACCTATTAATTGTTTCTCCTGCCAGTATTAATCTACTGTTGAGTCCCTCTATTGTATTTTTTATTTTAGTTATTATTCTACTCATTAATATTCATTCACTTTTTAAAAATTTCTGTTTTTACTATTCTCTATTTGATCAGAAATTGTCATCATACCTACTTGTACTTGTTTAAGCATAGTTTTATTTTTCTCTGTTTTTAATTATTTTGAATATTTTCATTGTCTTCTAGTTTTCCTGTGAGTCCTGTTCTTTGGCTATCAGTTCTTATTTTTATTATCTCTTTCTTTGTTCTGAGTCCTCTTTTTGATGCTTTGTAAATTTTCTCTTTGAGGTTTAACTCTATAAGTGTTTTTGTTTGTTTGCTTGCCCCCACTCTCCCCCAAGTCAGAGGTTTGCAAAGCAAGGCCTGAAGGCCAGACCTGGTCCCTTGCCTATTTTTGTAAATTAAGTTTTATTGGAATGCAGATATGCTCAACTGTTCATGTATTGTGTGTGGTTGCTTTTGCACTATAATGCACTATAATGCAGAGGTGAGTAATTGTGATAGAAATTATATCATTAACAAAGTCTAAATTATTTACCATCTAGCCCTTTACAGAAAAAAAAAAAAATTTTTTTTTTTCTCCGTGTATATTCTGTCTTGTATTTGTATGACCGGAGTTTTTAGAAGTATTTCAAGGGGCCATTTACATCTGATTTCGCAAGGTATATGCAAGGCTTTTCTTGATTATAGAACAGAGTTTACATTAATGTTTGATGTTGGAGTTTCTCTACCATGTGGACAATGTGAATTTCACTCAACATCTATGTCTGGCATAGGCTTTAAGTTCTCACAAATAACTTTTTCTCTTTCATACACATACTGCAGTGTCCTTAAGGTTCTTTTCAGCTACCTTGGGCTTGTGATGTGCTTTAGTACCTTTTTTTCCCCCCACAGATAGGGCCTGCAATTGAAGGCTTCAAGCACTATGAATATGGTTCAGTTTAGCTGTCTTCCTTGAGGATACCAGAGGTCATATCAGCTGGCTATGCTGGATTTTCAAACCCATGTCTCCTTCTTCCTGCTTGTCCATCCTATGTATAGTGAAATTCTGCTACTACCTCAAAATTCTCTTCAACATTCTTGTATTGAATCCCAGCTCTGATTTCTAGCATCTGATAATCCCTTTTGTTTTAAGATAGGGCATGTGTTAAAAAATGTTTTGAGTAAATTTTCTGTGTATACATTTTTTAAATTTTGTTGAGAATGTCAAGCAGATATTTTTAAATGTTTTACATCTGTTTTAGAGAGTACATATTCTTCAAAACTGTGCACTTTGTTTGTATATCAAATGCTGAGTTTTCCATAATGTTTTCTTTCTCCTTCCTTCCTTCCTTCCTTCCTTCCTTCCTTCCTTCCTTCCTTCCTTCCTTCCTTCCTTCCTTCCTTCCTTCCTTCCTTCCTTCCTTCCTTCCTTTTTTGTCTGTTTGTGTATCCATAGATAAAGAACCATCTGGTCCGGTTTTAAATTTAGACAAAACAATATGGATTAGCTTCTCTTTAGTTTTATTCATGTTCCTCAGCCAGGTTGTTATTAGAACCTTTTAAGTAACAGTGTATCCTGGAAGAACTATTAGATGCAAGTTTCTATTACTCATTGCTCCAGCACCCTGATGCTAGTGGGAATAAAACATAATCATAGGCTTATTGTGTATCCTTTTCTTGTCTGTGTTTGCTTTAGCCATTAACCTGGGTTTTATTTTCTGTAACATGCTTTCTCTTTTGCCAATGTTACCATGCTAGTTACAAACTATGACAATGTCCCCCCCCCCTTTTCCCCCTGGAAAATTCTGCCTGCAGTTAGGTCTAAATTGTATCAGCTTTTTCTGTGGTATATTCATTACCTCAAACATTAGACTTCCCTGTATCACACTCTCCATGAGCTGTATGGCATCATGCCAATAATATGCTTTGCGATTCCCCTATGGCTCAGAACTGTCTTCTGAACTTCTCATTTTCAGGAAGAGACAGTGACTGGCATTACACCAGGGCTCCTCTTTTAATTTCCAGAGGTATTGTAGTTTACTAGTTTCTAGTTTTATTTGTGTCATTGTCACTGTACCCAAATTCCTGTAAGTTGCTGGCAAGTTTCCTTCTTATTGTAGTGGTAAGCTAACAGGAGGATGTTAGATGTCATTGCTGAATTTAGACATCTCATTCAGAAGTTAAAGCATTTGTTTTTCTGATGAAAATATGTCACCAGGAGATTCATAAAATACATGTAGAAACCCATTTCTTATTTTAAATTTTTTGGGTAATGCTTTATATGTAGTGGGCACTCAATAAATTTTGGTTTTACCTGACTGAATTAATTAGTGGTGTCACATAATAAAACTTCTATGAAACAACAACTTACACTTTTAAACAAATGTTTAAAAAAAAGTATAGTTCTTCTTCTTATTTCTTATTATAGAAGTAATATGAATTTATTATAGAAAATTGATGATGTAAAATAAGATAACCAATATTAACTTTTCCATAGGCATACTTACACATTTTATTTTTTTTAAACTTTATTATTTTTAGTTTTTATTTATTTAAATTCAATTAATTAACATATAATGTATTATTTGTTTCAGGGGTACAGGTCTGTGATTCATCAGTTTTATATAATACCCAGTGCTCATTACAACACATACCCTCCCCAATGTTCATCACCCAGTTACCTGATCCCCTTCACCCCTCTCTCCTCCAGCAACCCTCGATCTGTTTCCTAAGATTAAGGGTATCTTATGGTTTGTCTCCCTATTTTTATTTTTTTAACATGTATTTATTTTAGAGAGAGAGAGAGAGCGCACAAGAGAGCAAATAGGGGGAGGGGCAGAAGGTGAGGGAGGGAGAGGGAGAAAAGAAAACTCCTGCTGAGCATGGAGCCTGATGCTGGGCTGGATCTCAGGACTTTGAGATCATGACCTGAGCTGAAATCAAGAGTCAGTCAGATGCTTAAACCAACTGAGCCACCCAGGCATCCCATACTTACACATTTTAAAACAAAATTGTTGTCATTCTAATGATATTTACATGTTTTGTCTCTTGAGAGGTATGGTATTTAATGTCTGGTCTTTTTATTCTTACTTTCTGATTGTGTGTTTGTTTCTGCCATTGATTAGCTGTGTGACTTTGGGTGGTTACTTATTCCAGGCTTATCTAGAAATGGTCCCCAATGTAGTACCTTCCATATAGAATCATGAGGATTAAATGATATAATTTAGGTTTACCACCTGGTATACTATCTGGCAGGGTGGTGGTATTTATATATTTTAAAACTGATGCAATATGTACACTGACCAATCAGAATAGATGCTGGCCACAAACAATTCGAATTGATTGAATATTGGCTTCCCTGGCTTGAGTAAGAGAAAGCTCAATTAAATGCTATCTTAGTTGTAATAATGTTTAAAATGATTATGAGGGTGGCAATGATGATGGTGTTTGGGCAAGCAGTTATGAAACTAAGTCATTATGCTTCAAATAGGTATGAAAGGCATGAGCTTTCTTATATGCACTTTGTCTCTCATCTGAAATTCTGTTGTAAAATTAATACCAGAACTTATTAAATCTTATATTATGAACACATAAAAAAGTCTCATGCCTTAAATGTGGTTCTGTTTAGTTCACATTCAAATAGAATTTTGATTAAGCTTTGAAGCTTTTCTTATCCAAAGAAGATAAGGTAATTTACTTTTAGGCAAATTAATTTAAAAATGCTATATTTGTTAATCATACATGGAGTTTTATGAAGTAACGACCTATAGCCACATAGTTTTCTATATTGATCCTTTGTTATTATGTGTAAATATAATTAAGATGCATTTTAACATTCTTTACCAAAGCTATATTATTCATTCTTGTGTTTCTATAACTTACTAGACATTCACATGAATCTTTAAGGAACGTGTTAAAAAAGTATTCCTTTTTGGGGCGCCGGGGTGGTTCAGTCACTTAAGTGTCCAACTCAATTTTGTCTCAGGTCATGATGTCAAGGTTGTGAGATGGGGCTGTGTATTGGGCTCCGTGCTGGGCATGGAGCCTGCTTAAGATTCTCTCTCTCCCTCGCCCTCTGCCCCTCACCCCTGCTCATATGCGCCCTCTCTCTCAAAAACAAATAAGTAATAAGTATTCCCTTTTTAGCTGTAACTGTTATGTTTTACTTTATCTCCTTCCCTTACATTTTACAGAAATATGACAAAATTTCAACACAATTTATTGAATATATTGTCCTGCATTAATATTTTGAGCCACATATGTTATACATAAAAAAAAAAACAAACTTGGGAAATGTCCTTTAGACTTTGCTACCATTCAAAATTATAAAATAAATTCTTTGTCTTAATAGCTATTATACTTGCTATGGTTTTATAGATATTTATAATATTTTTTACTCTTTTCTTTAGCTTGCCAGTGTAATGGACATAGCACTTGCATCAATAATAATGTGTGTGAACAGTGTAAAAATCTTACCACAGGAAAGCAGTGTCAAGACTGCATGCCAGGTTATTATGGGGATCCGACTAATGGAGGACAGTGCACAGGTAAGTATATTTTCTTTTATTTCAATATATTTTTACTACAGAAAAGAAAATTGAGAAAGATACAACTTTGGTGGAAAATATATTTTTATAAAAGAAAATTTTTTCCATTCAGTTTTTTTTCTTTTTAAGATTTTATTTGTTTATTTGACAGAGAGCATTATTAGCAGGGGGGGAAGATCAGAGGGAGAGGGTGAAGCAGACTCCCCGCTGAGAAGGGAGCCCAATGAGGGACTTGATCCCAGGACCCCAGCATCCTGATCTGAGCTGAAGGCAGATGTTTAACCAACTGAGCTACCCAGGCGCCCTCTATTAAGTTTCAATATTTTTAGAAGGTAGAATTTATTTACTAGGGGTGATGTGAACTATAACAATTCTCTGATATACTGAAAAAAATTTTTTTCTTATTTCAAAATGAATACATGTTTATTATAGGAAATTTAGCAAATGTAGACACGTTAAAAATTGCCTGTAGTCTCACTATTCAAAAATAACCACTGCTTGTTGTTTTTTAATAATAGTAAGTTATTGTTTTGACTTTAGATATAATAAATAATTAAAGGTTTTGTGTATGCCTTACATCAGATAAGATATTTTTGGGTTTGGAATCAATCCTGGGCTGAAATCCGCCCCCCCCCCCCGCCCGCTACTGTTCACATATATGGCCATAACCACTCAACCTCTCAGTGCTGCATTGTTCTCATATGTAAAAGGGAAATGATAAAGATCAAATGAGATCATATATAATAGAGGCACACGTAGGGAATTGAAGTACATTAAAAGAGCATTTATAGTTCTATTCTCATCACATTATTTTGTTCACTAAACTCTACTTTTCTCTATCTTCCTCTCTATCCTCCTGCTTTTTCCTCTTACTTTTTAGGGAATTTTTAGGTTTTCTTTTAAAAATGTCCTTTTAAATTGTAATTTTATAGTAATCCTTTTTTATCTCTAGGTTGGTCCTTGTCCCTTATGTTTTTAATCTATTTCTGCTTAGAGGTTGCCCATACAGCACCCACAGAAAAGCCTCCACTGTTGGGTATGAAAAAATGAAGACTTAAACAGAGTTGGCCCAGGGCCTGGCCTAGATATGAATGTTAACACTGCTTATGTGTTGTGAATAATGCTGCTGTGAACCTTACTGCACAAGTCTTTGTTTGAATACTGATTTTCAGTTCTTTTGTGCATAAACTAGGAGAGGAATTGTGGTAATTCTATGTTTAACTTTTTGAGGAATTGCCCAATTGTTCAAGTTGTTTTCCATAGTGGCTGCCTCATTCTACATTCCCACCAGAAATGTAGAGGATTCCCATTTCTGCACATCCTTGCCAACACTTGTTATATTCCATTTTTAAAAAATTTTAATTGTCTTGTGGGTATATGAAATGATATCCCATTGTGGTTTTGATTTGCATTTCCCTAATGACTAGTGATGTTAACTATTTTTTTCATGTAGTTGTTGGCCATTGTATATGTTCTTTGGAAAATGTCTATTGAAGTCCTTTGCCCATTTTAAAACAATTTATTTTTTTTTTTTGATTGTGGTAAAACATACATAACATAAAATTTACCATTTTTACCATGTTTATGTGTGTAGCACAAAGACATTAGGTACATTTACATTGTTGTGAAATCATCATTACCATCCATCTCCGTAACTTTTCTCATCTTGCAAAACTGAAACTTCTGTACCCATTAAGTAATAATTCCCCATTACCCTTACTCCAGCTCCTGGCAACCACCATTTTATTTTCTGTCACTATGAATATGATTTCTCTAGATAGCCTGAAAGACGTAGAATTGTACAGTATTTGTCCTTTAGTGACTGACTTTTTTCTCTTAGCATAATTTTCTTCACCTTTCTTTCGTGTTCTAACATGTGTCAGAGTGTCTTCCTTTTAAAGGCCAAGTAATATTCTATTGTGTGCATATATGCATTTTGTTTATCCATTCATCCATTAATGGACCTGATTTGCTTCCTTCCACCTGTTGGTATTGTGAGTAATGGACGTACAGATACTTGTTCAGGTTCCTGTGCCTTTTCATGTGTGTCTTGGCAATTTGTAGATCTTTGGAGAAATATCTATTAAGTCCTTTGCCCATTTTTATTTGTATTGTTTGATGTTGTCATTGAATTGTAAGGGCTCTTTGTATATTCCATATATGGAGCCCTTATCAGATATATACTTTGCAAATATTTTCTCCCACTCTGTAAGTTGCCTTTTCACTTTCTTTATAGTGTCCTTTGAAAGACAAAAGTTTCCAATTTTGATGAAGTCCAGTTTATTTATTTATTTTTTTGTTGCTTGTGTTTTTGGTGCATATCTAAGAATCCACTACCAAATGCAATGTCATGAGGATTATCAAAATATTAATTTTTTGCCAACATAGGCAAAAGGAACATTTGAATAACTGTATTAGCTACAAAATGTTTTAAATTAGAATGGTAAGTTTTATCACTCCAATAGGCATAAGTGCTTTTAGAAATATGTACTCCTTTGGGGATGATACTTCTCTGCTAGGTTTAAGACTAAGTTCAGTTATTCCATATTCATTTTTGTTGCTGACATTACACATCTGGCAAGCTGAGGCATAATGCAATGGAAAATTAAAGGGGATGGAAGATGAATGCCTATCTTATTCACTACTGCACATTCTCTGGTAGTTTATGGAGCTTTAAATAATTCCTTATAGTTTCCTTGTTTCTGAAAGTTGGCAAGATATTATTTTGCTGTCTCTGACTTCTCTATGGTGATGTAATATATGAAAGTCATTTTTATTTCTTAGGGCCACATTAGCTACCTCACTAAATCAACAATACGTCACATCTGGTGAATTATTTTTAATGCAGCTGTGGCTAAAATCAATTTATAAAAAATGAGAAGTATGAATTTACTGCTGTTTCTTTATTTTTAGTTCACCTTATTGAGAAAAGTTCATTTTTCATTAGTAGATACAGTTATTAAGATTCAAAGTCTGCTGATATTAAGGGAAAGAAGGAAGTAGATTTATATTTGAATGTGAGGCTTTAGAGGTACTGCAGATTCGGAGATTATTTTTTAAATTTCGTCTACTAACGTCAATTTAACATTGTTACTGATATTAATAAATGTACTTGTAGATTTTCTCTCAGATTGTTTTTAGACTATGGCATATTCATAGCTATTCTTTTATTACAATTATCTATTCAAAGTGGTTTACTACTAACTCAGGGGGGGTACCTGGGTTGCTCAGTCAGTTAAGCATCTGACTCTTGGTTTCGGCTTAGGTCGTGATCTCAGGGTCATGAGATTGAGCCCTGTGTTGGGCTCCACACTCATCATGGAGTCTGCTTGAGATTCTCTCTCTCTCACTCTGCCCCTTCCCCTGCTCTCTCTCTCCCTCTCTCTCTCTGAAATAAATAAATAAATCTTAAAAAAAAAATAACTGTCAAAAAGGCTAAAAATAACAACACAGGTAATCAGAGATGTTGGCGAGCATGTGGAGAAAGGGGAAGCCTCTTACACTATTGGTGGGTATCCAAACTGGTGCAGCCACTCTGAAAAACAGGATGGGGGTTCCTCAGAAAGTTAAAAATAGAACTACCCCACGATCCAGCAATTGCACTACTAGGTATTTTCCCAAAAGATACAAAAATACTCAATTGAAGGGGTGCATGCGCAATGTTTATAGCAACGTTATCAACAATATCTAAATTATGGAAAGAGCGCAAATGTCTTAAACTGTTGAATGGATAAAGAAGATGTGATTGATACACACACACACACACACACACACACACACACAGAAGAATATTATTCAGCCATGAAAAAGAATGAAATCTTGCCATTTGCAAGGATGTGGATGAAGCTAGAGTGTATTATGCTAAGTGAAATAAGTCAGAGAATGACAAATTCCATATGACTTCTCTCATATGTGGAATTTAAGAAATGAAACAGATGTACATAGGGGAAAAAAAGAAAAGAGAGACGGGAACCATTAAAGAGACTCTTAACTATAGAGAACAAACTGAGGGTTGCTGGAGGGGAGGTAGGTGGGGCATAGGTTAAATGGGTGATGGGTATTAAAGAGGGCACTTGTGATGAGAATTGGGTATTATATTTGAGTGATGAATCATTAAATTCTACTCTATTCTGTATATTAACTAACTGGAGTTTAAATAAGAACTTGGAACAAAAATTTTCTAAAAAGGGGTTTATTATTAAAATTATTTTATTTCTCATTGATGACCAAGAAAATTCTCTGACACAAATTTGCTCTGGAGCATCTATCTATCTATCTATCTATCTATCTATCTATCTATCTATCTATGTATCTATCATCTATCTATCAATCTTTGTAGCTATGGAAGAGTATAACATTGTAAACAGCTTGGGCTTTGGAATCATACTGCTTGGGTCCACATCCAGGCAATGCCACTGTCACCTTGGGTAATTATTTAACCTCTTATTGTCTCAGTTTCCTCACTTAAAAATTATGTGACTAATTTAATTTATTGTGAGGCTTAAATGAGGTACTTTACGTAAGAAATAATATGTGTTTTTGGCAAATGTTAACTCTAGAATGCTATTGCCGTTATTACTATTATTTTTATTACTACAATTTGTAGCATCAGTAGACTTAAGTATGTTAATAAAAATTATGATTTAGACTGTAATAGTATTATTTTTGTCATATTATCTCTAATTTGACTTATAAATTTTAGTAAGAGAAAATAAATGAAAGTTTCATTGAATAGAATGGCTCACTTTACTATAATAGCTCAACACTCTATACACTGCATTACTTTGCAATGAAGGAATATTCTCAAATTCACAAATAGTTATTGAGTACTTAAATATATGCAAAACACTGTGCTAGGGCTTGAATTTCTATGCATGGTAAGGGTGCTATAATAGTGTTATGAAGAGGTTGAATGATAGAATCAGGGACAAAGAGATTAATTTTCATGGAAGGATCTGCGTAGGCCCTTTGGAGTTGAGTTCAGTTTATAAGTTTCAATTTTATATGATTATCATTAGTTAAAAGATTTTCATCATACTTTGTTCTAAATGTAAGACAACTAAGCTATAATGCTATTAATCCCTGAAATGTTTAAAAATATTTATATATACTTGTTTTATTTGATTATTCATAAAAAGATGTACTATAAGAACAAAAAAACTCTATAAATCATGAAATATAGGTATTTTAAAAATTGCAGTCATGTATGACCAATAGTTTTCTTCATCCAGGTCTTAACTCTTTTTGGTTATTTTATTGGAAGATGTTTAATGGGTTAGTTGGTATTATCAATAAGATTTTTTTTTTTAAAGATTTTATTTATTTATTCGACAGAGATAGAGACAGCCAGCGAGAGAGGGAACACAAGCAGGGGGAGTGGGAGAGGAAGAAGCAGGCTCATAGCGGAGGAGCCTGATGTGGGGCTCGATCCCATAACGCCGGGATCACGCCCTGAGCCGAAGGCAGACGCTTAACTGCTGTGCCACCCAGGCGCCCCAATAAGATTTTTTCTTTAACATTGCATTCATAATTGGGTTTAGCAGTCTAATTTTATATATATTAAGTTATGTCTTTTGGTTCATTTTGTTGTTCTTTTTCTAGGCTTTTTAATATTATACTTACCTGATTTTTTTCCTTTCTACATACTTTTTAAAATTTTATTTTATGTTTTTACTTTTAATAGTGATTAAGAAACTTACTCGTTTCTAGTTTGGGGAAAAAGAGTTCTTTCAACACAGTAACAGTTCTAGTTTTACATTTGTTTTGTATGAGCAAAACTTATTTATTTTTAAAACTTTTGGTGTATTGTGGATATCTACCTATAGCAGACTTTTACAGAAGTATATAATACTTTAATAAATACATTGGGCTATGACACAACTATCCTCAGAGACAAGAGGGTAGTAAAAGGAATATGAATGAATTTCTCTTTCTCTCTAGTAGGATGGGAATTTTTTTCATCTTAAACCCTTCTCACATATTAGAGGTGTTTATAGAAGCTGAAAGTTTATAACCAAATGAACTGAGTATTTCTTGAAATAAGTGTAAGAAATTTAATTCTCAAACTGGGAGCATTGACCTGAATAATCTAAAACTGCAGATGAACAAAAATCACTTGACATGAAAATCTTATTTCTATTAATTATTTTCACACAACGAAGTTAAAAGTTTGTATTTTCTTAGTATACATGATATTCCTGTGTGGCAGAGAAAGGCTAACTTGAGACTTTAAATATCACAAAGAGAGGCCATTACAAAATAATTATATAATTTCATGTAGATATTTAATGTTTGGTATGGGCATGAAGTTATACTTTGATTAAAGATTTGCTTCAGAATAACATTTTTAAAAAATTTAAATACATTAGGAAAACCAAAAAAGTCTTTTTATTTTTATTTATTTATTTACTTATTATTGTTTTGTAAATAAGTTTGTAACATATTATTTTAGTCACCATACAGAACATCCTTAGTTTTTGATGTAATGTTCCATGATTCATTATTTGCTTATAACACCTAGTGCTCCATGCAATATGTGCCCTCCTTAATACCCATCACTGGCATATCACAATCCTCCATTCCCCTGCCCTCTGAAGCCCTCAGTTTGTTTCCCAGAGTCCATAGTCTCTCATGGTTCATTCCCCCTTCTGTTTACTCCCCTTCATTCTTCCCTTCCTTCTCTTACCATCTTCCTGCTATTTCTTATGTTCCATAAATGAGTGAAGCCATATGATAATTGTCTTTCTCTGCTTGACTTATTTCACTTAGCATAATCTCCTCCAGTTCCGTCCATGTTGCTGCAAATGTGGGGTAATCGTTCTTTCTGGTGGCTGACTAATATTCCATTGTATATATGGACCACATCTTAATCCAGTCATCTATTGAAGGGCATCTCGGCTCCTTCCACGATTTAGCTATTGTGGACAATGCTGCTATGAACATTGGGGTGCCTATGGCCCTTCTCTTCACTACATCTGTATCTTTGGGGTAAATACCCAGTAGTGCAATTGCTGGATCATAGGGTAGCTCAATTTTTAACTTCTTAAGGGACCTCCACACTGTTTTCCAAAGTGGCTGTACCAACTTGCATTCCCACCAACAGTGTAAGAGAGATCCCCTTTCTCCACATCCTCTCCAACATTTGTTGTTTCCTGCCTTGTCAATTTTTGCCATTCTAACTGGCGTAAGGTGGTATCTCAATGTGGTTTTGATTTGAATTTCCCTGATGGCTAGTGATTTTGAACATTTTTTCATGTGTCTGTTAGCTTTGTTTTTTCCTTTTCAACAATTCCTTGGCAATTTGGGGTCTTTTCTGGTTCCACACAAATTTAAGGGCTGTTTGTTCCAGTTCTTTGAAAAATGTCATTGGTATTTTGATTGGGATGGCATTGAAAGTGTAGATTGCTCTGGGTAGCATAGACATTTTAACTATGTTTATTCTTCTGATCCATGAGCATGGAATATTTTTCCATCTTTTTGTGTCTTCTTCAATGTCTTTCAAGAGTGATTTGTAGTTTCTAGAATATAGATCCTTTACGTCTCTGGTTAAGTTGATTCCGAGATAATGTATGATCCCATTTTTGTATGGGATCGATTCCTTAATTTCTCTTTCTTCAGTCTCATTGTTTGTGTATAGAAATGCAACTGATTTCTGAGCATTGATTTTGTATCCCGCCACATTACTGAATTGCTCTATATGTTCTAGTAATTTGGGGCGAAGTCTTTTGGGTTTTCCATATAGAGTATCATGTCATCTGCGAAGAGAGACATTTAGACTTCTTCTTTGCCGATTTGGATCCTTTTATCCCTTTTTGTTGTCTGATTGCTGTTGCAAGGACTTCTAGTACTATGTTGAACAATAATGCCGAGAGTGGGCATCTTTGTTGTGTTCCTGATCTTAAGGGAAAGGCTTTCACTTTTCCCCATTGTGAATGATATTCGCTGTAGGCTTTTCATAGATGGTTTTTATGAAATTGAGGAATGTACCCTCTCTCCCTACGCTCTGAAGGGTTTTAATCAGGAAAGGATGCTGTATTTTGTCAAATGCTTTTTATGCATCAATTGAGAGGATCATAAGGTTCTTGACTCTTTTCTTGTTGATATGATCTATCA
This sequence comes from Ursus maritimus, assembly GCF_017311325.1. Lineage (NCBI taxonomy): Eukaryota > Metazoa > Chordata > Mammalia > Carnivora > Ursidae > Ursus > Ursus maritimus. Next base: position 15,335,345 of record NW_024426885.1, on the reverse strand, counting down.
CACTGATTGACTCATGAATGTTGAACCACCCTTGCATCCCAAGGATGAATCCCACTTAGTCATGATGGAGAATCCTTTTAATGTACTGTTGGATCCTATTAGCTAGGATCCTGTTGAGAATTTTGGCGTCCATATACATCAGGGATATCGGTCTGTAATTCTCCTTTTTGATGGGGTCTTTGCCTGGTTTGGGGATCAAGGTAATACTGGCCTCATAGAATGAGTTTGGTGGTCTTCCTTCTGTTTCTATTTTTTGAAACAGCTTCAGGAGAATAGGTATTATTTCTGCTTTGAATGTTTGGTAGAATTCCCCGGGGAATCCGTCAGGCCCTGGACTCTTGTTTCTGGGGAGGTTTTTGATCACTGCTTCAACCTCTTCATAATTAATCGGTCTGTTTAAATAATCAGTTTCTTCCTGTTTCAGTCTTGGTAGTTTATCTGTTTCCAGGAAGGCATCCATTTCTTCCAGGTTGTTTAATTTATCGGTATAAAGCTGTTGATAAAAGTTTCTAATGATCCTTCCTATTTCATTGGTGTTCGTTGTGATCTCTTCCCTTTCATTCATAATTTTATTAATTTGGGCCCTTTCTCTATTCTTTTGAATAAGTCTGGCCAGTGGCTTATTGATCTGATTTATTATTTAAAAGAACCAGCTTCTAGTTCCGTTGGTCTGCTGGTTTCTAATTCATTGATCTCGGCTTTAATCTTGATCAACTGCCTTCTCATGTGTGGGTTAGGTCTGTTCTTCTGTTCCACCTCCAGCTTCTTGAGGTGAGAATGTAAAAACTGCATTTTAAGAGATTTTTCTATTTTGAATGAGACTTGGATGGCTATGTATTTTACTCTTAGGACTGCCTTTTCAGTGTCCCATAGGTTTTGACCCGATGTGTTTTCATTCTCACTGGTCTCCAAAAATTGCTTAATCTGATTTTTAATTTCCTGGTTTACCCAATCATTCTTGAACAGGATGGTTCTTAGTTACCAAGTGTTTGAGTTTCTTCCAAATTTTTCCTTGTGATTTAGTTCCAGTTTCAAAGGATTGTGGTCTGAGAATATGCAGGGAATAATGTCAGTCTTTTGGTATCGGTTGAGACCTGTTTTGTGACCCAGTATATGGTCTATTCTGGAGAAAGTTCCATGTGCATTCAAAAAGAATGAATATTCTGTTGTTCTGGGGTGTAGTATTCTGTATATATCTATGAGGTCTATCTGGTCCAGTATATCATTCAAAGCTCTTGTTTCTTTGTTGATTTTCTGCTTAGGTGATCTGTCTATTGCTGAGAGCAGAGTGTTGAGGTCCCCTGCTATTAACGTATTATTATCTATATGTCTCTTTATTCTAGTTAAGAGTTGGCTTGTGTATGTAGCTGCTCCCCTGTTGGGGGCATAAATATTTATAATTGTCATATCCACTTGTTGGATACGTCCTTTAAGAATAATATAGTGTCTTTCTGTATCTCTAATAACAGTCTTTAGTTTAAAATCTAATCTGTCTGATACGAGAATTGCTACCCCAGCTTTCTTTTGAGGTCCATTGGCATGAAAAATGGTTTTCCATCACTTCACTTTCAGTCTGGATGTATTTTTAGGTTCAAAATGAGTCTCTTGTAGACAGCAAATGGATGGGTCATGTCTTTTTATCCAATCTGCAACCCTGTGACGTTTTATGGGAGCATTCAGGCCATTCACATTGAGAGTGATTATTGAGAGATATGATTTTAATGATGTCATGTTGCCTGTGAAGTCTTTGTTTCTATAGATAGTAAATTTCTGTTCTGTATCACTCTTGGGGTGTTTTTACTTTTATAGAATCCCCCTTAATATCTTTTGTAGGGCTCGTTTGGTGGTCACATATTCTTTCAGTTTCTGCTGGTCTTGGAAGGTTCTTGTCTCTCCATCAATTCTGAATGACAGCCTTGCTGGATAAAGGATCCTTGGCTGCATGTTCTTCTCAGTTAGAGCTTTGAAAATACCTTGCCAACCCTTCCTGGCCTGCCAGGTCTCTGTAGACAGATCTCACGTTATTCTGATATTCCTCCCTCTGTATGTAAGGATTTTCTTCCCCGTCTGCTTTCAAGGCTGTATCCTTGGATCTAATATTTACTAAATGCACTATGATGTGACGTGGTGTAGGTCTGTTCTCATTGATCTTGGGAGGGGTCCTCTCTGCCTCTTGGACATGAATGCTTGCTTCCTTTGCCAGATTAGGGAAGTTCTCAGCTACAATTTGTTCAAATATCTCTTCTAGACCTCTCTCTCCACCCACTCAGGGATGCCGATGATTCTGACATTGGAACATTTCATTGAGTCAGTAATCTCCCGTAGTCTGCATTCTTGAGATTGGATTTTTTTGAGCCAAGTTTCTGTTTTTACTTTCTCTTCTACCATCCCATCTTCCAATTCAATAATTTGTTCTTCTGCCTCATTAAGTGGCCATCAGAGTGTCTAGTTTAGACAGCATTTGATTCATAGCATTTTTAATTTCTGCCAGATTCCCTCTCATTTCCGCCCTTGGAGATTCTCTATTCTTGTTAATATTTTCGTTAATGTTTTTTTCAAGCCTACACATTATCTTGACCATTGTTACTCTGAACTCCATTTCTGACAATTTGGTTATATCCTTATCCATCAGTTCTGTGGCAGAGGCCACAGTCCATGTGTCCTTTCTTTGCTGAGGATTTCTCCTCCTTGTCATTCTGATGAGGAGAGGTTGCGGGGATGCCCAGAGCCGAAATTATTGACCAGGACCCAGGCAGTGTGCACTTGTTTTATAGGGACCTTAGGGATGTGGGCTTCTTGATTTTTCAGCGTGCCTTCTGGGGGAGGGGCCTGCCGCACTGATATTCAGGCTACCCTGTTTGGGTAGAGTCTCCCCATCCCCTGCGAGGGGGGATGGGGATGGGCACAATGTGAGCCAGTATTTCCGGGCTTTTGTTCTCTGGTGGCTTTCCCTGGCGGTTTTCTGTGACTCTTCTGAGAGTCAGAGCAGCAGTGGCCATATCCTAGCCTCTGTCTCAGAACAGAGAGATCGCAGTCTGCTCTCCACTGAACTCTCCTGGCCACTTTAACTCTGTTTCAGTCAGTGCCGCTAAAAACCCCTGCAGCGTCCTGGATGTGTGCCCCACAGCCGCTCTCCCAGCCCTCGATTCCCCAGCCGACAGGTCTCTGTCTTTTGTGCTTCTAACACCACCAGCTGCCCCTGTTCCTGTGCATGCTCCTGAGTTCTGTTTCAGTGTGGTTCGCGCGCGCTCCGGAGCGCCAGTTTTGTCTGGTCACCCGCGCACACCCAAGCTCCCAGTATCAGTCCGGTTCCAGTGAGCCCTGGAGCTCCGGTCCCGCATGTGCTCCGGACTCCCAGTTTCAGTCTAGTTTGAGTGTGTGCTCCAGAGCTCCAGTTTTCAGTCTCGTCGCGTGCGCATTCCCGGGCTCACAATCTCAGTCTGCTTTCTCGGGTGCCAGTCCGCGAGTCCAGCCGCTCCCCTGTGCAGGAGGCTTCCCAGCGCCCGAGCGCATCGGCTCCCTCCCCCTTCTGTTTATCTTCCGATATCTCTGCGAGGATTCATGGCTCCCCGCTTCACACCTCAATACTCAGCAGTGGAGATGTTCGTTTGTATGGATCCAGATGTATCTTCCTACATCTCGGGCTGATCTCGTGGGTGTTCAGGATGATCTGGTAGACATCCAGCTCGACTCAGGGGACCAGCTGAAAAAACGTCCCCTACTCCTCTGCCATCTTTCCCCCCCTATCAAAAAAGGCTTTTTAAATCATGCAGAGCTATCTGTTTAAACTGAATGATTTAAAAAAATCTTTATTTTATAGCTACTATAATATTTGTAGCTAATTTGTCTTCTCTCTGTACTAATTATTTTGAAATGTTTTGTTTTTCTGGGGGATGTTTTCCTCTAACTTCAGTAATTTATAGCCCTAAGCTTTCTTTATCTATTCCATCTTTTTGAGCTCTCTTCTATCCTTTTATCCTCATAAAAGGAACCAAAAGGACAAGAACTGAGACTATGAAAAGTATTTGAACATGACATTAAGTCAGGTAATTTCAGAATGACTTTGTTTGTGGTTAGTAGAAGGTGCAGTTTTTACTGGTTTCTTGTGTTAGATGCCTTTTCAGAGAGATGTCTGTGGGCTGAACCTCATGAAACTGCTAGAGACAGTCACTACTTCTGCACCTTTATTGTACCTTCCCCTTTTCTTCAAGATCTCTCTCCTTGTTTTTTATTTGCACAAACTGCTACTTTCCACCCGCCCTAACTTTAAATCTTCATTTCAACTTTTGGCATTTGGTTAGTGTTATTTGAGTTCCTAGGCCTGATGCTGACAGATTATTTCCACCTCTGGTTTGCATGTTTTTGACAATGAAGTGTGTCACTTGCATGCTTTCTTTTCATCAATAAGTTCACTAATATATCTCACAGAATTAAAAAAAAAATACTTAATGGTTTTAAATCTACAAGTACGATACTTATCTTTTTGGGACTAGATAGAAGCCATTATTTTATCTTAAGTGTTTAATATTTCTCTTTAATTTCATTTGATGTGATGCCTAGTCCCCTTACCATGTATTGTTTGAGGTTTTGTGTTATAAGGATCTGGCACTATTTGGTTGTTTAAAAAGTGATGTAAGATAGTATAATTTAACTTAACAATAAAAAAGGCTTTTATACAAACCCACAAAAGTTAAGTAATTCTTATTTTCTTCAAATGACAGGCCTAGGATGAAAATTAAAAGGCATATTTAAAATGGGGCATATTTCTCATATTCTAAAGCACAAAACATTTATTTAGTATACTCCAGAAAATTAGAGGTTAATCTAAGAAACTCTAAGCATGAATTTGGTTTTAGTCTAATATTTATAGATTTTTTAAAGAGCAAAATTAAGCTAAATGCCAATTTGGATGCACACTTTTTCATTGCTCAGATAATGCATAAAAACTAATTAGTGATGGTGGACAAGTTAATTATATATTAGAAATGCCTAGAGCAGGTGTAGGAAAGCATCAGCATAAATATGTTCTGTAAATATTTCATAAACATATTAAAATCCTTCTTAATATATTATTACCAAGAAACACCTTTTCTCTCAAAGGTCCATTTTTATATACCATAGGATATGAATGCAAATATTTGCTTTTTTTTAATCACAAATAATTTTATCTATACCTTTCATCTTGCTTTTTCCCTATGGGTCCATCTACTGATTTTATAAGAATAATCTATATTTTTAGGCTATAAAGGAATCATACAAATATTTAATTGTGTATTTATTTTAATAAGCAATTTTAACTTGTTTTTTGACTTCCTGTACAAGGCTAGTTTGTTCATATTAATTAGTTCAAAAGCTGAATTCAGCAACTTTATTATTTAAGAATATTCTCCTTTCACCCCCATCCTAGTTAATGATAATACCAGTTAAGCTCCCATGATTCTTCTTCTCTTTTGCTGTTGGATGTTACAGGTTAGCTGAATGGAATAGCTTCGTATTAAATATTTGTGGAAAGAATGAATGAATACCCTCGCTACAATCTCTATATGCTCCATACAATGGTCTCCATTTGTTATATACCTTTTTATTTCCTTTATAGGAAGAGAAATAATTAATAATGTTTTCTTGAGATATGAAATTTTTTACTTCACATATAGCTAACAATATCCCTTCTACTCAAAATGGAAAAAACAAAACACTTAATGACATATAGGGAAAAAAAGAACAACCCAAGTTGTTAAATGTAATGTTGCTATTGACTTACAAGTCAAAAACATTAGCGTGTATTTTATTTATTTTTTTAGGTGTATAAATGTTTTATCTTTTCAAATTAAAAAGGTCTATTTAACTTTTTTTTGTCTTGACATAATTTAACACAGAAAAGTTGCAAGTAAATACACAGAGTTCCTTCAAGTCTCCTCTCTCTCTCGCTGTTTCATTTAAACATTGCAGACTTGATGGGCCTTTATCCCTTAAATACTTTAGTGATATTTTCTAAAAACTAGGAATTTTCTTAACCACGTTACAGTTACAGAAATCAGGAATTGAACCTTGGTGCATAATATTATTAAATATAGACCTTATTTAGGTTTTACTAATTGTCCCAGCATTGTTCTTCAGAGAAGAAGAAAATCCAAGATGACTGGTTGCATTCATTTGTATGTCTCTTTAGACTTCTTGAATCCGGAACATTTCTTGAGTCTTTCTTTTTATTAAGTGACATTGACATTGTTTAGAATTATAGCCCATTTTTGTGTGTGTATAGCATGTGCTTTGTAAGGAATATGGCTTTGTTTGACATTTCTTCATGATTATATTCTGATTACATACTTTTGGCAGGAATACCACTGAAGTTATGCTAAATTCTTCTCACCATATCATGAGCCACATGCTATCACCATTCCATTAATGGTAATGTTTAATAGGGACATTTGGATAAAGTGGTGTCTGCCAGATTTCTTCACTCTAAAGTTACTATATTATCCTTTAATGAAAAAAAATATCTTTTAGGAGATACTTTGAGACTATGTGAGTATTATGTTAGTTCTTAAACTTTCGCCTACTACTTTTATGATTTTTACCAAATGGTGATTTTCTAATTCTGTCATTCTTCTTATACTAATTATTTGGCTTTCTTTTACAATGAAAATCTTTCTCTTCTCTAGTTTGTCTGTGTTATCTTATCTGTGTATTTATCCATGTATGTATGTGTGTATCTATCTATTTATCTCTTTGTATCATCTGTCTATCCATCCATTTTTCATATATCTACCTACATACTCTTTATCATTCTTCGAGCATTTTCTTGTATTGTTGTCACCATCTTGTACTTTTCCTGCTCTAACTAGACACTGGCATTTCTTAAGCAGCCTTGGCTCCTTTAGTGGGCTCTTTGCTACAAAGACAATTTTATTTCTAGATCATCTCAGCAGGCAGAACTGGAGAATAAATATCTGTGTACACATATGCTCATGTGTTTACCCATAGACACATACATATTCTTATACATGTACATAACTACACACATTGATACACGTTTCTACATCCACTTATATTTTATACTAAAATCCATGAGTTTAGGGGCATCTGGGTGGCTCAGTCAGTTAAGAGTCCAACTTTTGCTTTCGGCTCAGCTCATGATCTCGGGGTAGTGAGATTGAGCCCCACCTTGAACTCTGTGCTCAGCTCAGAATCTGCTTGGGATTCTTTCCACCTCCCTCTCTCTCCCCCTCTGCTCTTCCCCTTGTTTACATTCTTTCTCTAAAATAAAATAAATAAAATCTTTAAAAAAAATCCATTAGTCTACACTAATACCTCATTTTCTGTCCCTTACTACAGGGTTCATTCTATTCTTTTTTTTTTTTTTTTTTTAAAGATTTTATTTATTTATTTGACAGAGATAGAGACAGCCAGCGAGAGAGGGAACACAAGCAGGGGGAGTGGGAGAGGAAGAAGCAGGCTCATAGCAGAGGAGCCTGATGTGGGGCTCGATCCCATAACGCCGGGATCACGCCCTGAGCCGAAGGCAGATGCTTAACCGCTGTGCCACCCAGGCGCCCCAGGTTCATTCTATTCTTACTGTCCAAATTTTTAAGCTGACTTTCATTATCCACAATATATATTTTTAAATTTCCTCAATCTTAAAATGCACAGAAAGTAGTTTTGGAATTGCTAAACTACACCTCTGTGTGAAAAGGAAGTCTACTAATTAGAGTTTAGCATTTATTTACTTATTTTTGTCTTCAGTATGAGGACATATAGTTTGTAACTGTGTTTAAAAAGTACTTGTGTTCGGGGCGCCTGGGTGGCACGGCGGTTAGGCGTCTGCCTTCGGCTCAGGGTGTGATCCCGGCGTTATGGGATCGAGCCCCACATCAGGCTCCTCCGCTATGAGCCTGCTTCTTCCTCTCCAACTCCCCCTGCTTGTGTTCCTTCTCTCGCTGGCTGTCTATCTCTGTCAAATAAATAAATAAAATCTTAAAAAAAAAAAAAAGTACTTGGGTTCATGCTTTTTCCCTCCTTCAGTGTGGTTGTTAGTCATTTGAGTAGGGGCCATTCATTTATTTCTGTGTTTAGTCAGCTTTAGGGCCACCTGCACCCCACCAGTATTGTTGATGTAATTTTCTTTTTTGAGTATGTGAAATAGTAACATGGTCCTCAAAGTCACGAATGTACAAAAAGTCAATTTCTTCCCTCTCCTTCCCCCCATTCTTTTCATGACGTTCTCACTCATGCCCTGTAAGTAACCTATCTCAAACCAGTCTCTGGTTTCCTCCCTATGTTGTTTTTAAAACTAAATATGCAGAAATATGCATATTTTCTAATTTTTTTACACAAAGGGTAACATGTTGTACTGCTTTTTTGTCATTTAATAATATGACTTGGGAGATCATGCCACATTACAGAGATCTTCCTCATTGTTTTTGTAGTACCTAGTACTACATTATGGGGATATACTATCGTTTATTCAACTGTTTTCCAACTATGAATATTTAGGTGAATTCCAATAATTTTAAGTATCGGTAATGGTGTAGTGGAAACTTCTGTGTGCATATGTATTTCTGTACTGTAAGAGGTGTATCTTCAGGATAAACTCCTAGAAGGGAGCATGTGAGGTTAAGAGAGAAACACATATTGTATTATTAGCAATGGTTGTGCCAGTCTGTACTCCCACAAGCAGTGTATGAGAGTACCTTTATCCATATAGCTTTGTGAACAGAAAATATTTTTATACTTTTTAACTTTTGTCTGATAGATGAAATTTTTAATTTTTTGTTCTCTATCATGTGTGAAATTAATCTTATCTTCATACATTTAAGGACCATTTTTATATTTTATGTGAATTGTCTATGTTTTTTGCTCAATTTTCTGTTGAGATATTTTTATCCTCTTAATTTGATGAGAGTTCTTATTTATTAGGAATATTATCTATCTGTTGAACAGTTTTCTCCAAATATGTATCTGTCCTTTGACATTGCTTATGGTGATTTTTTGTTTGTTTTTGCCACGCTGATATCTTTATTTTAATCTCATCAAAATTATCACTCTTGAGTTAGAGTTAAATACTTTTCCTACATCCAAGTTATCCACGTTTCCTATGTATTCTTCTGTTACTTGTACAGTTTTTCTTTTTTACATTTAGATCACTAATGCTTTTGGAGTTTAATTTTGTGTGTGGTGTGAGGTATAGATATAAATTTACCTTTTTCACCAGTTGTCCTATTGACATTTATTTTAAAAAATTCATTTTAGGGGCGCCTGGGTGGCGCAGTCATTAAGCATCTGCCTTTGGCTCAGGGCGTGATCCTGGCGTCCTGGGATCGAGCCCCACATCAGGCTCCTCCGCTGGAAGCCTGCTTCTTCCTCTCCCACACCCCCTGCCTGTGTTCCCTCTCTTGCTGGCTGTATCTCTCTCTGTCAAATAAATAAATAAAATCTTTAAAAAAATAAAAAATTCATTTTGATGAATTTTTTTGATAAGCCAGATTTTTATATTCTAAATTTTCGTGTGTATTTGGTTCTATTTATAGATTTTCTATTCTACTCTGCTGATCTTTTTGTCTCTTGATGTGCCAGTATTACAGTGTTTTTATTATAGAGGGCTTAAAAATGTTTTAACGTCTAGTAGGCTATTTCTTTTTTTTAAAGCTTTTCTTTTTTTAGTGCTTTCCTGGCTTTTCTTACATGTTTATTTTTTTATATGATGACCGTTATCAATTTATCAATTCCCATAAAAAACTTGTTTTTTTTTTTTTTTATTTCTTTGAAGCTGTTCCTCTGTCAAATGGGTATAATATGTGTGGCAAAAGATTAAAGAAGTAATGTGTATGAAAATACTTCAGAAATAGTACAGTCATATATAGAGACAAAATATTGTTATTATGTTACAAAATATGTTTTATATTTTGTAACATAATATTGAACATTTTTCCAGATTCTTTGATTCATCATCTAATATCTATTCAAGGCAATCTTTTAAGGTAATCTCATTGAAAACAATCCAGATTCAAAATGGATACAATAAAAATTCAGTCAGTTGGAATTTAAGAATTTGGGCTTGAGGCAAGTAATAATCTTTGTTGAATAGCTTCTAATAATGTGTCATTCTTAAATGTTTCATTTATAGCCCAGGATATTAATATTTTGTTCTGTTTTTTTAGATGAATGAAAACCAGATTAAATAAAGTATGAGAAGTCAATTTTGAAGGATTTAAATACTTTAATGGTAGTCGTTAGCAGTAGTCAAGAAATCTAGCAAGCTAGAGTAAGAAAATAAAATATGACTAAAGGCTTATTCTTTTATGAAAGATAATGAAACAAGACTAAAGTTACTCTTTTATAAAAGTAAACACAGGGTGTTAATACAATTCTAGAAGTTGAGTTAAATTTTATTTTGGTGAAATTTTTAATATTCGAATGTTTTTGCTTAACCATCTTCTGTTAGGAAAAAAAACAAAACAAAACCCTAACTTGTTTTAAATATGGTTTCAGTTTTTAAAATTAAATCAGAATGGAAAACTGACAAATTATGTGATTCCAGGCTTTGTGATTATAGATCAGGGATTGGCATGCTTTTTTTCCTCTAAAGCATTAAATAGTAAATTTTGTTTTTTGTGGGCCACCTGTGGTTGCTGCTGTTGCTGCCTCTGCCTCATCTGCCTCCTTCTTCTTCCCTCCTTTATCTCCATCTTCACCTTCTTCTCTTTCTTCACAATCCTTTTAAAATGTAAAAACCATTCTTAGCTTATCGGCTATACAAAGCTAGGAAATGAGCCAGATTTGGCCCCAGGGATATAGTTAGAATAGATGGTTAGAGTTTCTTCTTTCCATTTTTGAATATGTTGGACAGCTTTGGAATATAAAATATAAATCTTACAGCTCTCTTGGCACTTTATGACTTTCTAACCTATTATTGAATTTCTTGAAACAGTGACATTTGCTTGAAGGTTCCAGTTACTTAAGATCTAGATTCTTATTTGCCACTTTTTTAAAGATTTATTTATTTATTTGAGAGAGAGAGAGCACACAAGCAAGGGGAGGCGTGGAGGGGTGGTGAGAGAGGGAGAGAGAATCCTTAAGCAGACTCCCCACTGAGCACGGAGTCTGTTGAGGGGCTCCATCCCAGGACCCTGATACCATGACCTGAGTTGAAATCAAGAGTCAGATGCTCAACCGACTGAGCCATCCAGGCACCCCTTGTTTGCCATCTTAATTACAGTTCTAGAGCAGTGCCTTACACCCCATAGCATTTAGGCAATACTGGATCTCAGGCTGAATAATTGTGTTTTACTACTTACTCTTTATTAGACAAGTACGGGTGTCAAATATCCTGACTAAACAAAGTAATCTCTGTAAGTCCAATTTTGGCTTATTTTTAATTATGAGAACTATTACCTTTTCAGTAGAAAAACAAATCACACTCTGTCAACAACAGGTACATGGCAATAGTTGTAATTCTGGTATTTTTAATGAGAAAATTCAGATTGCTAAAATATTGTTGGTATCAACATTTCATGTTTATTTATATAAAAAAGAAACAACTATATTCTGTTTCCCCTTTTCATAAGCCACACATAGATGAAAATTTGGGCTTAGAGTTGTAAATAAAAATGTAAGTTTGAAGACTGGAATTTTAGATCAGCTGTTTGAACAGTTGCCTTTGTCAATATTGTTACTCCTTTGAGATACAATAGCAGATCTACTAAATATCAAGTATAATGTGCTAGAAGTATACAAAGCATATTAAATGAACATGATTTCCTAACCTCCAGAAATTATTGTTGTAGGTATTCAACAGATAGCAAGGATGTAGCAATGAAAGGGACTTTGGCACATAAACTGACTTAGAAACAAGTACTGCCAATGACGACTACTTTTCGGTTTCATATTTCTAGGTATATTCTTCATGTACAACTTGTTAGAATAACCCTTATAACATCTTTTTTTTTCTTTATCCTTATTGTTCATTCTTGGTTATAAGTTGATATTGCAACTTCATACTGTAGGGGAACAGAAATAACATGTGACCACATAATATCCCTTTAGTGTACGTGTAGGCTATAAAATCATCATCATATAAAATTTGCCAAACAAGAGGCCGCTGTATGATGATTTCATAGGTGCTTATTCAGCATAAGAAGATAACCTCAAATGCTGACAACAGAATAATTTCGACACTGTCATGAAGTATAAATTTTAAACAATTGAATCTAAAATACATTTTTGCCATTTTAGCCTGAAGTACAGAACCACAAGGGAGTTCTCTCAAAATGAGCTTACATTGAGAGGTATTTTAACACATTTTTTTTTTTTTTTTTGGTCTCAGGAATTATTAAAGCTACTATACAATGATAATTCTTTTAAGGAACTCTGCAAACATAACTCTTATTCAGTTCTGCCATAAAGGGTAAATAAAAGGTTTACCTAAGTTTTAAAATATTAATGTGCATCATTATTTTTAGTAAAGTTCTGAATATAAGACAATATTAATATGGACCTCTGCAAGTTAATATTACGATATCATGTTATATTCATTTACTATTTATGAAATTACGTGTTATCAATATATCTTAAGTTCCTGTAATTGCTCGCTGATTGTTTTCTTTATTCCTTGCAGTACTACACCTTGTCATTCATTTCTGCAATTCTCACATCGTGTGTTTCCATAGTTAATTCTAGAAACTTAAAGGAAAATTATGCTGATTTATTTAAATATTCTTTAGGAAGAAAAAAATCATACTTTTATGTGGAAATTTCTTCTAGCCAAAAAACCACCTTCTCAAGAATCTATCTAGTACTAAAACTTACTTTATATGTGTGTGTAGGGGTATGTGTATTTATATTAATCATCTATATTTTTCAAAGCAAATAATCATAAACAATTAGCAAGATGCTTAGTGTTCTAGAATATTTTATATTTTGATCAAAACCAGCGACTCACTTATTTTTATATGTGTATGTGAATCAGGAAAAAAACACATTGTTTCATTTATGTCAGAGAGTGGTTTAACTAGGTGGAAGCGTGCAGGGACGCAGTAGTTCTCACTGAAGGTTTTTGAAACGACTAGTAGCATGGTTGGCCTGGCCTCTTTAGACTATCTCAGGATTGGCAAATGCACTGTAGCCTAGAAATACCAATGGTAGAAAGATCAGATATGTGACTGTGTTGGTGTCAGTAAGAGAAGGTGAATGACAATGCTATACCACCAATTACAGTGGTTATCATGATGAAAAGGAGGGATCAGATATAAGAGAGATTGTGCATGCTGAAATAGAACCTACCAATTGTTCGGATGTTGGACACAGTAAGTATGGAGTTTGTGTCCCAAATAATTGGAATGCTACTCTTTAACAAGGAAAGCAAAGTAAGAAAATGAAATGAGTTCATCTGAACCAAATTGACTGTGTATAACTATTATGCCCTGGAATGTTTCAGTTAATATTCTGGAATATTAAAACTGAGAATGATCTCAGAAGCTTAATAAGATGATTTGGGGGCAATAAAGAGCCATGCTTTTTTACATGATATATAACTATATTTTTATTATTGTTGGCAGTGTAAAGTAGTAGAAGTAATAGCTGTATTAAGTGCTTGATATGTGGTAGGTATTTAAAAATACACAATCTCATTTAATCTTCACATCAATACTAAGTATTATTATTATTATTATTATTATTATTATTATTATTATTATTTTACAGATGAATAAACTAAAGCAGAGAAGTTAAATAAATTACCCAAGGTAGCTGGTGATTATAGATGTACATTTTGAATCTAAGCTGTTTGACTCTAAAACTCTTGTGCTCTTTGAAATTCATTTCATTAAATAGATGTACCAAATGAGAAATGGAAAAGAACCCATAGAAGAATGCGTTAATACTTGGATCCATACTAAAGTTCAGGCTACCCCAAAGACTTTAAAGAGTTTCACGAAATTTTTAAATAAGTGAATTTACTTCCCTTTAATAAAAAAGAACTTATGTGGTAACTCTAGTTTTTGGATGGCCAGGGGAAAATACACAATATAAAAATAAAACTGTGAATGAAGTGTGATGCATGTTTGTGATGGAGAATATTCAGTGTAATTTTTGTTTTGACTTACAGCTTGTACATGCAGTGGCCATGCAAATATCTGTCACATGCATACAGGAAAATGTTTCTGCACAACTAAAGGAATCAAAGGTGATCAATGTCAATTGTAAGTACAAATGACTTTTTAGAACTTCTGTGGATTAAGCTTTTACTGTAAACTAATTATTATAGGCTTGTGCTAGTTAAGCAACCAATATTATTGTAAACTGGGTTTACTTGGATTTTATTGATTCTCATAAAAAGTTAAGCCTTTTAAAAATGGCAGTTTTGTGAAGGCTTTATAAGAACCCATAAAATATGTTTGTCTTTGGTATCTCTCTAAAAAAAGAAACAGTTTTAATTTTTTTGGAAAACACATACATTAAATTTTCATTTTATTTTTATGATTTTTCTCCATAGCTTGTTAAGTAAAAAAACATGTTTCTTGCCCTTCTTTTGAATCTCTCATTTTTAATTATAATTGTATTATTTAAGCCTTTCAAGTGGTTCCTTATACTTCTTTCTGTTTCACCAGACATGAACCCACTCTTGTTACTCTGCTTTCAGTAGTTTTATGAATGATTTTCGTCTTTTTATAATTTAATTGTTATTCTCAAGATTTGTTCTCCCCCTTAAAAAAATCAACCCTAAAAAGCAGTTGTCTCATGGTATCTAAACATTCTTTTTTTTTCTAATTTATATATGCCATATAAAATTAAAATAATTTTTGTTTTGGAGTTGCATAAATGCACTTATATTAGGTATAAATGTACTGTATTTGATACAAATCATCAACTCTAACTATAATAACTATAAAATTATGAAAAATTAATAAAGGGTTCTCTAAAACTTTTATATCCAAAGAAGTCTGTTAACCATGGAAAATGATCAGTTTGTTTCTTTTTATTTAAAACAAGTATATTATTTGATGTAAATTATTTTAAACATTTCAAGTTAGATGATTATGTCTTTGGCTAGCCACTGAGGTGTCATAGGTTTTCAACTTCAGAGAAGGTGAACAGAACCAGTTTTTATTCCTTCTTCGTAGTTTCTAAACTTAAAAAGGAGGTGAAAGCATAAGATCCTTGGGAAATTCCTATTAAAGAAGGCTATTTTGGTCTCAATACCAATGGATTTTATTTTTTTAAGATTTATTTATTTATTTATTTGACAGAGATAGAGACAGCCAGCGAGAGAGGGAACACAGCAAGGGGAGCGGGAGAGGAAGAAGCAGGCTCCCAGCAGAGGAGCCTGATGTGGGGCTCGATCCCATAACGCCGGGATCATGCCCTGAGCTGAAGGCAGACGCTTAACCGCTGTGCCACCCAGGCGCCCCTCAATACCAATGGATTTAAATCAGACAGAAGATACTTCTAATATTTTGCAGAATACAAAATTCATAAGTAGGGCCGCTTTTTTGGGTGTGTGCTTATTAGAAGGGCATCGTGCTTGGTTTAATGCACTGCTATCACCATCTTGAAATTCTTTTTTTTTTTTAATTTTTTTTTTTTTAAAGATTTTATTTATTTATTCGACAGAGAGACAGCCAGCGAGAGAGGGAACACAAGCAGGGGGAGTGGGAGAGGAAGAAGCAGGCTCATAGCGGAGAAGCCTGATGTGGGGCTCGATCCCGTAATGCCGGGATCACACCCTGAGCTGAAGGCAGACGCTTAACGACTGCGCCACCCAGGCGCCCCACCATCTTGAAATTCTTAACAAATTTTTAACAAGAGCCTTACATTTTTATTTTGTACTGCTTCTTGCCTCCCCCTGCCACAAATTATGTATCAGGGCCTGGTCATAAACAAGAAATATTCTGTTTTTGTTCTAAGATTCCATTATTTCATCAATTAAAACTGATAACTTTAACTTGTACTGTATTTTTGCTTAAATGATATCACCATCTATAATAATTATCTCTAATGTGATGTGGTAATTTAGTAAGATACTTTTGTTTTCCAGGTAAGTGAGAGCAGTATTTTATTTCATTGAAATCATGGGATTATAAGCTTAGAAATACAGAGTAACAGGGTTTGGCATACATATGAAATAGTAGAAAAATATATAGTTCTGAATGATGAAAGTACATTTTGCCCTAGTTCTTATTTATGATTTTTGTAAGTAAGGGAAAAATTGGAATACTGATTTGTACAGTATTTTGTAGATAGCCTTTCTAGATAGAATTATATTCATTATTTTTTCTTTGTTTTATTTATTTGGCTTTTGAGTGCAGGGCAATGAAAATAGGATCATCATTCTTAAAGCAATTATTTTCTATAGTGTGCTTACACTGAAAAAAAACCATTCTTGTTAGGAAGCAAAGCTAGTCATTCAAATCGCTAAATAATTATTGAGTGCTTGTACTATTAATGAAGATGAATATCACATAGTTTTTGCTGAAAGTATTTTTCAGGCTAATAGTGGAGACACTAGCCAAAATATAATATACTAATTTCCTGTATCAGTGATTTGAAATGCTTGAGAACCTTTCCCTCTTCACAGGACAATTTTTGTTTTGCTTTAAATATATAGTTGGACATCACATCTTGTGTAACCTCCTCAAACTAAAACTGGTTCTCTTCCTATATGTTAATTTGTTCCTTGTGCACTCTCCTGTATCATTTGCTAGAATGAAATTCTTTGGGGACCATGTCATCAGTACCCCAATGTAAGTGTTCAATAAGTTTATAATGGTTTGAAATAAAGAAAGTATTGACGGAGTACTGAAAAGGGCAGGATTAATTTACCTTGGAGGGATCAGGAAAGTTTGAGAAGAGGATACTTGAGCTGGAACTTGAAGGAGGTGATAAAATTTTCTGGGTGGATAATATAGTAAACAGACGGAGAAACCATATCAGTAAAACAAAGGAGTGAAAATGAAAAAGGTTATAGCATTTCAGGCTTTTGCTCAAGGACATAGAGAGCTGGCAAGAGCATTGCTCCCACCTTTACAATGAAAGAAACAAGAGCTGGGCACACTGCAAATCCATGAGGTCTCTGGAAGTCATTGGAGAATTGAGATTACAGGGTAAACAAGTAGCCAAAAACCTAAAGGGAAACAAGAGCTTCCAGGGAGAGATGAGACAGGAACACTGGTTTACCTGGAGCGAAACCAACTGGAAACATAGAAGGCTTGAGCTAAGGTAGTTGACTGCTGCTCAAGTTTGGATGGTCAATAGAATGTGGAGCTCCTGGGGGCCACAGGAGTTGAGGGGGGGATCCATACCCTTTCTAGAGTTTTTTTTTTTTTTTTTTTCTCCATGCACCTCACCAATTGCTCAGGGAAGAAAATGGAGACCATTTTAAGAATGCATTTCCTGGGGTGTAAGCTGGGGGAAGAGGAAGAACAGACACAGCAAACAGGCTTCAGTAATGGGGCCAAAATGTTCATTCAAAGGGGGCACTACATTATTTATCTTGGCAGGATTCTGGCTCTAACCTAAAACACAGCTGGAACATGGAAATGGTCGCTTAAAACATGATTTAATGAAGATATGTACTATAAGATAAATATGTAATAAGTGAGGTGTATTCTCTATGAAACTTGTTTACTTTTGAGGAGCAACATGCAGACTTCAAAGAAAACATGGTATATTATTTTTGTAAATATGTCAGTTTTATAATGTAAAGGTAACACATATTTACATTCTGTGAAATGCAGTGTTTCTCACTCAGTCAAATTCCTTTTCAATGTAATAGTGTAAGGAAGATCAGTAGTTAATTTTGTTTTTCTTCAGCCTTCTAACAACACTTGTGATAGAATCTGGTGTTTTTCAGTGGGAGATAATTTATTTTAATAAAATAAAAATAGGTAAAAGATTTGATAAAATGTGGCAGATACTTATGATGTATCTTGCTAACTCCCTTGGCTGTCATAGTTTCACCAAAGCTATAGTGGACAGTTTACTGTATTTTCCAGTATTCCACAGACAGTATGAGAATCTTTGTTCCTCTTTTAGTTCCAGAGGTGCTCATTTCTGCCAGTGCAACCAGGAAGGGTAAGATAGTTTATGCAAAGGTGGGTCCTCCTCAGCCAATGAAGGGTGAGAATTTGTCCTACATTTCCCCCTCTGTCACAGTACTTCCTGAGATAACTGCCCTTGGCAACACCCCCATCCTATCTTGGCATCTGCTACTGACGTAATTCCAACTAAGGCAGTTGCTGCTGAAAGTGGCTCTTGGTAACAGACCTTTAGCAGGCAATGTTATAGTTAGATGACTTATCCCACGGTGAGTGGGACAGTGGTTATCCCGGTGTGCTATAGTGTAATTATGGGGAATATTAACCGTGTTTGGTAGGATGAAGTGTAGGCTGGAGGAGAAGTGCCAGTTTGTGCAGCAGCTTTAGAACTTGCAAGTCGTTGGGGGGGATGGTAACTATAATAGTGGACTTGGCTGGCTTTTGCTAACTGTTGTAAAGCCTTAAAGAAGGAGCCTTCCATCAACTCATGGCATTCTGTGAACATCACATGGTCTTCATGGAAGCATTTGAAACCATTACCTTCTACAGTTAGAAGAGTATGTTGAAAGTTATGCCCAGGATTTAATTATAAGTTTGGCTGGCTGCAAAGGAAACTGAAAGACCAGCAGTGACAGTTCACCCATGCCAGAGTCACTGCTTGATGAGAAGGAGTGGGAGTTTGAGGCATACAATGGGGACACTTATAAGTATGACCTCAGAGCCCTGAATCCTAGATTTATTCCCTTGAAGACTCCTGGGTAGAAGTAATAGTCTTCTGTCATTTGATAGAGTAAGGTAGCTTCCCTTTCCCTGGCAACAATGCAAAAATTTCACCTGCTGTTTATGCTTCATAAAAAGATGTTTGTCCTCCTCCAGAGTGTACCCTGCCTCCATTTATTGTCTCCAGATCAGTAACAAGTGTCAGGTCTCAGTGTAGCATGACCGGGAAGACACAGTCTCTGCTGTAGATGGGTAAGAGCTTATCACTGAAAAAGTTGCAGTTCCTGAGAAATATGCAGAGGCAGGAATCAGCAGTGCATGTATGAGAGTGGACCTGAAGGGTTTTGGATCAGGGAGCATGAAATCTAAGACTGGAGAAGGGAGAATTTATTGATATAGAACACTCTTCTATGATCCAGGATTTCATGTCTTAGTGATATACCTGTAGTTCCTGATGACTTTTTAAAATATGGGCATGCTGATTGCATCTAGTAAATAGGTGGGGAGATGCTGGAACTGTCTAGAGGAAATTTTGAACATCAGAGTCAGAAAACTCAGGAAGCTGGATGTATTGGAACACATGTATTACATAATATCAGATAGACCATTAATTGATTCTGTTTTCTTGGAGGCTTTCCAGAACACTTTCTTCATTAAGACAATAAAGAGTACACTTGTAAGGGGAGCTGTGGAGTCTTTGAAACTCAGTGGTGGCTGTTGTCTGTAGGCCATGGTAGACAGGAGAAAATATTACCAGTTAGCTGGGCTCCCTAGTGTCAGTGGGTATGTTAGGATTCCAGAATAGTAAAGGACAGGTGGTTGCACCTAACTCTTAATTACCTTAACAGTTAGCAAGACCAGATGGCTGACAGGGTGTGTTGGTTTGCAGGAATTTGTGTAATGCCTAAGTGAGTTCTGAGGGGTGAACTAACTTGGCAGCCCAAGTAGATTATTGTTTGACTTACATTACCAGAAAAAAATCATGAACCAGTAAACAGAAGGTTGATGTCCGCTGTCCCAATGGAAAATTGTGATTCTTCATTCTTATGATTCCACTCTGAATCTCTGGTTCCGAGCACCCATCAAATAAAGTTGAAAAAGCACCCATACCTTCTCATCGATATACACCATAAATATTCCTTCACTGTTTCTCCAGTGGGACCTCAAGTCATTTAGTAAATAGTTGGTCATGGGAAAAGGAACACAGATACTTCTGAAGGGCTTTGGATAAGGTATTGAACTGATATTAATCACCAAAATATCATTAATTTATTTGCTTGAAAAATCTTTTCAATATTGCTACTATGTATCTTAAGAAGTTGTGTTAATATTTCCAAAGACAGCACTGATAAATTTTATCTTTATTGCAAGTGAAGAAAAAAAAACAAAAAGAAAAAACATGTTTCTGGATTGGCCTTATATTAGACCTTTTCTGATCTACTTCTGATTACCAGGAAATATCTGAATTCCAATAAGTCAGTGAAGTGTTCTTGTGTCTTGTACACAGTAAATGTGAAGGTCAAAGTATTTTGGTTGGGCAGAGGAAAACATTACTTTATTAGGTCAATGATTCTCAATGGGGATGGAATAATGTTCTCTAGAACTTCATGCATTTTCATAATTAATTATCTTGAAAATTAGGGAGTGCTCCTGGCACTTAGAGATGAAGAGTCATAGCCCTTTTGTAAAAATGGGAACTTATGGGGACTAGGTAATAAATGGAATTTTGGTATAAATCTGTTTAATTGATTATATTGGGTCTGCAGACTCACTCTGTGGTAATTTTCCCTGTCTCTAAGTGCATAATTGGAATGGATAATGTAGCCTCTTGTGGACCCTCATATTAGCTTTTTGACCTGTGAGAAATGAGCCATTAAGGTAGAAAGGGCCAAGTGGAGGAAGTCTCTGACACTCCTTTCATTCACTCTGGATCCAATCAAGATGGTAAATCAGAAGCTGGAGATCTCATGCCATGATCAACAACAGGCTGTTGAAATGGAGAAAATGAGGAAGTATTATATTTCAAATATAAGCTGGATCTTTGAGTGGTTAAAAAATGGATAGGATTATGATGAAATGTCACAGAAAATATATTTTCTGTCTTGAAAGCCCCACCACATGTCAAGTCATTCATTCAGTTTCTGATATTTAAAAAGACTTTGGAAGCTATATATCATTTCATAGATTTTAGGAAATAGATGACAGATTGGAAAAAAGAGTGATATTAGAGCCAATAGAGCTGGATTGTAGGCTTCTGGGAACATTTAAGAGTCCCATGTTGAAAAACAATTGGCAACCCCCAAGTAAATAATTTTAAAATATGTAATTTCTACCACAAAGATTTTGTATTGTAGTGTTACAGATTTAAAAAAAAATGTGTGGGGTAGAAATAATAAAACTTTAACCACTTTATTAATGAAATCCAGTGCTATTAATAAGTTGATACTACTAATAATATTTGGTTCTTAGTCTATTAAAAGGAGACTCAGATGTTCTCTAGACATATGGCATTCTCAAAGATGTGTGTTGTACCTGCTGTGGACAGCATAGCTATCGGTGTGAGGTTTTCTGAAATGATGAACACTTTTTTGTTAAATTCTGATCAAAATTGCATATGGTGTATTTTCAAGTCACATGTAGTTGCATTTCTAGAAAATTCAGTGTATGTTGTAAACATGCAAAGTTACTCTGTGTTTACACATAAAATGGAATTAAGTTCTAGGCCCAAATAATTATGAACAAAAATCTGTTCATTTGTTGTGTTGTTCAAAAGTTATGTGGGTTTTGGTCAATTATTTTTTGTTGTTTTGTGGAGTTGCCTTGTGCACTCAGGATGTCTACTATCCTTGGCATCCCTTTTAGACCTTTTAGTAAGTTCCATTAGAAATCCATAATTATTGAGGTGCCTGGGTGGCTTAGTTGGTTAAGTGTCTGCCTTCAGCTCAGGTCATGATCCCAGGGTCCTGGGATTGAGTCCCACATTGGGCTCCCTGCTCAGCGGGGAGTCTGCTTCTCCCTCTGCCTGCTGCCCCGCCTTGTGTGCTCTCTCTCTCCCTCTGTCAAACAAATAAAAAAAATCTTTTTTAAAAAAAGAAATCCATAATTATGGAGATAACTGTTACACTTAACAGTTGAGAATCACTTACCTCATCAGTTTGTGCTTTTTTTTAGCCACAGAACTTTTGTCGTTTCATTTACTGCACATAAGATCTTAGAGCAATTTACTAACTTCTTGAGAAAGTTATATATATTGATGGTATCATTTGATATTATGTTGGTAGATTAATGAAAATTGATGGGTTGATCCAGAATCATATTTTACTTTTTTTCCACAATAAATTGATTAAACTTCTGAAAGACATTTGGAATTATAAAATGATTATATGAGATATGGGTTACTGTTACTAAGCAGGATCTTTTAATTTAGTAAATTAATTCATAATTGAATATCCTTTTCTCTTCCTTATAACCTTTTATCTTTAGTGTCATGGCTTTTTCATAGCTACTTATGTTATGCTGAGGACACTGGTTCTCAAAATTAGTGTGAAAAGAAATCTCTAGTATGGTGACTAACATAATAAAAAATTTAAAAAAAAAAAGAAAGAAAAAGAAATCTCTAGAAATATAGTGACTTAAATTCTAGCTCGGGGACCAAAATTTTGCTTTATTACAACTGTTCTAGGTGACTGTGAAATAATAGTCCTTGATATACTTTGGGAAATATTGCCATAGGAGGATGGTCTTTCTGAGTAGCTTTTTCCTCCCCAGTTTACCTTTAGGCCAGCAATATCTAAGATTATTACCCATTTTTCCATTTTTTTTCTATTTTGTTATATCTAGGCTTTTTTTTTTTTATGGGAAGGAGGCAGAAGATGATGTCAGTGCCTTTTCCATTTTAGGAAGATCAAACATGTGCCTTCTTTTCTAGACTAGTTTCTGGCACATAGCAGGGGCTTTATAAAACAAATATCTTAGGATTTTTGTTTTTCCCAATTTCTCTTGTTGTTTTTAAAAGTCTTCTATATTGGGAATGAGGAAATATACTACCTGTTTCATCACTGTGCCCTAATCTACATTAAGTTGTTATACGAAAAATACAAAGGAATCATTTGCTGTACAACCTTACTTTTTACAATGTATCTAATTTGCATATAGATTATCAGCTTCATAAACACAATTGGATAAACAGCTGGTGAATATAGTCTTCAAATACACTAAATATTGTTAAAATTTTCTAGCTCATTTTTGCCCACTGTATTCACAACTACAGATAGGTCTAATTGTTTATGTGTGCTCATGAGCCAAGCAGCCTTAATATCTAAGAAATAAGGTATTTGAGGAACACCTATGCTTCCTTTATTTCAAAAACATTTATTCAGTGAGAGACCATAAAGCCATAAATCTCAACATATCAGTTGAGAAAGCAGGTTACTAATTCAGTTTAAGCTTGCCCCATGTGAAAACAGATTTAATATTGTCACCTCCAACTCTCCAGGAAGGTGCTCTCCTGGTAAGAAGTCCAACTTGAGTAAAAAATACCGCCATGTCAAGAAAAAGTTTGGGTTCTTTTGGAGTGTGCCTTCCTGCCTTTAAAACTTTTGGATTTTTAGGAACATACTTCCAAATCTATTAGCTCTGCAATTAGTCTTTCTGAGCCCCAGAGCTGTACTAGATTGTATTTCATTTAGTTATCAATTGTGAAAACTTTCTGAACACAACCAGGCTCTGTTTTTTAGTTACTGTTGGTTAGGTTGGAGGTCATGTAATTGGGTTCTGACCAATAAGCATTATGTCCATCACTCCAGGCCTGGTACCTAAAAAGCTCTGTGCCATACATCCTCTTTGCCCCTATTCAGTAGTGCAGTGGAGAGGAGGATGAGGACCTGAGAGATTGTGGATCTCAAGAACAGCTCAGTCTTGGAAGACTGCATGGAGCAAGAGGTCTTCCCCAACTCCACCTCCTAACACTGGACTGTGCGTTAAGCTATAATCAGACATTAATTGTGTAAAAGTACTGAGATTTTAGGGTGTTTTTTTTTTTTTTTACAGGAGTTAGCATACCCTTCCATGAGTAATTACTGTTCCTTTGGCACCTTGCTTGGCATCCTTAATTAAAGCACTTTCATTTGAATTACCTTAAGTGAAAGGTATTGATTAAGTGTGTCTTCTGGTATTAGTTTAGTCAACTGTCTGTGGGGTGTTTGGGCTAACTTGTTCTTTTATCCACATTCACCTCTTAAAGCCTTTGCATACTTTCCATCTCTTCTATTAGAGCTATTCTCATTGGAGGCTGTTTCTTAGGAGACTAGCTATAGTCCGTGATCTCCAGTTTGACTATTACATTGATATAAGGCATAGTAAAGTTAAGTGGTTTTAATTCTAGATGGTCAGAATAGATCTCAACACATATAGAATTGTACAGATGTTAGTATAAAAGAAGTGCACAGTAAGGAACGGAGTATCAAATTAATGTGTAGGATATGCTAATTATAAGTTGGAAACAATTACAGAAAGAAACAGACTTAAATACCAAAGAAAGAAAATGTACTTTAAACTTTGAATTTGTTTCGGTCATTCTTCTGTATTTATTATTATTATTTTAAAAGATTTTTTAATTTATTTACTTGACAGAGAGACAGCCAGTGGGAGAGGGTACACAAGCAGGGGGAGTGGGAGAGGAAGAAGCAGAGGGGGGAGCCTGATGCAGGGCTTGATCCCAGGACTCTGGGATCACACCCTGAGCCGAAGTCAGATGCTTAACGACTGCCACCCAGGCGCCCTCTTCTGTATTTATTATTAAAAATTATCTTAAAATATCAGAGGATGAAATAAATAGTCTCCTAGTATGTTCCAACTTAACCTTCTGTGAAGAAATAAAGTACAGTAAATTTCAACATTTTAATGTAAAATATATATCTGGTATATGTGTAGATGTTTTATCAAAATTTGGATGCATTTCAAATGTATGTGCATTTTAAGATAAATCACTGCTATACACTGCTATGCCAGTTTGATTCATTTCTGGTGGCCCCAGTGCAGCACTCTTCTATGAAAAAGATAGATGATTGAAAATATTCCAGTGTAATCTGTTTCTCAAATAATTATCTTTTTGTCTTGCTTTGACATTTGCAGGTGCAAATATAATACCCTCTATTTTTTATGTTTTTACTCTTCCTCATTGCTGTCATTACTGTCGTCATCATAGATAACATATATTGAACTCTACCAAATGTCTATCTCTGGGTTAGGCACTTGTATTTAATTCCTACAATAGTTTTATAAAGTAGGTAGTATTATTATCCCCATTTTACTCTTAAGGACACAGATACTTACAAAAGTTAGTTTGTCCAAGGTCACAATTTAATTAGTGTTAGAGTAGAACTTCCATCTAGGCTTCTAGAACTAAAAAAACAGTGTTCCTTACTTACTGTGTACTCATTATTTCTTTATTTTTTAAAAAGGTTTTAATTATTTTAGAGAGAGAAACTGCACATCTGCATGCACACATGAGTTGGGGGAGGGGCAGAGGGACAGGATCTCAAGCAGATGCCCTGCTGAGCATGGAGCCAGATGCCAGACTTGATCCCATGACCCTGAGATCATGACCTGAGTCGAAATCAAGAGTTGGTTGCTTAATCCACTGAGCCACCCAGGCGCCACCCCCCATAATTTCTTTATTAAGGATAATTGGCAAATGAGAATTGAGGCACTATTTCTGGATTTGTTGTATCATAAAATTTATCAGTAGTATTTGTGAGCTATTAAATCCCAGTTTTAATATAAAATATTTAGTAGCTAATTAAAATTAAGTATTCTTTAGGTAACAAAAATTGTTAATACTGTTTGTTCCCTAGGGAAAGAATTACATGATATAGAGATTGATTTTATTCTTCAGAGACTTGTGCTCTAACTACACTAGGTTTCAGATTAATCACTCTTCAGTTTATATATTTTTTAATGTGAAATACTTTCTAATTTATCAGTAATTTCAATTTTTATTTTATTTTAATCCATTATTTTTAGCTTTTTTCCTTAATTTTGAAGACATTGAATTGGTAATTTTTAATCTTTTCATTGTCTTGTTTTGTCAATCTGGATTCTTTTTAATGGACTTTAGTTTTTTGTTTTGTTTTTTTTTTTTTGAAGATTTTATTTATCTGTCTACCTATCTACCTATCTATTTAGTCATTTATTTATTTGTCAGGGAGAGAGAGCAGGTGTGAGAGCGTGCACAAGCAGGGGGAATGGCAGGCGGAGGGAGAAACAGGCTCCCTGCTGAGCAAGGAGCATGATGCCGAACTGGATCCCAGGACCCTGTGATCATGACCTGAGCCAGAGGCATATGCTTAACCAACTGAGCCATGTAGGCGTCCTGTAATGACGTTCGTTTTTAGAGCAGTTTTTGGTTCACAGCAATATCGAACAGAAGGTACAAACATTTTCTGTATACCCCTTACATGCATGCATAGCTTTCTCCATTATCAATAACTTTTACCAGGCTGGTACATTTGTTAGAATTTATGAACCTACGTTGACACATCATTAAAACCCAAAGTCCTGGGACACCTGGGTGGCTCAGTTAGTTGAGTGTCTGACTCTTGATCTTGGCTCAGGTCATGGTCTCAGGGTCTTGGGATCAAGCCTTGCATTGGGCTCCACGCTCAGTGTGGAGTCTGCTTGTCCCTCTCCCTCTGCTCTTTCCCACCTCCCCCGCCCTGACTCTCTCTCTCTCTCAAATAAATAAAACAAAACAAAAAAAACTACACCCAAATCCAAGTTTACATTAGGGTTCACTCTTGGTCTTGTATATTCTGTGGTCTTTGGTAAATGTATAAATGACTTGTACCACCACTATAGTATCAAACAGAGTTGTTTCAATGACCTAAAAATTCCCTGTGCCTCAACTATTCATCCATCTCCCCTAACTCCTAGCAAACACTGGTCTTTTTACTGTTTCCGTAGTTTTGCCTTTTACAGAACGGTATGTAGGTGGACTCATACAGTATGTAGCCTTCTCAGATTGGTTTCTTTCACTTAATGATACATATTAAAGTTTCCTCCATATATTTTCATGGTTTAATAGCTCGTTTCTTTTTAGTGCTGAATAATATTTCATTGTTTGGATGTACCATAGTTTATTTGTCCACTCACCTACTGGAGGACATCTTGATTGCTTCCAGATTTTAGCAATTGTGAATAAATAAAGTCACTGTAAATACTCACGTGCACTTTTGTCTGTGGACATAAATTTTCACCTTCTTTGGTCAGTACAAAGGAGAACAAGTGCTGGATCATATGTGGTCAGTATTTTTAATTTTGGAAGAAACTGTGAGAATGTATTTGAATGTGGCTGTACCATTTTGCATTCCCACCAGCAATGTCTGAGTGTTCCTGATGCTCCACATTCCCCGTACTTATGAGCATCTGGAGTTGTTAGTGTTCTGGATTTTGCCTGTTCAAAATTGTGTGTAGTTGTTACACACAAAAGTCGATACACACAAAAGTGTGTGTATCTCGTTGTTTTAGTTTGAATGCCCCTGATGACATATCATGTACAGCATCTTTTTGTGTGCTTATTTGCTATATCTTGTTTGTATCTATTCTTTGGTGTGGAGTCTTTGGCCCATTTTTTAATTGGGTTGTTTGTTTTCTTATTGTTAAGTTCTAACAGTTCTTTATATATATATATATATTTTAAAATTTTATTATTAACATATAATATATTATTTCTTTCAGGGGTACAGGTCTGTGATTTCTCAGTCTTACACAATACACAGCGCTGACCACAACACATACCCTCCCGAATGTCCTGCATATGTTTTAGATAACCGTCCTTTATTAGATATATCTTTGGCTAATATTTTCTTCTAGTCTGTGGCTATATTGTTTCGTGTCGTGTTTTTCACCCAACGTGTTTTGATACTCATCTAAGTTGTTGCATCCATGTAGCTGTAATTTGATCCTTTTCAACGATGTAGAGTATTTTGTTGCATTATTGTACCACACTTCATTTATTCATTCTCCTGTTTCTTATTTGATAATCTTAGTTTTGTTTTCATTTTACATGAAAACCAGTGCTCTTATTATTATTCTCATGTATATCTCCTGGTTCACAACTTCGCACATTTTTGATGGGTATGTATTGAGTGTCCATAGTTTTAATTTCAGAGGATTGACTGTTTTGTAATATTGTTACATCAAATCATATTCTTTCCAGGGCTGTATAAGTTTTCTTTTTCTTTTTTTCTTTTTTTAATTTAATGTTTATTTTTTAATTATTTTTTTTAATAGTGCATCACTAGTTGTTGATGTAGTGTCCATGGCTGTTTAAGTTTTCTTAATGTCTGTATGCTTGACAATACTTGGTATTAAAAGACATTTTAGGGGCGTCTGGGTAGCACAGTCATTAAGCGTCTGCCTTCGGCTCAGGGCGTGATCCCAGCGTTCTGGGATCAAGCCCTGCATCAGGCTCCTCCACTGGGAGCCTGCTTCTTCCTCTCCCACTACCCCTGCTTGGGTTCCCTCTCTCGCGGGCTGTCTCTATGCCAAATAAATAAATAAAAATCTTTAAAAAATAAAAAAAATTAAAAAAAATAAAAGACATTTTAGTTTTAAGGATTCTGATGTTGCAAGTTGAATTTGGATTTTCTTAAGGACTAAAGTTCTCAAAGATTTATGTGTTTAATCTTTTAAAGATTTCATTTATTTAACCCCAATTTTTTTCTCTTTTATGAAATTGTGCTCTTTCGCATTTCTTGTGATTTTTTTTTCTACTGAATTCTTAATCATTTGTAAGAATGTTTTATACATTCTGGATGCATGTTTTTTGTTGGTGATATGTGTGGTAAATTACCACTGTGTGGTTTGGATTTTCACACTGTTTTGTATATGTTTGATGAAGAGAGTTCTTAATTTTAATATAATCTGAAACATCAGTCTTTTCCATACGGTTAGTGATTTTTTTGGGGGGTTCTGTTTAAAACTTCCTTGTCTTCTCCATTGTTAGGTAATATCCCTATGGTGGCCAAATGGCCCTAGATTGTTCCTTCTTTCTTTTTTTTCTTCCCCCAAATTTTTGTTTGAGCCCCCCTCTTTTTTTTTATTATGTTCAGTTAGCCACTGTATAGTACATCATTAGTTTTTGATGTAGTGTTCAGTAATTCATTAGTTGCATATAACACCCAGTGCTTATCACAGTATGTACCCTCCTTAATACCTATCACTCTGTTACCCACCCCCCTGTCCCCTGAAACCCTCAGTTTGTTTTGGGGGGGGGTCCATATTTTCTCATGGTTCATTTCTCTCTCTGATTTCTCCCCCTTTGGATTTCCCTCCCGTCCTCAGATGAATACCCACCATTTGCTTTGACATGGATGGAACTGGAAGGGATTATGCTAAGTGAAGTAAATCAAGCTGAGAAAGACAATTATCATACGGTTTCATGCATATGTGGAACATAAGCAATGGCGCTAGATTTTTCTATGTGGAAAGATTTTAATTATTTCCTTAAAATAAGATATAAACTATTCAATTCTTTAAAAGAATATAAACTATTCAGATTTTTAATTTCTTCTTATGTCTGTTTTATTCCTTGGTTTTTGAACAAAAATTGTTGATATGCTTAATCCTTCTTATAATTATTTTTTTTCATTTATCAGTCAGGAATTTTAGAAAGTTCAGCCAGTACTCTTCAAATGTTTCTTCTTCTCTGTTTCCTCTGTCTTCTGCTTTGGGACTCTACTAACACCATATTTCTTAGGTTTCTTTTATATTTTTCCCTTGTTTCCTGACCTGTTTTTCAGTTCACTTTTCTCTTTTCTGCTGTGTCTAATTTGGTTATTAATCTCATTCATTCAGTTCTTAATTTTGGTTATTGCATTTTCATTTTGTTGTTTTTATAGTTCCCACTTTTTCAGATTAAATTCTTAAACTATCTATTATAGTTTATAATTGTCTTCTGTTGTTTCCATTTTTTAGGCAAATTTCTAATCTTTTCTTTTATCTCTTCCATTATAATGAAGATCATTATTTTAAGACCTGGGTCTTTTTCCTGATAATATCTGGATTCCTGTAGCCCTATTTCATCATCCTTTGTTTCCAGTAGCTCCTGTTCTTGTTTTCTTATCTGTTTCCATGTCTGGTTATTTTTCATTTTGTCCTCGATACCATATTTGCAAAATCTAATTATAGATTGAGACCTTGGATGCAGTCTTTTCAAAGGAAATTTAATTCTGCTATGTGCATGAGAACAGTAGAACCTTAATCATTTTCAGACATAAGTTTGGTTCAAAGTAAATATACAGTCTCTGGAAGGCCTCACTACGCTCTA
Source organism: Ursus maritimus (assembly GCF_017311325.1). Classification (NCBI taxonomy): domain Eukaryota; kingdom Metazoa; phylum Chordata; class Mammalia; order Carnivora; family Ursidae; genus Ursus; species Ursus maritimus. Next base: position 15,305,267 of record NW_024426885.1, on the reverse strand, counting down.
ATTCCTAAGATTACGCTTCAGGACTTAGTTCACCAAACTTTGGTGGGCCTAGACTCTAATCCATTTTCCTGTGAAATATTGTCTCCATCCATAATTAGGGACAAAAGGATCCCCCAAATGATCCTGGGATTCTGTCCTGTTCTGCATCCAGTCCTGGTAATTTTTCACTCTTTTGCTCTCTAGCCTTTTAAGCATAAAAAAGTAAACTCTACCTTTTTTAGTTGTCTTCAACTTACCTGGTTAGTTCTACTTATCATTATTGGTCTCTGAAATCCATACAGCCTTATAATTTTAAAACCTGTACCTCCTGTACTATTTGAGGATTTACATTACCTTTGTTTTTGATTTTTTTAAGTTAAATTGCCTTAGAAATATGTTATTAATATTGATACTGTGCTACTCTCTAATATTATATTTTTGCTCATATTGCATATCATTTTAATAGGTATTTTTAGAGGAAAAAACAAAAGCCAGTGTGTTTTATCTTATGTGTACTTTTTATAATTGCCTGTGAAAAGGCAAATTTATTATCAGATTCTCAGCTGTTTTAAATCATCTGTCATGATATTTCAAAATTAAAGCAATTAGATGTCCACCCCCTCTTTTTAGTTTCTGAGTAGAAAATGTATATCTCATGATAAGATGTTTATGTATGTATATTTAAATATTTAAATTAATAGGGACAAGATGAAATGCTATATTTTAGCACTTAGAACATGGCATTATTTTATATTTTGTTTTTTAAAAGTTACATTTATAATGCAATGTGATAATTCACAAAAGAGATAGTCATTATTTAGGTGACATATAACGACAATATTTGCCCTTTCAAAGTCCCTAATAAATATTTCAGCCTAAATGTGTTTTCTTAAAAGGTCTGCCTGTTTGCTTAGTTTACTTACTGGGAAGAAAGGATGATTATCCCTTTGCTTTAGACACAGAACACTTTGAAGTTATGTTTTTAATTAAACCATTCAGAAGATTTCTGAAGGGGCGCCTGGGTGGCACAGCAGTTAAGCATCTGCCTTCGGCTCAGGGCGTGATCCCGGTGTTATGGGATCGAGCCCCACATCAGGCTCCTCCGCTATGAGCCTGCTTCTTCCTCTCCCACTGCCCCTGCTTGTGTTCCCTCTCTCGCTGGCTGTCTCTATCTCTGTCAAATAAATAAATAAAATCTTTAAAAAAAGAAAAAAGACTTCTGAAGCCTTTTAATGTTTGTATCTAATCTTTATACAGAAAGATTCTGAATTTAAAAATATTACTTAGCCTTCATATTAGAAATATTAGTATAATTTATATAATGCAATATTAATATGTTTAAAGAATTATTATTTATATCTACACTTACCCTTCACATTCACTTTACCTCCTATAATCTGAGTTGGAACTTCAAATAATCTAATTTCTCAAATTATTTATTATGTGAATTAGGTTAATATATGTTCATATCTCAAATAAATATATTGAAATATTTTATAATAAGAAATTCTATGTTTGACAAAATATTACAGTGGACAGACCTTAAGATGACTATCAATGATCTCTGTCTCCTGGTATTCACACTATTATATAGTGTGGGCAGGGTCTTTGACTTCTAAATCAGAAAATATGGCAAGGGTAATGGTATATCTCTTCTATAATTATGGCATGTCACTTCCATGAATATGCTTTAAGTCTGTCCTTTTTTAAAAAAAGATTTTATTTATTTATTTGAGAGAGAAAGAGAGAGAGAGGGAGCCCAGAGGGAAAGTGAGAGGGAGAAGCAGACTTCCCACTGAGCAAAGAGTCTGACTGGTTCTTGATGCCAGGACCCTGAGATCATGACCTGAGTCAAAGGCAGATGCTTAACCGATTGAGCCACCAGGCACCCCTTTAAGTCTGTGTCTTGCTAGAAGATTTGCTCTAGGGAGTCTCTCCTTTCTGGCTAGCTTTGAAGAAGTAAGTGGAATCGAAGGCATCTTCTGGGAGCCGAGGGCAGCCTCCAGCCAATAATAAGGAAGAAACCAGGGCCTTTAGTTCTATAGCCACAAGGAAATAAATTCTGCCAGCAACCTGATGGAGCTTAGAAGCAGCCCAGCCCCAGTCAAACCTCTGTTGAGAACCCAACCCCAGCTGACACCTTGGTTGCATCTATACAGCAGACGCCAGCTCCAGCCAGTGCCTTGATTGCATCCTACCTCATCTCAAAATCAGAGAGCCCAACTTTGCTCTATGTTCAGACCCTGACCTACAAAAACTGTGAGATAATAATTGTGTTGATTAAAATTGTTAAACTTTTGTGATTTGTTATTTAGCAATAGATAACTAGTGCAAATATATCCAATTGAGCTCTTATTTTATTTACTTGAATTATATATTTGTGTATTAAATATATAATACACACCTTATGTGCTTTTAGGGTTTTTAAATTATGAAGGGCATCTCAATCTTTGATAGAAAAATATACTTTCCTGAATAGGTACAATAATTTTAACAACATAAATTAAGGCTTTTCTAAAAACAGACTATTTAAAAAGAAATTTTACTTTTATGTTACTTAACACAGTGGTTTGTTACAGAACAAAACATAGCTTAGGGGCACCCAAGGGTGGCTGAGTTGGTTAACCGTCCAACTCTTGATTTCAGCTTAAGTCATGACCTCAGAGTCGTGGGATCAAGCCCTGTGTTGGGCTCCATGCTCTCTCTCTGTCCCTTCTGCTTATGCTCTCTCCCTCTTTCTCTCTCTCTCTCTCAAATAAACAAATAAATAAAATCTTTAAAAAAATAAAAAAATAAAACATATCTTGAAACACTTTTTCTTAATCTGATTATTTAACATTCATATATGTAAAATTTTAGTTAAGAAAGAATTTAGAATTTTCTTTGTAATATTGCTTTCTCCTTTTGTTGAAAATAATTGTGAAGTACTCCACTCTGATATTTTAATTTCATTTATGTGTGAGGTCTACAATGAAATTGATAGATTATGATAGTCTTGATTCCTAATCACATTATTATATAGGTTACATGAAAATCTATAATGGCTGTGCCAAACATTTCAACATATCAGCTGATTATATTTGTAATAGATTTGCATAAATGATTATATCAGCTGATTTTGACACATGGGAAATAAGATGGGAAGATCATTCATTTGAATTAGCACAGCATTAGGTATAGGTGATACATTTATACATATATTTATAAATTTTTACATATATACATTTATATATTTATTTGAGATTTCATTAATTTCATCCCCTGTAATGAATATATTTTTCCACGGGTAGTGACACTTCTATTAGAATGCAAGATCTTGGATTTTGATTAGAGATATGACAAATAGACCTGAATTCTTTCTTTTTCTTTTGTCTTTTTTGAGTGAGTTAGACATGAAACAAATTTCTCTTATAGGATATGACATATTTATAAGAAGAAAAAATTGGTTGTTCTTGCCCGATCTCTATCTTTACTATGATAATTACCAACTCCCATACTTCTCTACATTTACTAGTGAGTTCTTAAAATTCTACTGTTAGCAAGAGCTCTTCTTTCTCCACCATTTATTTATTTATTATTGGGATGAACTCATGAATTCCTGTTTTCTCCAATGATTATAAATCACTGTTATACTTCATCATTCAGCTCTCATCTTGTTCCAGATTTGGCCAGTGGGAGCTATTTCAAGCTTGCTTGTATTTTTGTGACATAGACCCATCATTTTGTGAATAATTCCTTACTTTCTGATAGAAGAAGATGTCCCAGGCTCATCTTTACCTGTCCTGCCTCAGATCAGCCATTTAAAAAATATTTTTGTAGAATTCTGATTCCTTGTAATGAAGAATTATATTAGAGGCCAATATCTTGGTGCTAGATATGCTCTTTGCTACGGAGGTGTCTTAACTTAGTGGACTGTTCAGTGAACAGAACTAGGAAATACTTATTTATATGTACAAATAAGTACATATATACATGTACATGTGTACATATGCATGCATATACACACATATACATATTTTAGAAAGCATTACTTCATACTCAGACTTCCAGTTCCAGTGTATCTCTCCAAGGTTCTTATGGGCCTTCTCCAGTTTAATATCTGTGTCTCTTCTTCCTCAGTGAAAACACTAGCTTCCAGTGACATTAACACTTTTCTTATTTGTTCAGTTCTCTAATACAAGAAATACTTTCAGAATTGCTTTGTCTATATCACTTTAATAAGCAAAACTAAAAAGATTTTGAAGTTTGACTCCTCCACCTTACTCTGCCCAGGATTGAGAATATATAGTCAGATACTGCATTAGGAAGTTATTTGGAATGGTCCCTCTTCTTTTTTCTTCCCTCCCCTCCTCCCTTCCTCCTTTCCTTCCTTTTCTGTTCCTCCTCACCTCTCCTCACCTACTCTTCTCCATCCCTTCCTTCCTTTCCCTTCAGGGTGGCTATATAGTATTCATTTGAAATTTATTAGATTCATTTCTCTTAGTCTCTGTTTTAGGTTTTTTTTCCTCTTTCTCATTCTTATTGGCTTAATATATATATATATATGGGAATAGGTTGAACATCGACATTCTTTCAAAAGACAAAAGTACTTAAAAATATACTCAGAGTGATTAGTTCCCATTTTCTCCTCCAGTAGGTAACTGACTTGTTTTCTTGTTTATCCTTGCTGTGATTCGTATATCTCTCTCTCTCTATATATATGTTTTATGTACATGCATGTTTCTTATATATATGTGTATATATATATATACACACACATATACATATACATTCATTTTTTTCCTTCTTACACAAAAGGTAACATATCATAGATCTGTATCTATATTAGGTCATTAAGATCTTCATTATCTTTTTGTTTGGTTTTATTTACAGATGTATGGTATTCCATTGTGTTTATATACTGTAGTTTATTTAACAAATCTTGTGTGCATGGACATTTAGATAATTTACAATATTATGTAATTATAAATGATGCTGCAGTAAATAAACTTATGCTCATATATTTTCATATTGCTGGTGGTTTACTTCCAAGTTCCTGTAAGTGGGATTGCTGGGTTGAAGAATAAATGCTCACATAGATTTGTTAGATATTGCTAATTTCTCCCCCGTAGGGATTTTCTCATTTTGTATTCATACCAGCTCATAATTGTGTAGGAGCACAGTTTGCCCACAGTCCCTTAAGCAGAGCATATTGCTATACTTTTGAAATTTTGACAATTTGATGGGGGAGAAGTGACAGTATAGTTTTAGCTCATATTTCCCTATTTATAAGTTAAGTTGAACATCTTTTCATATGTTTAAGAACCACTTTTATATAATTGTTTGTGAATTTTCTATTTATGTGTTTTGCCAGTTTTTCTCTGGAATTGTCAGTCATTCCCTTATTATTAAAGAGTTCCTTATACATTAAGGATTTTAGCCCTTTTATGTCACATATATTGTCAGTTTTCTCACAATTTGTCATATCTTTTGATTTTACTCATGACATTTCTTTTTACCATGCTTTTCAGTATACCTATGTTATCATGCAATTTTTTCTTCTAATATGTTTCAAGTTTTATTTTGTATGCTAGGATGTCTTATCCATTTAGAGTTTTTTGTATGCGTATGGTGTGAGGACTGGATCTGATTTTATATTTTTCCAAATGGCTATCCAGTTGTCTGAATACCATTTATGAAAAAGATTTTATCTTGATCATTTAAAATACCACTTTTATAATATGATATGCTGGATTTTTAGTATATCATAGTTGAGCCTGTTTCTGAATTTCTATTCTATACCTTTGGTCTTTCTATCAATGCACCGATACTACACTATTTTAATTGCATAGACCTTGAATATATTTTAGTATCTTTAAGTCTAGTTCCCCTCAAATCTCTTCCTTTTCATTGTTTTTTTTTCTTTTTTTAATTGAATTTTTAATTTTAATTCCAGTATAGTTAACGTATAGTGTTATACTGGTTGCAGGTATACAATATAGTGATTCAACAATTCTATACATTACTTAGTGCTCATCATAAGTGCACTCTTTAATCCCCATCACATATTCACCCATCCCCCTACATTCTTCCCCTCTGGTAACCATCAATTTGTTCTCTGTAGTTAAAAGAGTTTATTTCTTGGTTTCTCTCTCTTTTTTTCCTTTGCTTGTTTTGTTTCTTAAATTCCACACCATATGGTATTTGTTTTTTTCTGACTGAGTTATTTCACTTAGCATTATACTCTCTAGGTCCATACATGTTGTTGAAAATGGTAAGATATCATTCTTTATGGCTGAATAATATTCCATTGTGTATACATACCGTATCTTCCTTATGCATTCATCTATCAATGGATACTTGGGCTATTATATTTTTACTTCTGCATGTGAACATTAAGACAACTTTTCTAACTTCTTTAAAGCTCACTGGAATTTTTATTTGGTAAAATTGAAAATTACCTTTCAAATTAACTGCCATCCTAATAACGTTGAGATGTCTCAATGAAAAATAAGGAATGTGTTTGCATATATTTTTGCCTACTTTTGTGTTTTGCAGGCTGAGTTTTATGCCTAAAGTTTCATTATATTTCTTTTGGAATTATTTATTTTTTTAGTTATTCATAGGCACTAGTGATTTTTTTAGATGATAGCTGAAATTGAATTACTAAAAATTGAGGTTTAAACTCCACTCATAATTATACATTTTGAAAATACTTTTAATGTATTCAAAATTGTCTCAATACTTATTAATAAAAAGATCTTTAGACTGTATATGATTCTAATTTGATTTTTTGAGTTTGAAAATTTAAAAGAGAATATAATTCTGTATTGGACGCCTTTAAGAATGCAATAAAGCCTCGCAGCTTAATTATTTTTTTTAAGGTTTTATTTATTTATTTATTTTTTAGAGAGAGTGAGAGAGTGCATGCAAGCACTTGAGCACATGAGCAGGGGAGGGGCAGAGGAGGAGGGAGAGGGAAGGAAACAGAATCTGAAGCAGACTCCAAGCTGAGCACAGAGCCCATCATGGGGCTCCATCTCACTACACCAAGATTATGATGTGAGCTGAAACCAAGAGTCAGCCACTTAACTACCCAGGCGCCCCTCAGCTTAGTTCTTAAGAAGGTGGTATTAATTCCTTATTTCTGTTAAAATTCTGGGCTTGAGCAATGAAAGGTAGCAAAAATTACTTCCTCAACAAGAGCATATAATTTCATCCTCCTGAGATAATTTGTAGTTTGCAGAAAATAAAATTTTAACGATGCCTTTATAAAAATTATATTATGTTGAAGGTAACGTATCACAATAACTTCTATTCCAATATAATATTAAATAATTTGAATAAACTTAATATTATCAACCAAAATAAATATTGTATAACTTCTATATGGATATACAGGTTTGTATCCAGAGCTCTTAAAGTCAACATATAGATCAATTAAAAAGTACTTGAAATCCTTAACATTTGTCGAAGTTAGTCATTTTAGATTGCTGTGGTACTTTGACAGCCATCTATTTAGACAAATAAGAAATGCAGGGAATATCACGCATAACAATGCAGGCACTATTATTTTGAATATTTTCCTATTCTAAAAGTAGTATTGAGGGACACCCGTGTGGCTCTGTCAGTTAAGTATCTGCCTTCAGCTTGGGTCCTGAAGTCAGGGTCCTGGGATCAAGCCCTGGTTCGGGCTCCCGGCTCAGCGGGGAGCCTGCTTCTCCCTCTCCCTCTGCTGCTCCTCCTGCTTGTGCTCTCTCTCTCTCAAATAAATAAATAAAATCTTTAAAAAAATAAAATAAAAGTAGTATTGAGATGTCCATTTGCAACAAGTCATATTTATTTTTTTGTGACAGAAAAAGAAATTATAATAGTATTGTAAATCAGTCCTTCAGTATTTGTATGTATTTGGTACAAAGTGATGGGTTTTATGGAGGTGAGCCTAAAGGAAGGAACAAAATATAGAAATAGTAGAGAACCTAAAGTGCTTAACCTTGAAATAATGAGTATGATCATTTTCTACAGCTAGAAAACTATATATCATGCATTTTGAAAGTTGCATTTGGGGAAGTCGTAGGAAACCTAACTCCCAAAGTTTCATTGTTTCACAGAGAATAAAGTTAGTGGTATAAAGGACTATTATATTTCTACTTTGATTTCGCAGTTAGTATAGAAAGATTTACTCTTCAACTCATGAATAAAAAAGCTAGTAACACATGGCTGAAACATGCATTCATAATGTAACCTGATTATTTAACTTATATTCTCAACTGTTTGATCTTTTATTAACTAAAAAATATATATTAAAATTATTCCTCTGTTCTGATTAACTGTATTAAAACTAAAGACATTTTGGAAGGTCTTTCTCATCTTTTAAAATTTTACATATACTTTAAATACTAAGTCACTTTATTCAAATAGTTAGCCTGGGATATATCATTTTATAATAATTTATTTTTGAGGGTGTTCCAATGAAAAAACATGTGAAATCAAGCTGTATCTCTGTTAGGCACTAACTCTCATTTTAATTGAATTCTGGAAGCAGATATAAAAATGTGAACTTCAGAAATTTTGAGAACATTTATGATCTTCTCCCACTGCTATAATTAACCATAATTTTGAAGAATTTAATTTAACTTAGAATTCATGATTTGGAATGCTCTTATGTTGTTCCATTTTTTATAATCTACTTACATAAATTCAGAGTTTGAGCCACTGAATTTAGGGTTTGAACAATTAGAAAAAACTTTTCTTTATTACACAATTGGACAGATCTTTTTTTAAAATATAGATGCATTGTGTTGAGACTGGGGAAGAATATATTAATTTCAAAGAATACCAGAAGTAAGAAAATGATTTATATTTTCCCCAAATTTTCTTCCTTCATCTAAGTGTCTCTATATCTTTAGCAAGACTTTCAATTTCTTCTCATATTATTAAGGAAGAATATATATCCCCACACTCCTAGTCTTATCCCATCTGCCTTGTGACATTCCCTTTTATCATCTTGTGTGTGTGACTATTTGTCTTCACTGTTTCTTTTCTCTACTCATGCTCAAATATTGGCTTTCTACATTAATTATTTTGAAGATTTGTTTTTAAAACTTTGATTAATGTTATAGTTCTTAGGATGTTTTAATGTAAAATTTACTGTTTTGCTTGAAGAAAAATATGGAGCTTTTGAATTTTGTTGCACAGTAGTTAAATGAGTTTTTATTTCTACAGATGTGACTCTGAAAATCGCTATGTTGGTAATCCACTTAGAGGAACATGTTATTGTAAGTACTTTTACTTTTTCATTTAAAATAATTAGTTTGTATTTTTAGTTTTAGGTGATTTTGCAGATAATAAAATTCATCTTGCATGCTGATGTTTTCATTACTGTGTTACCATTTCTATTTCTTAAATCTTATAGTACAATTCCATATATGTTGCTAAGAAAGGCAGTCTTTTTGCTGTATTTTAAAAATTATATTTGGTGCATTTTTTTCTACTCTTGAAGAGTGACATAACAATAGATCTTATTCTGGACATGGAAACAAAAAATAGGACTTGTGTAATCTCAGCTGGATTTAATGTGATCTTTTCATTTTGATTAAATTTTGAATGAATCAAATTTTGTGATAGATTTTTGCAGGGGGCAATTTTGGTCATCACTGAAAAGCTGTTTAGATTTTTTACTGAAAGATACTTTCACTGGGTAGTGATCATATGTTAGATGTATGTTTAACCTTTTAAGAAAGAATTTTTCGAAGGGTTATACCATTTTACTTTCCCACCAGGAGTGTTTGAGTTTCAGTTCTTCAAATCTCTCAGTACTTCATATGGTCAGTCTTTCTAATTTTAGCTGTTCTAATAGGTGTGTAATGGTATCTAATTCTCATTTTATTTACTTTTCTCTAATGAGTAATGATATTAAACATTTGCCCATGTGATTATTTGCTCTCTTTATATATATTTTATTTGATGAACTGTGTTGTCCACTTTTAAAAATTAGATTGTTTTCAGAGTACTTTATGTATTCCAGATACAAATATTTTATGTGACATATGATTTGCAGATACTTTTTTTTAGTTTGTGGCTTTCACTTTATTAGGAGTATTTTTTTTTTTCTGAAGAGGAGTTTTTAATTAAGATGAATTTCAATGTATCAATTTGTTCTTTTGAGAAATGTTAGCCTAATCTAAGATCACAAAGATTTTCCCATTTTCTTTTAGATGTTTTTTTATTTTTATGTTTTCTATTTAAGAATACAGCCCATCTTGAGTTAATATTTGTATATGTTTCAAGAGATGGATCACTTTTTTTCTCCATATGGATATCCAAATGTTCTAGCACAGTTTGTTTAAAGCCTTTCTTTTAACCAATGAATTGCTTTTGCACCTTTGTTGAAAATCAGTTGCCCATATATGAGTATTAAGAGTGTAAAGGTTGGGGTACCTGAGTGGCTCAGTCAGTTAAGTGCCTGACTCTTGGCTTAGGCTCAGGTCATGATCTCCTGGTTGTGAGATTGAGCCCTGTATCAGGCTCCAGGCTCAGCGTGGAGTCTGCTTGTCCCTTCCCCACCACCCCCCGCTTGTGCTCTTTCTCTCAAATACATAAAATCTTAAAAAAAAAAAAGAGTGTTAAGGCTATTTCTGGAATCTCTATTGCGTTCTATTAATTAATTTGACTACTTTTATACCAAAATAGCACTGTTTACAACTACTGTAGTTTCATAATAAGTCTTGAAATTATGTAGCATTTATTCTCCAATTTCATTCTTTTTCAGACTGGTTTTGGCTTTGGGTTCCATTTCTTTTGTGTTACATATGAATTTTAGAACCCACTTGTCAATTTTTACCAAAGCACATGCTCATATTTGGATTGTGTTTAATTTATAGAACAATTTGGTAGGAATTGATATCTTAACTGTAGCGAGTCTTCTTACCCATGAACATATATCTCTTTTTTAAACTTAATTATTTTAAAATTTGTTCTCAACAATATTTGGTATTTTTCACTATGCAGGTCTTTCACAATTTTTGTCAGATTTATCTCTACGTATTTTATATATTTGATGCTGTTGTAAATAGTATTTTTTAATATTTAATTGTGTCTGGATAATAAAACTACAGTTGATTTTTATGTTGATTTTGTACCCTTCAGGTTTGTTAAACTTAGTTATTAGTTGTAGTACCTTTTCTTTTGTATATTCCATTATATTTTTGATGCAGACAATAATGTGTTTTGCAATTAATAGAATTTGATTTTTTTTCTTTCTTCTAAGGATGCCTTTTATTTGTTTTTCTTGCCTTATTGCATTGTCTACTACCTCTGGTACCATGTGAAAAGATGTGATGAGCATGGAAACATTCTAGTGGTGTTGTTGATTTTAGAGGGAAAACATTCAGTCTTTCACTACTAAGTATGATGTAGATGCCTTTTCCTAGATGCCTTTATCAGGTTGAAGAAATTCTCTTCTAGTCCTACTAGATGGGTGTTTGTGTATGTCATATAGTTTTTCTGCATCAATTGAGATGATGGCAAGGTGTTTCTATTTTACTTTGTTAGTGTAGCAATTTTAGTTTTTAAAAGTAATGAATGCTACAACATGTGGATATACCACTTTTTTTGTTGTTCATCAGTAGATGAACATTGGGATTATACCTAGCCTTTGGCTGTTATGAAAAATGCTGATATGAACATTCATATACTGTTTGTATAGACATATGATTCCATTTCCTATGGGTAGATTCCTAGAAGTGGAATTGCTGGGTCATATGATAAACTTATGTTTAACTTTTTAAGTAACTGCCAAATGATTTTACAGCATGGCTGTACCATTTTACATTCTTTCTAGAAATTTATAGATGCTTCAGTAATTCCATATCCTCACCAGCACTTAATATTGTCTGTCTTTTTGATTATAGCTATTCTAGAGTATGTGTAGTAGTAGCTTTGGTTTTAATTTGTATTTTTCTTATGACTGATAATGTTGAGCTCAATTTCATATGTCCATGTCCTGCACTTAGATATGTAAAATACTAAATTTCCTGCTACCTTTGTTGCTGTTTAAATAATATCTTTTAAAATTACATTTTCTACTTATGTGTGATATATAAAAATTAAATTCATTTTAGTACATTAATCTGATATTCAGAAACCTTAATGAGCTCTCTTATTCTAATTGTTTATAGATATGTTTGGTGTTTAAATACAATTGATTATATTACATACAAATAAAAACAGTTTTATTCCCTTCTATCCAATTTTTTTGTTGAGAGTTTTTTGACTACAGATTCAGTTTTTTTGCTAGTAATCACTCTGCTCAAATTTTCTATTTCTCCCTGATTTGTTGGAAAGTTATGTGTTTCTAGGAATCTAGTCTTCTAGGTTGTCCAATTTGTTGGTATATAATTTTTCATAATATTCATAATCCTTTGTATTTCTGTGGTATTGGTTATTATTTCTCCTCTTTAATTTCTGAGTTTATTTATGAGCCCTGTCTTTTTCTTGATGAGTCTTGGTAATTTTTTTAATCAATTTTGTTTATCTTTTCAAAGAACCAGCTCCTGATTTCATTCATCTTTTCTATTCTTTTAGTCTTTATTTCATTTATTTCTGCTCTAATCTTTTTATTTCCTTCCTTCTACTGGCTTTAGCTTTGTTTGTTCTTTTTCTAGATCCTTCGGTAAAAGGTTAGGTTGCTTATCTGAGATTTTTCTTGCTTCTTGAGGTAGGCTTGTGTTGCTATAAACTTCTCTCTTAGGACAGCTTTTGTTGCAACCCAAGGTTTTGGACCATTGTGTTTTCATTTTCATTTGTCTCCATATAGTTTTTGATTTCTTCTTTGATTTCTTGGTTGATCCATTCATTGTTCAGTAGCATGTTATTTGGTCTTCATATATTTCTGTTCTTTCCAGATTTTTTTCTTGTGATTAATTTCTAGTTTCATACCCTTCTGTTTGGAAAAATGCATGATATGATTTCAACCTTTTTGAATTTATTGAGACTTGTTTTGTGGTCTAACATGTGATCTATTTTGGATAATATTCCATGTACACTTGAAAAGAATGTGTAGTCTACTGTTGTTGGATGGAATGTTCTGAATATATCTGTTAGATGATTTGATCTAATGAATCATTCAAAGCCCCTGGTTCCTTATTGATTTTTTTGTCTGGATGATTTATCCATTGATGTAAGTGGGGTGTTACAGTCCTCTACTATTATTGTATTACTGTTAATGTCTTTCTTTATATCTGTTAATCGTTGCTTTATATATATAAATCCTCCCATGTTGGGTGCATAGGTATTTACAGTTGGTATATACTCTTTTTGGATTGTTCTCTCTATGATTGTGTAGTGTCCCTCTTTGTCTCTTGTTACAATCTTTGTTTTAAGGTCTATTTTGTTCAATATAAGTATTGTTACCTCCCCACCACCAGAATTAACCCAAGGAGGTCCACAGCAAGATACATAATAAGCAAAATGACAAAAGGATTTAAAAGCAACAGGGAAAAACAGCTACGTACAAGGAAGAACCCATAAAGCTATCAGCTGATTTTTCAGCAGTAACTTTAAAGGCCAGAAGGGATCAGCATGATATATTCTAAATGTTGAAAGGGAAAAAAGTTGCAAAGAAGAATGCTCTACTTATCAAGGCTATCATTCAGAATAGAATGAGAGATAAAGAGTTTCCCAAACAAAAAACCAAAACGAAAAACCAAAAAAGAGTTTCTCAAAGAAAACCTAAAGGAGTTCATCACCAGTAAACTAGCCTTACAAGAAAGATTAAAGGAAATTCTTTGAGTGTAAAGAGAAGGCCATAATTTGGAGTAAGAAAATTATGAAGAAAAAATTTCACAGGTAAATACAAATATATAATAAAAGTAGTAGATCAATCACTTATAATACTAGTATGGATGTTAAAGCACAGAAACTGAAAAATCAATTATGTTTACAAAAATCAGTCAAGGAATTCATAAAATAAAAAAATGTAAAGTACGACACCATATACATAAAACATGGGGAGGGGAGTAAAAATGTAGCGTTTTTAGAATGGGTTCAAACTTAAGTGACCATCAATTTACTATAGACTGCTATATGTGTAAGATGTTATATATGAACTTAATGATAACCACAAATCAAAAACCTATAACAGATACACAGAAAATAAAGAAAAAGGAAGGGCGCCTGGGTGGCACAGCGGTTAAGCGTCTGCCTTCAGCTCAGGGTGTGATCCCAGTGTTCTGGTTTTGAGCGCCACATCAGGCTCCTCTGCTGGGAGCCTGCTTCTTCCTCTCCCACTCCCCCTGGTTGTGTTCCCTCTCTCACGGGCTGTCTCTCTCTGTCAAATAAATAAATAAAATCTTTAAAAAAAAATAAAGAAAAAGGAATCCAAGCATAACACTAAAGAACACTATCAAATCACAAGGGAAGAGAGTAAGAGAAGAAATGAATAGAGAAGGACACAAAAACAACTGTAAGACAAGTAACAAGTCAACAACAAGTACATTATCTATCAAAAATTACTTTAAATGGAAGTGGACTAAATGCTCCAATCAAGATATAGGGTGCCTAAATGGATATTTATTATGTTTAAATCCATTTGCAATTATTAACCTTACTGATGCTCAAATCGTCTATTTTTATGTCACATAAATTATCTTTATTCTCTAACTTTCCCACATTAATTTTGTTTTTTCAAACATTCTGGATTTGGGGGGTGGCATGTTTTGTGTGATTTTTTAAAATTAGAAATTCCTCCTTGATCCTTTTTTTTTTATCTTTAGCTTTTATTGTGTCCCAAAGGAGTAACTAGTTATAATTACGGACATGTGTAAGTTATATTCCACTTTAAAAAAAAATAAAACATATACTAATATTTAAATCTTTTATGTTTAAGACTAAGATAACTTTTCTTCTAGCTCAGTGCTGTCCAATATAAATATAATGTGAACCACATATGTAATTTTAAGTTTTCTACTAGCTACATACAAAAAGTTAAAAGAAACAGGTAAAATTAATTTTAATAATCTGTTTTATTTTACTCAGCATAGCTGAAATTTCAGTTTAACATGTAACAGTATAAAAATCATCAATGAGATTTTTTTTTTTAGTTCTTTTTCAAACTGAGTCTGAAATACAATTTGTATTCTGTCCTTAGAGCAATCTCAATTCAAATCAGTCACATTTCAGTTACTCAGTAGCCACAGGTGCGTAATGGCTACCATATTGGATAGCTCACCCCTGGATTATATAGGACTCTCACGCTCTTAAAAATGTTAAAGGAATAGTCATAAAGCACTAGATGGCAGCCTTGTCATTTGTTATGAGACCTTTGAAACTTAATAACATTTGAAAGAAATGGTGTTTTAAAAAAGAAAAGGTCAGTAGTTCTTGTAATAATGTTAATGGAAACTATTCTGATTTTAAAGATTTGAGTGAAATTTAAAATGCAGGTGCACACTGTAGCTTAAAGCAATTGAGTGCAATGTGGTGTTAACTTAATTGAAAGTAGTATACCAGCAGTTGTATCCTATAGGCAGTCTTCGTAGTTTTTTTAAAGTTCAGTTTAAAACCAAAAACTGAATTATTAGAAGTAATCATTCCTTACATGGAACAAAAAATAAAGTTCTTAGCAGTGATTTATCTTTTGATTGGTTCTTGTAAACATTGAATTTCTTAATTTTTTGGCAAATATGAAAAATAGTCACAGTAGTGTAGTTTCTTTTTCTTAAGTGCTTTATTTTTAATTATACCAGTTATAATAAAGAAAATTTTGACACAAAATGAAAGACTGTACTATGAAAATGTTACATAGATGATATGTTTCAAGTACAGAAGGTCACGGTCTATAGTCATCTACTTTATGCTACTACTACATTAATTACTTAAAGACATGTAATGTCCAAACTACTAATTATTATTTTTTAGTATATGTCCAAGTAATCTAACATATTTTGGCTTATTAGACTTTTCATTCTTGAAAATTACTGTTTTATTTTGAATTTCTCTATTGCTGTTTAGAGTTCAGGATACAATTTCATGATGATAATAACACACTGTCTCTTTTAAGAGTAAGGAATTCAATTACTACCTTTATATTCAGTGCTCACTTCTACCAGTCATCACATCTTACATTAGTTTATATTACTAAAAAATATATATATAAATTCATCCCACTGTAAACTCTTTAGTTATTATTGATATATTTAATGCTTATTAATGTTTATGTTTTAGACTGATTTTTTAAAGCATATTATTTAAGGATTTGAATTTTTCTTTTGTTTGGTATAGGAGATAATATTTCTAATAAATGTTATTATAGCTGTAAGTTATGAAAATCAATCTCAATTTAATTACTTAAAATGCTATGTCATACAAAGCAATGAAAGAAATTAAAAATTAAATTAACCTTATACTTAGTGTAATTATTCTGTTTTGTTCTAAAACAGGAATAAAAGAATTTTCCCATTTTAAGCCAAATATACTGTATTTTGTTAGTATTTTCTATGACTTTTTAACCATTGAGTATAAATAGCTATTTGAACAGAATCTGGCTGGTCCAACTGCAAGTACAGAAGTGACCCTGATGAACACAGAGAATCTAAATTCTTTTGTTTCCAAAACTGAGACATGTTTGATTGAGGATTATCTGACAAAACATAAATTAACCACATGGTTGGCTTTTAGCTTATTCTTTGATTCATCAGTTTTTCTTAAATTTCCTTAAGCTTATAAACCAGTATTTTTAGATGTTTATTTCAGAATTATTAACATTTTAGCATATTTTAAAATGAAGGGCAATATAGCACAATTATGAAAAAGTTAAAGATAGCTGATAAAAATTGCTGTTGGAGACACCTGGTTGGCTCAGTTGGTTAAGTGTCTGCCTTAGGCTCAGGTCATGATCTCAGGGCCCTGGGATAGATGCATCAGATTCCTTGCTTAGTGGGGAGCCTGCTTCTCTCTCTACCTGCTGCTACCCCTGCTTTTGCTCTCTCGCTGACAAATAAATAAATAAAATATTTTTTTAAAAATATAAAAAAATTGCTGTCAAATTAATTTAGAAGAGAGATGAAGAATTTCTTTGGCAAAATACTTCATAATGAAAGTGTTAAATTATTCTGGTTTACAGACTGATGGTAAAAATAAATAAGGTAAAGTTTAAGGAAGAAATAAAAATGCTGAAAATCTCCCACCAGGGCTGCCAAGTGGAGTTATGCAGTCTGTGACCTCTGCAAAGGTGCCTAGCTGCAGGAGAGAGTGGGCACTGATACCCTATACTTACTTTTCTTACTAAGCCACATAACCTGGTGTGGGGTTGTATCTGTAGTGAGCAAAGGTTAATAGTTCCTTATTTGTATAAAGATGCTGAAAAGGCAAATGAAGGTACTGCATGCTTTTCTAAATAAATCCTGTCCTGAGAAGGATTTTACATAAAAAGTTACAGCATATATGATATTCTCTTTGTGAACAACTTGTTTCTCACTGATGTCTAGCTTATTATTTAGCATGATTTATTAAATAAAACATAGTTTTTGTCCAATCTGGAAAACAACCACCTGACTTTAAAATAATGATAATACTAGTTAACATTTACCGTTAACTAGTTCTGTTACTGTTCCAGGCTAGTCTAAGCTTTTTATATTTATTAGCTTATTTAATCCTTAAATGAGAAGGGTACACTAATTATCAACATTTTTTTGTTTGAGGGAACAGAGGCAGGGAGTGTTTAGTTAATTTTTATAAAATCACATGGCCAGGAAATGACAAAGCCAGTTTCAATCCAGCATTCTGGGTCTATAGCCCGTACTACAAGTGGTAAAACTAGAGTAACAAAAATTAGTAATATATTTATCCCAAGTGTTTTTATATGAATAAAATAGAAACATCATGTTGAAAGATACAAAAAGAGGGTCTAAACATTTAAAAATTAAACCATTTTCTTAAATAAGAAGTCTTCATATGAAAATATCATACTTAACCAAAACTGATATATAAATTTTATGGAATTCCAATTAGAATTTCATTCAGTTCAGTTTTTTGAAGTTTATACATTAGAATAAATTACCTTAAAATTTATTTTAAATAATATACTTTTAGAATATTCAGTAAAATTATGAAAAGGAAAAATAGTGAAAAATTCCCACCTGATAGATATCCAGACATAGTGTAACTTTATACTGACTCCCATACTGACATAGGAATCAATGAACAAAGTAGAGTCCAAGATCAGATTCCTGAATATTTGGGAATTTATATGGCAGTCACTTTATTTTTATAAATGTTCTTAATGACTTAATCTGTTTCTTTTTAAATATCTTTTTTTTTTAAGATTTTATTTATTTATTCAACAGAGATAGAAACAGCCAGTGAGAGAGGGAACACAAGTAGGGGGAGTGGGAGAGGAAGAAGCAGGCTCACAACGGAGGAGCCTGATGTGGGGCTCGATCCCATAATGCCGGGATCACACCCTGAGCTGAAGGCAGACGCTTAACCGCTGCGCCACCCAGGCGCCCCTCTTTTTAAATATCTTAAACTTTACATTAGATCATGGCTTTTGCACTTACTATTTTTTTGCCTCCCACCTAAAATGGACTCTTTCAGGTATCATAATAACTTTTTTCCCCATCCTAACAGTTACACAGTATGAAATTATCTGACTTGTTTATTTGTTTATGTAAATGTGGGTTTTCTTTATTCGCTAGAGGGAAAGTCTGTGAGCCCAGGACCTTCTCTTATTGGAACCCATACTTAGAAAAGTGTGTGTCTTTTAGGGAGACTTTAAATAATACATAATGGTAGTACGCATATAAATGATCAACAAATAAGTGAATATGCATATATTGTGGCTGTATGTGGAAGGTTTGTTATTGGCGGGTGTTTGACCAAAAATGTTTAGAGATCATGTTGTAGGTAATCAAGTAAAAGTTGCTTTGCATTTACTTTTAAATTTATTTTCATAAAATAGTACAATTCACCATTGAACAACTTTAAGCATCAGCCATTAATTTAAATAAAAATGAGTCTCAAGATTTGTTTTTTCACTTAGTCTATAGACCATTTGCTTCAAATAAAATCTATGTAGATTCCCATATGTCATTGCCGAGTAATGACATAGTTTAGCTACTTGGAGATACTATGAAGTAAAGGAAGGTGAATTCTGAAGAAGTCATGGCACATTATATGAAGTCCCCTAAATTAGAATCAGTGATGTATAAGCATTGGTAATCATCATCAATCTTCTTTTATTCATTGATGAGAAAAGTAAGAACTAATGAGTTTGAGTGTATATCCTAGGCCACAGAATCAG
The DNA here is from genome assembly GCF_017311325.1 of Ursus maritimus. Classification (NCBI taxonomy): domain Eukaryota; kingdom Metazoa; phylum Chordata; class Mammalia; order Carnivora; family Ursidae; genus Ursus; species Ursus maritimus. The sequence continues at coordinate 15,286,009 of NW_024426885.1, read as the reverse complement.
TCATTTTCAGAGTGTAATAACAAAATTTCTGTGTTTTTTCTCTGAAATTATATCTAGCAAATGTTCAGCTTTCAAATTTTACCTTTGGAGTTATTCTAAATGTTCCAAGCTCAGTAGAAAATTTTAATTAATAATTGTAAGCATGGATAGTACTGTTCAGCAAGCAAAGAAAAACTAGTAGTTATTGAATATTTATTATGTAGAAAACAATTTAATATTAATTATTTCATTTAATACTCACAAGAGTGACATATTTTTTCTCCTTAATTTATTTACTGAAGAGTTACACTGTTACAGCTTGGAGAGAATGTCAGTTATTGGAATTGACTCACTTTTGTTTATTCACTGAACATGTATTTATTGACTAACTACTTTGTTGGACTCTGGGGATATTACAGTGAACAAAATGGGTTCTGCTCCATTGATGCTTATTAACTAGTAGGGAAAATAGATATTATACCTGTTATACAATTACCTAGATATGTAATTGTCATAAGAACTCTGAATGAGAATTACAGATGCCTTGGGAATATATTATAAAAGAACCTGACCTAATTTGTGGGACAGGGAGTAGGAATGGGTCAGGCAAGAGAATGAGGGAGCTTTAATATGCAGATGACTTGAGAGTAGAGTGGTGTGGATGTGAGAATGGAGGGCAGTCACGGGGGCAGCATGCACAAAGGTCGTCTGTGGCTGGAAAGAACGTGGCATGTGAAAAACACATAGAACCAGGTGAAGAGAGGCAAGAGAGAAGTGTGTGAGATTTGCAAGATCCAAAACCTGCAGTGCTTTATAGAACATGAGAGGATTTGGGCCTTTATTGTAACAAAAATGGGAACCACTGAAGGGTGTTATAAGGAGACTAAAATGTTAAATTTTAATTTTAAAACAATCAGTCTGCTTGCAATGTGTCAAACAGCTTGGTGAGGGCAATAGAACATGAAAGAAAGCATTTTAGTTCATTTTCTGAGGCATATTTCTGGAGCTACACGTAAAAATGTGAAACAGTGAGACTTATATTCACACAAATTCTTTCATCTACTAAACCGTTAAGTTGGCAAACATGTGTTTATACAAATGCTGTTGTTTAAAACATATTTGGGGGGGCGCCTGGGTGGCACAGCGGTTAAGCGCCTGCCTTCGGCTCGGGGCGTGATCCCGGCGTTCCGGGATCGAGTCCCACATCAGGCTCCTCCGCTATGAGCCTGCTTCTTCCTCTCCCACTCCCCCTGCTTGTGTTCCCTCTCTCGCTGGCTGTCTCTCTCTCTCTGTCAAATAAATAAATAAAATCTTTAAAAAAAAAAATAAAAATAAAAAAAACATATTTGGATCCTTAATATTTTTGTCCATCTATGTGCATCTTTTTCTGACCCCTCAGGATGGCTAAATAAACGTGTCTGGTATTTTCCTCCCAAACATCTTTGCTCCAAGCATTTTCATCACATAACTAATTGGCCGTAGGTCAATTTTGCCGTAAAAGATAAAATCACAAAAAATAAAAGAGGGACATTCATTAAAAAGGACATAATGAAACATGAAAATGTTTAGTAAAGTTTAAAACTCTTTATTGTGAAATACAAAATATTTGATTGAATACATTTAAAATGTGTGCGGATTCATGGCAATACTGTGCAGATAACTGATTTTATTTTGCTGGTTGTACCTAAGAACTTGTTTTCAAAGTCTTTTATTCACAGTATTATACATTTTTTTCTTGCTTGTTGATTTGTTTCCTCATTTAGCATCATTTTTTTTCTTTTTTTGCTAAAATTTTTTCCTTTATTAGGAAAGATACCAGTTTCCAAATACTAGTATGCATATTGGTAACAGGGCTTTGTATTGCATTGTGAAAGCGTTCCATGCTGCTCTTTGTTCTTGCCATCTTGTCACGTGTCCATTGATAGACTTTCCAAAGTTCTGCAGGAAATGTGGGTTTAGAACTCTGTGCTGTATAGACCATTAAAAGTGCTAAGACTTATATAGTATAAAAATGTGAGCACTGCATCAGTGGAGAAATGAAACCAAACAGGTGATGAAACCAAAAATCTGTCAAATCGTACTGTCACCAGTTATTTTTTATCTCTTATGGCAAAATTGCCTTATGGCCAATTATTTATGCAACAAATAAGCTTGTGGCAAAGATGATTATGGTGAAACTACATAGAACCAAATATATATGATCATGAACTCATGTATTTATGAAAAATATGTAATTATATATAAATACACATATGAGAATCTGTTTGACTTTTGAAATTTTCTAGAATTCATTCAGAGCCAATATAGTAAATAAGAAAAGTGGAATGACATTTATTGAATACCTTTATTTTATGACAGTCTTCTCTAAACCAAATACACACTGGCACAATTACGTTTAACCCATATAGTAGTCCTTTGAGATAGGCAGTTTTATCCCCATTGTGGCATTGAATCTCAGTGAGGTTAGTTAACCGGTATAACATAACCCAGTTGGTAAACGGGAGACTACAATAAAGATCTCCTTAAATACTGTGGATAATGCTCAATTAAAAGTGAAATACAGTATTAATGGTGAAAAAGCAAATCATAAAGCCTCAGTTCCTTTCTCAAAATATTCAAAGTAAGAATTTCTGAAACAATTCAAAATTTATATAATTATGCTGGTTCCCAAATGAGCTGAAATTTGTATAAACAGTATCATTGATATATTATATACAATTCAAGATCAATTTCATTTGTGATCCTAGTGTTTGCCTTCTTGCATCTCAAATATGTAGATATTTCCAACATACATTTTGATGATTTTTATCACTGATTATTATTTTCTTAGAAAAGACATTATTACATGTAGCTTTTGTTGAAAGACTACAATACTCATTATTTGCTTCTCATCACCTCACAAATATAATGTTCTCAGAAACTTTCTTTATAGTCCAAGTTCTGTTTCAAAGGGTCTTTTGCTGTAACATTTAAATTTTTAGTCATCATTTCCAATTAATCATTAGTTTTGTGTAATATCTGACTTCTTTAAATATTTTGCACATGTTAAAGTCTTTTCACTTGATATTTTATTTGCATAAACTTCTTTTATGGTACTGTGTTTTATTCATTTTATTCAAACTTAATTTTGTATATAACATGTTGTTCTTTGCAGTAAATAGCAGCCACTTTTTTTGTTCCATGATACTAGTCCAGTACTGACTGAACTACCTAAAAAAATTTGCTGCTGCATGTTGGAACTCAACCCTTGATTTGCTCTAGTCATAGAAGACTAACGAGAGACTGATTATTTTACGTGGTTTTTTTGGCCTACACCTAAGAAGTAAGTGAACTAGAAATGAGATATGCCATTTTTTTGGACAGATATATAACTATGTAAATCTAATTACTTAATGCCCTCTTAAAAATATTTCAGGTATACACCACCTACTTAGTACTGGTAATTATAGGGACAGTGCTGTAGACCACATCTCTAGAACTTATTTATCTTTCATAATTGACACTTAATGTCTCTTATTTAGTCATCCTCTGCTACCCCCCTCCCTGCTCCCTGGCAACCACCATGCTACTCTCTTGATTTATAAGATTAACTATTTTAGAGACCTTACACAAGTAGAATCATGGAGCATTTACCCTTCTGTGACTGTTTTATTTCACTTAAGTCCAGCAGTTTTACTTCTGAGTATTTATCCAAAAGAATTAAAATCAGGATCTCAAAGAGGTAATAACACTCCAATACTCATTGCAGCACTATCCAAAATAGCCAGTATGTGAAAACAGCTTAAATGTCCATTGACTGATGAATGGAAATCCTTCAGTATGTGTCATGGATGAAACTGGAGGACATATATGCAACTTTTTACAAGTTCTTTTAAAATTTTCAGTGTGAAATAATTACAGACTTACATATATTTACAAATATTTCTTTATGACCTTGACCCTTGGGAAGTGTTGGACACTTATTTATAGTATATCCCCCACTTTGGATTTATCTGATGTTTTTTCATGGTTAAATTCAGGCTGTGCAGTTTTAGTAAGGATAGCACAGAAGTGCTATGTGTCTTTCTCAGTGTATCCTATCAGGAAGCATATGATACCAGTTTTTTCCACCATTGGTGTTATTATCTTTGATCAACGATACTCTGGTGGGTGCCACTTTGTTCACTCTAAAGTTACTGTCTTTTGGGGTTTTTTTTTGTATCTAATGAGTATTTTATGAGGAAATTCTTTGAGATTGTGTAAATATCCTATTTATCATCATACTATCACCCACTATTTTTATCATACATTGATAATTCTTACCTGAAAGAGTTATTAATGTACTTGCCAAATGGTGATTTTCTATTGTTATTTCTTCTGCATTTATTAACTATAGGGAAGAGCTGTTCCTTTTCCCTCATTTTTTTGATTATTCAATTATTTGTTTATATCAGTATTGCCTTATGGATATGTATTTTATGGCTAATAATAAATTACTATCATTATTTATTTTATGAATGAAACTGCTCTAGATTTGGCTACTAGGAACACCCTCAAGTTGGCTCCTGCTTCCTTTTGGCATGACTCCATCATTTTCTGAGTATTTTCTTATTTTCCTGTACTACAAGATCAGACTTACCTTGTACTTTTCCTGCCCTTGCTCTGGAATCAACCATTGTTCCAGGAAGCCATGGTTTCTTATAATTGGAGAATGGTATTTAGAAACCAACATATGGGAGCTAAGTATGCTTATTTGGTTCTGGGCTGTTGTTCTTTCTTTCTTTTTTTAAAGACATTATTTTAAAAATTAAATCACAAAATATATTTTCCCTCCTCCCCCTCCTCCTCTCCCACTTTTCTCCTCCTCCTCCTCCACCACCTTCTTCTGCAGCTCTACTATCTTTTTTTAAAAATGCTTTTATTTAAATTCCAGTTAGTTAACACACAGTGTAATATTAGTTTCAGCTGCACAATATAGTGATTCAGCACTGCCATAGAACACCTGGTGTTCATCCCAACAAATATGCTCCTTAATCTCCATCACCTATGTAACCCATCTCCCCTCTGGTAACTATCAGTTTGTTCTCTATAGTTAAAAGTCTGTTTCTTGGTTTGCCTCTTCACTGCCGGACCTTTTTGTTATGCTGTTTCCTTGTTTGTATTTGTCTCTTAGTTGTAGAATGTGATGAGTAATTTTTTTCAGAGAGTATATAGATCACGTCCTTTTAGGACATTTGTTTCCCTGAAATTTATCACTGTGTTGTTTTTCTGTGTAGACAGCATAGCGGAGTATACATATTCCATAAATATTGCTCCAGTTTCTTTTCTTTTGACATATATTGTTACTTAAGAACACTTGTCATCTTGCCTCATCTTCCATTGTAAATAACTCATTTGCCTGTGTGAATGTGTGTGTGTGCATGTGGGCACATGCCTATATATAGTGACATGCTCAGATGTCAGTAATATTTTTGAAAGAACAGCTTTATTGAGACATAATTCATATACTCCAAATCTCACTCTTTTTAAAGTGTACAATTCATTGTCTTTTAGTATATTTGGGAAGTTTTGGGGCTATCACCACAATCTAATTTTAGAACGTTTTCATCACTCCTAAGAGAAACCCGGTACATATAAGCAGTCGCTCCACATTCTTTCATCCCCCAAACCCTAAGAATCTTCTTCCTGTCTCTATGGGTTTGTCTACTCTGACATATATATAAATGATATTGTGGAATATGGTCTTTTGTGATTGACAACATATTTCAAGACTCATTCATGTTATATTATGTATCAGTACTTTATTCCTTTTTATGGCAAAATGATATTCCATTGTGGGGACATATTGCATTTTTTTTTTTTAAACCATTCACCAACTGATAGACATTTGGTTTTTTTTACTTTTGTTCTATTATGAATAATGCTGGATTCTTTTTATTTTTTATACGAGGTATTTCGGTATTTAGGTTTCAGTCTTCAACAGATCTTTTCTATCATGTAATATCATATGTACTTTTTCAATTTGTTGTGTTGTCTGCTTTAACAACATTAGTCATGCATATATTGAAAATTTCTATGCCTACTACTCCTCTTGACTGATCTTCATCTCTGTTATATTCTGGGAGGCTTTTTCAGATTTGACCTTGATAGCACTGATGTAGCCTTATGTTGTTTTAATTATTTTATTTTCTGATTCTGTTATTATGTTTAATTTTACCACTATTTTATTACTTCTTTGTTGCTGTATTTTTTTTTTACAGTTTTAGTTTACTTAGCTCCTTTTTATTATAGTCTTCAGTGTTATTATCTCATCTTTATCTTTAATTTTGTGGAGTTTTTTAGATTTTCCTTTTTCTTTGATGCATACCGAATGATATTTTAAATGACTAGACAGTTTACTCATGTTAAATTATTATATATACTTATATGTATAATATTATATATATCCTATGTTCACAAATAGATTTGTTTCCTCACTTTGCAAGTCAAACTAACTTAACAAAATTACAGATGTCAACTTTTTTCTCTTTGTTTTCACTTTTTTAAATCAATACAATTAGAATTTGCAGCCAGAATTATGAGCAGCTTCACATTCACCTTAAGTTCTACCAAGTTCATACAAAAAGTGAAAGAGCTGTAAAGAAGAGTGGCTATTTTTTACATCTGTTTTACCCATACTTGTAAGCTTCATTTTTAGATACAATTGGGAAATTAATTGCAAACTTCTAATTTTCCTGAAATTATCAGAGATTGCTGATTGTTAGTCTAAATGTTTAAGAGCTGACTATATCATTTACAGTTGTTCCAAACTTCAAGGCTCAGTCTGTAAAATCAGAGAATTCGTTTATGTAGTATTTATAGTTTCTTCAAATTGTGAACTATATCCCTTTGGTATTTTTCTATTCACAAAGTTTTCAAATAATTGTTTCCAGCCAGTAATGTATTTAAATATGCAGTATACAGTTTGTACTTTTTAAATTATAAAATACACTGAAAAGTATAGTGCATGTACTTTCATATAACTTTTGAAGTATATGTAGTATGATTTGAAAGTTGTGTATGTTACTGAGGTTTAGTAAAACTTAACACTTTGCTATATTTCCTGCAGCAATACAGGCTCCAGCTCTGCTCACCTTAGTGCAAGATGGACATGGTTTACAGGGTTCCACCCTACATACAGTCTCAGCAGCAGGATTTTCCTAGGCCTTTTTTTTTTTTTTTTTTTTTTGGTATGTACTTGTTGTTATAGCTGCTCCAGCACTGAGGTGGGGATGTAAAGGAAGCAAAAATGACAAACAAAAACCTCACAAATGTAGGGAATGCAGCGCTGGGCCATCCCTTGCGTTCCGATCTCATTGCCTTTTACCTACCCAAGGACATTGTTCTAAAATTTCTCCTCTCTCTCCTGTCTCATCAATTTTTCCCTTTCTATTAAATTTGTATTTATGCCAATCAGTATAAAAACATGCTACTTCTCCCAATTTAAAAAGTAGTTCCCCTATGATCCAGCAATTGCACTACTGGGTATTTACCCCAAAGATACAGGCATAGTGAAGAGAAGGGCCATATGCACCCCAATGTTCATAGCAGCATTGTCCACAATAGCTAAATTGTGGAGGGAGCCAAGATGCCCTTCAACAGATGACTGGATTAAGAAGATGTGGTCCATATATACAATGGAATATCACTCAGCCATCAGAAAGAACGATTACACAACATTTGCAGCAACATGGACGGGACTGGAGAAGATTATGCTAAGTGAAATAAGTCAAGCAGAGAAAGACAATTATCATATGGTTTCACTCATTTATGGAACATAAATAGGAAGATCGGTAGGAGAAGGAAGGGAAGAATGAAAGGGGGGTAAACAGAAGGGGGAATGAACCATGAGAGACTGTGGACTCTGGGAAACAAACTGAGGGCTTCAGAGGGGAGGGGGTGGGGGATTGGGATAGGCTGGTGATGGGTATTAAGGAGGGCACATATTGCATGGTGCACTGGGTGTTATCAAAAACTGGGGATGGGGACGCCTGGGTGGCTCAGTCGTTAAGCATCTGCCTTCGGCTCAGGGCATGATCCCAGGGTCCTGGGATCGAACCCCATATCGAGCTCCTCCACTGGGAGCCTGCTTCTTCCTCTCCCACTCCCCCTGCTTGTGTTCCCTCTCTCGCTGGCTGTCTCTCTCTCCATCAAATAAATAAATAAAATCTTTAAAAAGAATAACTGGGGATGTACTGTATGGTGACTAATATAACAAAATAAAAATTATAAAAAAATAAAAAAAAGTAGTTCTCTCTAAAAGACAACCTAATGAATGGGAGAAGATATTTGCGAATAACATATCTGATAAAAGATTAGTATCCAAAATACAAAAAGAACTTACACAACTCAACACCTGAAAAACAAATAATCCAATTAAAACATGGGCAGAAGACATGAATATACATTTCTATAAGGAAGACATATGATGGCCCATAGACAGATGAGAAGATAACCAACATCACTGATCATCAAGGAAATGCAAATAAAAACCACAATGAAATACCATCTCATACCTGTCAGAATGGCTAAAATCAACATCACAAGAAACAACAGGTGTTGGTGATGATGTGGAGAAAAAGACACCCTTTTGCACTGTTGGTGTAATTGCAACCTGGTGTAGCCACTGTGGAAAACAGTATGGAGGTACCTCAAAAATTTAGAAGTTGAACTACCATATGATCCAGTAATTCTGCTTCTGGGTATTTACCCAAAGAATATGAAAACACTAATTCAAAAAGATACATGCATCCCTATATTTATTTCAGCATTATTTACAATAGCCAAAGTATGGAAGCAGCCCAAGTGTCTATCGATAGATGAATGGATAAAGATGTGGTATATGTGTACAATGGCATATTATTCAGCCATAAAAAGGAATGAAATCTTGTCATTTGCAACAACATGGATGTATCTGGAGAGTATAATGCTAAGTGAAATAAGTCAGACAGAGAAAGACAGATACCATATGATTTCACTCATGTGTGAAATTTGAGAAACAAAATAAATGAACAAAGGAAAAATAAAAAGAGACAAACTAAAAAAAAAGGAGACAAACCAAAAAACAGACTCTTAACTATAGAGAACGAACACACTGATCATTAGCAGTGGGGAAGTGGGGGGGGTGGGGAGATGGAATAAGTGTAACATATTAGGAGGGCCCTTAGCTTGATGAGCATTGAGTAATGTATAGAACTGTTGAATTACTATATTGTACAGCTCAAACTAATTTAACACTGTATGTTAAGTATACTGGATTTTAAAATAAGTAGTTTTCTTACCTCTCTTGATCACACTTATTCCTCCTGCTACTTTGTCATTGCTCTTCAATTATAATGAAATAAAATGAGTTGATTGTAGTCAAACAGGACTTCCCCTTTTATACCATAATGAAGTGGTTCATTAAAATAGTACAAAAGCTTATTTTCAAATTATGTACATTTACATAAATGTGATACATACTTTAAATTTTAATGTTTTATGTCCTATACTGTATTTAGCTAAGAAGTTCAGAGTAAATTTCAGCATTGAGATACATGTTTTTAGTGCCAGGTAATTATTCATTTTCAGCCCCCCTAAAAATATACCAATATGATGTTTGAAACTGGTGGGGGAGAAATAGATCATCTCCTGGTTAAGTGGAAAATAGCACAGTTGGCTTCTGGAGGACTTTGATTCTACGCAGCTTTAAAAGAAATCATTTTGTTAGAACCAGAAACTTTCTTCAGTTTGTAGTAATTAACATTCACTGACAGGTACTCTTATCAGTGACTTGAATTGAGTAATACTCCTACTAATTTTGTTCCAGGATGCAGACTTATTTTTTTAGCCCGAGTGACATTAGAATTGATCATTAGCATATATAATATACATCGTGCTGATCTTGTACTTCCAACTCTAATAAATAAGAAAGAATAGTAAAATCAAAGTTGAATGCCTGGTCAAGAATTTGATGGGACATGATTGTGGCACAGGCCTTGAGTCTGTAAAGGCAGAAGAATGTGTGCAAGCTTGGGGCACTGCAGCCTCTGCTCATAGCTATGAGGTGTCCCTTGTTACCAGTCCTTACCTCCCAGAGCCGTCTATTCCTGACTTCTTAATACTTTGTTTCATGCTAGAAAAAAGTAAATAAAATTATGCAGATAGATTCTTTTTTTTTATGTACTTCTTTTTTTTTAATGATATTTTATTATATTATGTTAGTCACCATACAGTACATCCCCGGTTTCTGATGTAAAGCTCGATGATTCATTAGTTGCTTATAACACCCAGTGCACCATGCAATACGTGCCCTCCTTACTACCCATCACCGGTCTATCCCATTCGCCCACCCCCCTCCCCTCTGAGGCCCTCAGTTTGTTTCTCATAGTCCATAGTCTCTCATGTTTCATTCCCCCTTCTGATTAACCCCCCTTTCTTTATCCCTTTCTTCCGCTACCGATCATCCTAGTTATGTTCCATAGATGAGAGAAATCATATGATAGTTGTCTTTCTCTGCTTGACTTATTTCACCTAGCATTATCTCCTCCAGTGCCGTCCATGTTGCAGCTAATGTTGAGAACTCGTTCTTTCTGATAGCTGAGTAATATTCCATTGTATATATGGACCACAACTTCTTAATCCAGTCATCTGTTGAAGGGCATCTCGGCTCCTTCCACGATTTAGCTGTTGTGGACATTGCTGCTATGAACATTGGGGTGCATATGGCCCTTCTCTTCACTACGTCTGTGGCTTTGGGGTAAACACCTAGTAGTGCAATGGCTGGATCATAGGGTAGCTCAATTTTTAACTTTTTAAGGGACCTCCACACTGTTTTCCAGAGTGGCTGTACCAACTATGCAGACAGATTCTTGAACTAGTTTAGAAGTGCTTGCATTTCCCAGTCATATTCTCCCTTCATTTTGAACAGATACTACCTTTCCTCAGTACTGCAGTCTTACCTCTGAACCCTTGCCAGCTGGAACTGACCAGGGTGATCCCTACTCTCTTTTTTAAACATATTTACTTGACTCTCATGACACTAAATTCTGGTTTTATTCCTATCTCATAGGTTGCTATCTCCTCCATCTCCTGCGGATTTGATTATTTACATTGGTAGGCCACAGGGTATAACTGGTGATTTTCTGGCTTCAGGGTTTCAAATCTCATAAAAAATGTTGATAATTTGCAAATTGTTATCTACTAAACAACTCATCGTAGTTAATGCTGACTCTTACTTATTCGTCTCAGTATATTCTTACTCATCTCAGTTAATGCTGACATTTTGTGTGGTCTTGGATCAAAAAGCTTTACCTTTCTTACTTTCAAATGCTACATCCAGTTATTCAGCTAATCCTGTGTGTTGAATCTACCAAGTACACATGCTGAGTATCTGACCTCTTCTCGTAACCTCCACTGCTAGTATCCTCACCACATCACCTGTGGCCTATTTCTTCCAACATTGTTTTTTACAAGATTCATAGTTAAGACTTACTCTTTTTTTGAGGGTTTTTGTACTTGTGTCTTCTGCCTGGATTGCATTTTCTTCAGTAAACTCTATGCTTATATTCCTACTATCTTTCATCTTTAAATGTTCCTTTTCAAAATTTCAACCACTCTCCTACCCTGACAGTAGTTTCTCTCTTTTTCACTGGTTTATTATGCTCCAAAACACTTATTGTCATCTATTACACTATTTCCTTAAGTTATTTATTTATTTCTAATGTCTGTCCAACAGGATATAAGTTGCATGAGAAGAGAAATTTTTCTCATTTATTGTTGCGTCTCGAATGCCTAGAACACACTGGCCCATTGAATTTACCTCTGCCGTTTCTGGCAGTCAGATGAAAATTGGAAATATGACCTCTTGCATAATTCTCATTATCTCGTGTAAATTCTGAGAAAGATGAAATGTTGCCTTACACTAAATTATACGAGAAATATATAAGGTGGATCTTATAAAGTATATGTAGTAAGCAACATAAAGAATAATGCCTTGATAATTTTAACAATAATTTCAGTGATATTATTCCTATCTTTACTTTTTATTTTAATAGTGTTTAATGGCTGAGGGCATAACATGAAAGGTATGTATCCGAAAAACAGAAATCATCTCTATTTAAAATAATTTGAAATGTTTTTGTAAAGGTGGCAGTTTAACATTAACGAGTAATTCTTCACTCTTCTATACCATATGAAGCTACTCACGTTACATAACACTCAAATGTTTCACCTTGGTTTCAACATTATACATGAACAAAATTAAAAATTGTTTACCCTGATTTCTTTTTGTGAATTGTTAATGAATTACTTCTGTAGAATGATGTTTATCACAGAGTAATTTTAAAATTGCTAAGGATAAAATTACCATAATAATAAAGGAACAAGTAAATGCATTATAGTATGTGATGAAATATTATTTATCTATTAAAGTTCATGTTTTCAAGAAAGTTTGATTTTTGTAATTAGGGTACCAAAATGTCTGCCTGTCTATTTTTCTATCTACAAAATTTTAACTGGAATCAAATGCACCAAAATGTTTCCTGTATTTTTCTCTAGTTGTAAGGTTATGGATGACTTTTTAGTTTTTTTACTTTTGTGTAGTTTTCAGAATATCTGTTCTGTTTGTAGAACTTTTGTAATGAAAACAGAAGTAATAGGTACAATTTTTAAAGAATTAGGACTTCTTCCATATCTATTTGTTGCTTTTTGTTGCTTGATGACAAAGATTTTTTTTTGCCAGTCTGACTGAGCCACTAATAATTAATGATAATTATTTTTAATACTCATATACAATATGTTTTCACCTAACTTCTGTTTATCAGCTTGTGAAAGTGCATATCAGGATTGTATTTTTTTCCCCCCACAGATAGCCTTTTGATTGACTATCAGTTTACCTTCAGCTTATTACAGGAAGATGATCGCCACCATACGGCCATAAACTTCATAGCGAACCCAGAACAGGTGAGATGATAATTTAACTTTTATAATATAATTCTATTAATATCATGGGATACAATTTTTTTATCATTTTTTATTGTAATTTTAACTGCTTCTCAGAATTATCACACTACAGGGCTTTTGAAGAAAGACTAATCCTGTTAATTTTTTCTTTTCATAAGACTTATATATCCTTGTGCTTCAGGGAGTTTGTGTGTTTGATATTTCAGATTCTGCCAACAGTCCTAGAATTTAAATTACATATTTTAATTATTTTTTCAGTCTCATGACAGTGTTTGTGCTTATAATTATGCTCTTAAACTGGGGGTAGCCTTATTTGAAAATAAAAACCATAAATTCAAAATATACTATATTAAATATGTCCTTTTTCGTATACATTGTTACACAATAGTAGATTTTTCACTGTCTTTTTAAAAATCCTCGCTTCCTGGCTTCTTTTTAAGTAATTTTTATTGAGATATAATTGACATATTACATTGTATAAGTTTAAAGTGTATATAACAAGCTGCTTTGATACGTTTATATGTTGCAATATTATTACCATGGTAGCATCAGCTAATACCTCTATTATGTCACGTAATTATCATTTCTTTTTTGTGGTGGGAATAATTAAAACTAGTCTCTTAGCAACTTTGAAATACATAATACAGAATTGTTGTCTATGGTAACTATGCTGTGCATTTGCTCTCTGGGACTTATTTATCTACTGGTTGCAAGTTTTTATCCTTAAACAACATCTCCCCAATTCCTCCCAACCCCCAGCCCCAAGGGCTTTTATGAGTTTGGCTTTTCTAGATTCTACATATAATTGATATCATTACAAGTATTTGTCTTTCTTTGACTTATCTCATTTAGCATCATGGATTACTTGTTTCTTTAAGCAATTTACTGCATCAGTGATATAATTGTAAAACTTTATGAAGTTTAAATGTATGAAAGATTAATTGTAAGTCATCACAGGAGAAGGCTCAAAGTTTCTTTGGAAGTAACATACATATATTCCTGTCCATCTGAGACTTTATTATAAAGTTAAAAAGTCAAGGGAATAGAAACCATATAGTTTATTTGGGTGGAATTTTAATTCTTTTGAAACTGAAAAGAACTCTTTCAAAATGAAGATGTTAAAAAAATGAAGATGGTAATGAAATATTTGAATTATTCTTTTTTGTTTATTGTGGTTAGAACACTTAACATGAGATCTATTCTCCTAAAAAGTTTTTAAGAGTACAATACTCTTAAAACTTCTATTGTGAACTATAGACACTGTGTTGTACAGAAGTAGAACTGATTTTTCTTGCATAGCTGAAATTTTATATCTGTTGACTAGTAATCCTCATTACCCCACTCCCATCCCCACCCCCACCTCTGGCAATTACCAGTCTGTTCTCTGTATCTATGAGATACAGATTTTGTTTTGTTTAGATTCCACACATAAGTGAGATCATACAATATTTGTCTTTCTGTGTCTGACATATTTCACTTAGCATAGTGCTCTCAAGATCTCTTCATGTTATTGCAAATAGCAAGATTTTCTTCTTTTTTTTATGGCAGAACACTATTCTGTTGTATATGCATACCACAGTTTCTTTGTGCTTTTATGCAGTGAGGGACACTTATATTGCTTCCACATCTTGGGTGTTGTATATTGCAGTGAACATGGAGTACATATATCTTTTTGAGGTAGTATTTTCGTTTTCATTGGACAAATATCCAAAAGTAGAATTGTTGGATCATATGGTAGTTTTATTTTTAAATTTTTCATAAATTTCCATATTCTTTTCCATAGTGTCTGCACTAATTTACATTTCCACCAGTAGTACATAGGGTCTCCTTTTTTCCACATCCTCAACAACACTTGTTATTTCTTATCTTTTTTGGCAAGAGCCATTCTAACTGGTATGAGGTAATATCTCATTTGGCTTTGATTTGCATTTCCCTGATCAATAGTGACGTTGAGTACCTTTTCTTGGCCGTCAGGATGTTTTCATTAGAATAAGTCACAGGAATAAAAGATACAACAGAGGGAACATAGTCAGTGATCTTGTGATAGCATTGCGTGGTGACAGACGGTAGCTGCACTTGTGGTGAGCACACTGTATAGCGATGCTGCATCCGTATGTTCTACACCTGAAACTAATGTAACACTGTTTGTCAAACTATACTCAAAATTTTTCTCAAAGTCTATTCAGATCCTTTGTCCATTTTTTATTTTTTATTTTTTAATTTTTTTCAAGTTTTAATGTAAATTCTAATTAGTTAACACACAGTGTAATGTTACTTTCAGGTGTAGAATTTAGTGATTCAGCTCTTACATACAATGCCCAGTGCTCATCACAAGTCTAAATACCCATCACCTATTTACTCCATCCCTCAGCCCACCTCCCCTCTAATAAACCTTTTTGTTCTCTATAGTTAAGAGTCTGTTTTCTGGTTTGCGTCTCTGTCTTCCTGCCCCCCCCCGCCATGTTCATCTGTTTTGTTTCTTAGATTCCACATGTGAGTGAAATCATATGGCATTTTTCTTTCTCTGATTTATTTCACTTAATACAATAATCTCTAGCTCCATCCACGTCATTGCAAATGGCAAGATTTCATGTATCAGTTTTGATGGCCTCTTTCAGTTTTTCTATATATAGTATCATGTCATCTGTAAATAGTGAAAGCTTGACTTCTTCCTTGCTGATTTGGATACCTTCCATTTCTTTATTGTCTGATTGCTGGGGTAGGAATTTCAATATTATGTTAAATAACAGTGGTGAGAGTGGACATCTGTCTTGTTCCTCACTATAGAGGAAAAGTTCCCAGTTTTTCTCCATTGAGGATGATATTAGCTATGGGTTTTTCCTATATAGCCTTTATTATGTTGAGGTATGTTCCCTTTAAACCAACTTTGTTGAATGCATTTATCATGAATAGATGTTTTACTTTGTTAAGTGTTTTTTCTGCATCTATTAAAATGTTCCTATGATTTTTATCCTTTGTTTTATTAATATGTTGTATCATATTGTTTGATTTGCAAATATTGAGCCATACTTGCAGCCCAGGAATAAATCCCACTTAATTGTGGTGAATGATTTTTTTTTTTTAATGTATTGCTAGATTTGTTTTGCTAGCACTTTGTTGAGAATTTTTTCAGCTATTTTCATCAGAGATATTGGCCCTGTAGCCCTCTTTTTTGTGGACTCTTTATCTGGTTTCAGTATCTGGGTAATGCTGGCCTCATAGAATGAATTTGGAAGTTTTCCTTCTTTTTCTGTTATTTTGGAGTATTTGGAGAAGAATAGATATTAACTCTTTCTTTAAATGTTTGGTAGAATTTACCTGTGAACCCATCTGGTCCTGGACTTTTGTTTGTTGAAAGGTATTTGATTACTGATTTGCTTTCTTTGCTGGTTATCAGTGTGTTCACATTTTCTCTTTCTTCCTGTTTTAGTTTTGGTAGTTAATATGTTCCTAGGAATTTATCCTTTTCTTCTAGGTTGTCCCATTTGTTGGCATATATTTTATCATAATACTCTCTTATAATTGTATTTCTGTGGTGTGGATTGTTATTTCTCCTCTTTCATTTTTGATTTTATTTATTTAGGCCCTTTTTCTCCTCTTTTTGATAAATCTCTCTAGGGGTTTATCAATTTTATTAATTATTTTCAGTGAACCAGCTCCTGGTTTCATGGATATGTTCTATTGGTTTTTAGTTTCTATATCATTTATTTCTGCTCTAATCTTTATTATTTCCCTTCTTCTGCTGGCTTTACGCTTCATTTGCTGTTCCTTTTTTAGTTCCTTTAGGTGTGAGGTTAGGTTGTGTAGTTGAGATTTTTCTTGCTTCTTAGGGTAGGCCTGTATTGCCATATTCTTCCCTCTTAGGACTGCTTTTGCTGCATCCCAAAGGTTTTGGAGTGTTGTGTTTGCATTTTCAATTGTTTCCATGTAATTTTTTTTTTTTTATTTCTTTTTTGGTTTCCTGTTTGACCCATTCATTGTTTAGTAGCATGTTGTTTAACCTCCATGTCTTTATAGTCTTTTCATATATTTTCTTATGTTTGACTTCTGGTTTTACAGAAGTAATTTTTTTTTTTTTATTTCTTTTTTGGTTTCCTGTTTGACCCATTCATTGTTTAGTAGCATGTTGTTTAACCTCCATGTCTTTATAGTCTTTTCATATATTTTCTTATGTTTGACTTCTGGTTTTACAGCATTGTGGTCAAGAAAGATACATGGTATGATTTCAGTTTTTTTGTATTTGTTGAGGCCTGTTTTGTGACCTAATATGTGATCTATTGTGGAGAATGCTGCATGTGCACTGGAAAAGAATGTATTCTGCTCTTTTAGAATGGAATGTTCTGAATATGTTACATCTTTGTGGTCCAGTGTGTCATTCAAGGCCATTTTTTTCTTGTTGTCTTTCTGTTTAGATGATCTGTCCCTTGATTTCAGTGGGGTGTTAAAGTTTCCCACTATTATTGCATTACTATCTATTATTTTCTTTATATTTGTTACTAATTGTTTTATATATTTGGGTGTCCCATGTTGGGTGCATTAGTATTTGCAATTGTTATGTTCTTGTTGGATTTTCCTCTTTATGATTTTATAGTGCCCTTCTTTGTCTCTTATTACAGTCTTTGTTTTAATATCTAGTTTGGCTCATATAAGTATTGCTACTCCAGCTTTCCTTTGACATTCATTTGCATGATAAATATTTTTCTATCCCCTCACTTTCAATCTGCAGTGTCTTTAGGTCTAAAATGAGTCTCTTGTAGGCAGCATATAGATAGATTTTGTTTTCTATCCATTCTGGCACCCTGTGTCTTTTGATTGGAGCATTTATCCATTTACATTCAAAGTAATTATTGACAGATATGTATTTATTGCCATTTTATTACTTGTTTTTCATTGTTTCTGGAGATTTTCTCTGATCCTTACTTGTGTGTCACTTTTGGTCTCTCCTTTCCATTCGAAGAGGACCCTTTAATATTTCTTGCAGGGCAGGGTTAGTGGTCATGAACTCCTTTAGTTTTTGTTCATCTTGGAAACTCTTTATTTCTGCTTCTATTCTGAACGATAACCTTGCTGGATAGAGTATTTTTGGCTGCAGATTTTTCCCATTCAGCACTTCTAATGTAGCATCCAGTCCCTTTGGCTTGCCAAGTTTCTGTTGCAAAATCTCTAGCTAGCCTTATGCGTGTTCCCTTGTAAGTTAAGGACATCTTTTGTCTTACTGCTTTTATGGTTATTTAAAAGATTTTATTTCTTTATTTGAGAGAGAGAATATGAGTGGGGGAAGCGGCAGAGGGAGAGGGAGAAGTAGACTCCCTGCTGAGCAGGGAGCCCAACTCAGGGCCAGATCCCAGGACACTGAGATCATTACCTGAAACTAAGTCAGACACTTAATCAACTGAGCCACCCAGGTGCCCCACTTTTATGATTTTTTTTTGATCACTGTATTTTGTAAGTAACTTACAGTATATCTTGGTATTGGCCTGCTTTTGTTGATTTTGATGGGTGTTCTCTGTGCCTCCTAGATCTGACTGTTTCCTTCCCCATATTAGGGAAGTTTTCAGCTATTATTTCTTCAAATCAATTTTCTGCCCCCTTTTCTCTCTCTTCTTCTTTTGGGACTCCTATAATATGAATGTTATTACATTTGATGGTGTCACTATCACATTTGATGTGTCTTCTATTCTTTTCCCAAATCCAATGAGTGTCCTTATGGTTATTGCTTTAAATTCTCCATTAGGCTTGTTACTTATATTGGTTTTGCTTAGATCTCTGGCCATGACCATATCTTGTTCTTTCATTTGGAATGAATTGCATCTTGGCATTTTGTCTAAGTCTCTTACTTCTGTGTATTACAAATGGCAGTTACGTCTCCTCCTTCTCTTAAAGTAATGGCCTTCTGAGGAAGAGGTCATGTAGTGTCTACATCCTGGAGCTTTATGTAGTATTTTTGGTGTGTGTGACTGAGGCAAGCTTGACCGAGGAAAGCAGGCCCACCAGAGTGAAGGGGGGTTGGGCTTGATATAAGCAAGTTAGGCAGCCAGTGTGTGTGCTTCCCCCATAGGTGGCTCTGTGTTTATGCTGAGGGGCAGGGGAGGGAAATGGCCAGCTCATTTGTTCCTCCAGAAGCATATCCATGAATGCTACCTCTCAGGGATGTGATCCCAGGAGAGAGAATGATCTACCCCTGTGTCCCTGAGGTGTTTTTCAGATTGCTGTTTCCATGCTGTCTGCCCCTGTGTTATTTGCCTGATTTTTCTTCAGGAGCAGCACAATGGCCTTCAGGCCCTGTCCCAGTCAAGCCTACAGACTTTTAAAACTCTAGGCTTTAAGACCTGCTAGTTGCAAGAACTCATGAAATTCAGCCCCTCTCATTTTCCAAGGCAGTGGCTTTGGGGAAATGTTCTTGTGTGCTTCTCTGTGTGCTCCTCTCTCTCTCTTGCCCTTCTCCGTGACCACAGCTCCCTCCCTTCCACAGCACCCACGATCCATTTCTCCCCTAAACCACATCTTCACACTTCCTACCTTCTTTGATGTGGCCTCTTCTCTCCTTTTAGTCCTGGAGTTTGTTCTGTCAGTCTTCAGATCAATTTCTGGGGTATTTAGGATGATTCAATAGTTATCTTGTTGTGTTCATGGGAAGAGATGAGCCTAGGGTCCTCCTACTCCGACACCATCTTCCTACACAGTCTTTCTCTCTTTCTTTCTTCCTTTCTTTCTTCCTTTCTTTCTTTCTTTCTTTCTTTCTTTCTTTCTTTCTTTCTTTCTTTCTTTCTTTCTTTCTAACTTTGTCTAAATTTGTAAATCATTTATTAAGAGGCTAACTGGAGAGTACTCGTCTCTATCTGTCCCACTTCCCCTACGTTTCCACTATGGACTCTTTGTCAACCTGTGTCCTTTTTTTTTTTTAAATTTAAATTCAATTAATTAACATATAGTGTATTATTAGTTTCAGATGGTAGAGTTCATTGATTCATCAGTCTTATATAATACTCAGTGCTCTCCTTAATGCCCATAACACAGAAACCCGCTTCCCCACCCCGTGCGCTCCTGCGGGGTATTAGCATAATACCCTCTAGTTCCATCTACATTGTTGCAAATGGCAAGATTTCATTTTTTTGATGGCTGAGTAGTATTCCATTGTATATACATACACCACATCATCTTTATCCATCTGTCAATGGACATCTGGGCTCTTTCCATAGTTTGGCTATTATGGACATTGCTGCTATACATTGGGGTGCAGGTGCCCCTTTGGATCACTTCATTTGTATCTTTGGGGTAAATACCTAGTAGTGCAATTGCTGGGTTGTAGGGTAGTTCTATTTTCAGCTTTTTTGGGGACCTCCATGCTGTTTTCCAGAGTGGTTGCACCAGCTTGCATTTTCACCAACAGTGTAAGAGGGTTTCCCTTTCTCCACATCCTCCCCAACATCTGTTTTTTACTGAGTGCTTAATTTTTGCCTTTCTGACTGGTGTGAGGTGGTATCTCCTTGTGGTTTTGACTTGTATTTTCCTGATGCCGAGAGATGTTGAGCATTTTTTCATGTGTGTGTTGGCCATTTTTATGTCTTCTTTAGAGAAATGTCTGTTCATGTATTCTGCCCATTTCTTGATTGGATTAATGTTCTTTGGGTGTTGAGTTTGGTAAGTTCTTTATAGATTTTAGATACCAGCCCTTTATCTGATATGTCATTTGCAAATATCTTCTCCCATTCTGTTGGTTGTCTTTTGGTTTTGTGGACTGTTTCCTTTGCTGTGCAAAACCTTTTTATCTTGATGAAGTCCCATAGTTCATTCTCATCAAGATATTAGCCAGTAGGATCTAATAGTATATTAAAAGGATTATTCTCCATGACTGAGTAGGATGTGTTCCTGGGTTGCAAGGGTGATTCAACATCCTCAAATTAATCAGTGTGATACTCTACATTAATAAAAGAAAGGGCAAGAACCATATGATCCTCTCAATAGATGCAGAAAAAGCACTTTAGAAGCATCCTTTCTTGATTAAAACTCTTCACAGTGTACGGATAGAGGGGACATACCTCAATATCATAAAAGCCATATACAAAAGGCTCACAGTGAATATCATTCTCAATGGGGAAAAACTGAGAGCTTTTCCCCTGAGGTGGGGAACATGGCAGGAATGTTCACTCTCACCACTGTTGTTCAACATAGTACTAGAAGTCCTAGCATCAGCAATCAGACAACAAAAAGAAATAAAAGGCATCTGAATTGGCAAAGAAGAAGTCAAACTCTCACTCTTCTCAGATGACATGATACTTTATGTGGAAAACCCAAAAGACTCCACTCCAAAATTGCTAGAACTCATACAGGAATTCAGCAAAGTGGCAGGATATAAAATCAATGTAGAGAAATCAGTTTCATTTCTGTACACTAACAATGAGAAGAAGGAGAAATTTAAGAGCCAGTCCCATTTACAAGTGCACCCAAAACCATAAGATACCTAGAAATAAACCTAACCAAAGATGCAAAGGATCCGTATTCTGAAAACTATAGAACACTCATGAAAGAATTTGAGGAAGACACAAAGAAATGGGAAAACATTCCATGCTTATGGATTGGAAGAACCAATATTGTTAAGGTGGCTTTGCTACCTAGAGCAATCTGTACATTCAATGCAATCCCATCAAAATACCATCAATTTTTTTTCACAGAGCTGAAACAAATAATCTTAAAATTTGTATGAAACCAGAAAAGACCCCAAATAGCCAAAGGAATGGTGAAGAAGAAAACCAAAGCTGGTGGCATCACAATAACGTACTTCAAACCTATTATAAAACTAATCATCAAGACAATATGGTTCTGACACAAAAACAGACCCTTAGATCAGTGGAACAGAACAGAGAACCCAGAAATGGACCCTCAACATTATGGTCACTAGTATTTGACAAAGCAGGTAAGAATATCCAATGGAAAAAAAACAGTGTCTTTAACAAATGGTGTTGGGAAAATTGGACAGCCACATGCAGAAGAATGAAACTGGACCTTTTTCTTACACCATACACAAAAATAGACTCAAAATGAATGAAAGACCTAAGTGTGGGACAGGAATCCATCAAAATCCTAGAGGACAAAACAGGCAACAACCTCTGTGACTTCGGCCAAAGCAACTTCTTGCTAGACACATCTACACAGTCTCTTTAATTCACTTTGTGTTCTGTATATATGTTTGTGTCCCCCCAGAATCATGTGTTAAATCATAATGCTCAATGTTATGGCATTTAGAGATGGGACATTTGCAAGGTAATTAGGTCATGAGGATGGAGCCTTCATTAATGGAATTTAAGGAGGCTCTTGAGAGTTCCCTCACCTCCTTTTGCCATGTGAGGACACAGCAAGAAGGGGCTTGTCCATTAAATAGGAAGTGACCTCAACAGATACCAACTTTTCCAGCACCTTTACTTTGGAATTCCCAGCCTCCAAATGTGTGAGAAGTACAATTCTGCTCTTTATAGCCACTCCTTCTGCCCTAGTCTGTGGTATTTTTCGTATAGCAGTCTTAGCGCCCTAAGAAAATAAGGATCCAGTTTCATTCTTTTCATGTGGATATCCAGTTTTCCCATCATCATTTGTTGAAGAGACTGTCCTTTCCTCATTGTGTATTCTTGGCAACCTTATTGAAGATAACAATGTATGTGTGGGTTCATTTCTGGGCTCTCTATGGACCATATGTCTATCTTTATGCAAGTACCCTATTTTTAATTACTATAGCTTTGTAATATATTTTGAAATCAGGCAGTGTAATACCTCCAGCTTTGTTCTTCTTTCTCAGGATTGTTTTGGCTTTTTGAGGTCTCTTACGATTCTGTATGAATTTTAAGATAGTTTTTTCCATTTCTGTAAAAATGCCACTAGGAATTTGATGAGATAATATTGGATTTATAGATTTCTTTAAGTAACATGGACATTTAAACAATATTAAGTTTCCCAATCTGAGAACACAGGATATCTTTTCATTATTTGTGTCTTCTTTCTTACATCAATGTTGTATAATTTTCAGTGTATATCTTTCATCTCCTTGGTTAAGTTTATTCCTAAGTATTTTCTTCTTTTTGCTACTATTATAAATGGGATTGTTTTCTTAACTTTCTTTTAACATAATTTGCTATTAGTGTATAGAAATAAAACTGATTTTTTAAATGTTCATTTTGTATCCTGAAACTTCACTAAATTTATTAGTTCTAACAGGCATGGATGTGTGTGTGTGTGTGTATGTGTGTGTGTGTGTGTGTGTGTGTGTGAATACAGTGTTCAGGTTTTTCTACATATAAGATTATGTCATCTGTAAATAGATATTATTTTACTTCTTCCTTTTTGACTTGGGTCCCTTTTATTTATTTCTCTTACTTAATTGTTTTTGCTAGGATGTCCAATACTTTGTTCAATAGAAGTGGTGAGAGTTGGCATCCGTATCTTATTCCTGATCATAGAGGGAAAGCTTTCAATTTTTCTATATTGAGTATGATGTTTACTTGGGCTTGTCAGTTATGGGCCTTATTATATTGGGGTACATTCCGTTTATAGCTCATTTGTTGAGGGTTTTTGTCATGAAGGATGATTAATTTTGCCAAATGCTTTTTCTATATCAAGATGGTTATGGTTTTTATACATTCTGTTAATGTGGTGTATCACATTAGTTGATTTATGTATGTTGACCTATCTTTTCATCCCAGGGATAAATCTCACTTTATCATGGTGAATGATCCTTTTAATGTGCTGTTGAATTCAATTTGCTAGTATTTGTTGAGGATTTTTGCAACTGTGCTCATCAGTGTTATTGGCCTAGAGTTTTTATTTCTTGTACTGTCATTGTCTGGCTTTGGTATCAGATTATCTCTGGCCTCATAAAATGAGTTGGGAAGTATTCCCTTCTCTGTAGTTTTTAGAAAGAATTTGAGAAGGATTGGTATTAATTCTTTAAATGTTTGCTGGAATGAACCAGTGAAACCATTTGTTTCTGAGTTTTTCTTTGTTGGGAGGTTTCTGTTTACTCAGTCTCGATGCATGTTATTGATCTGTTCATATTTTCTGTTTCTTCATCTGTCTTGGTAGTTTGTATGATTTTAAGAATTATTGATTTCATTTTGGTTATCCAGTTTGTTGATATATAATTAGTCATATTAGTCTCTTAATCCTTTTTATTTCTGTAGCATAGTTTGTAATGTATCATTTATGATTTTACATTTTAATTCTTCTTTCTTGTCTTAGTCTTGCTAAAGGTTGTGTCGATTTTGATTAAAAAACAACTCGTGTTTTGTTGATTTTTCTTTTCTACTCTTTATCTCTGCATTAATCTTTAATATTTACTTCTTTTTGCTAACTTTGAACATAGTTTGTTCTCTTTTGAATTGAGGTGTGAAGTGAGATTGTTTAGTTGAGAGCTCTCTTCTTTTCTTTTTTTTAAGATTTTATTTATTTCAGACAAAGAGAGAGCAAGAGAGACAGCATGAGTTTGGGGGAAGAGCAGATGGAGAAGGAGCAGCATACTCCCCACTGAGCAGGGAGCCCAACGTGGGGCTCTATCCCAGGACCCTGGGATCATGAACTGAGCAGAAGGCAGATGTTTAACTGACTGGGCACCCCTGAGAGCTCTCTTCTTTTTTAATGTCACATTTGTTACTAATTTTCTCTTTGAACTGGTTTTGTGGCACGCTATTGGTTTTGGTATATAATTTTTTCATTTTATTTTGTCTCAAGGTATTTTCTGATTTCCCTTTTGATTTATTTTTTGATCCATTAGTTCAGAAATGTGTTAAATTTCTACATACTTTTTAACTTTCAAATTTTCCTCCTGCTTTTGATTCCTAGTTTCATTCCATTGTGGTCAGAAAACATAACTGATATGTTTTCAGTCTTCTTAAATTTGTTAAGACTTGTTTTGTGACCTAACATGTGATGTAGTTTGGAGACTATCCCATATGCCCGTGAACAGAATGTGGGTTCGGATGCTTTTATGTGGGCTTTTGTTTCTATGTCTGTTAAGCACGTGTGTTTTGTAGTGTTCAAGTCCACTTTTTCCTTATTGATTTTCTCTTCGAGTATTCTATCCATTGTTGAAAGTAGGGTATTGAACTCCCTTACTATTATTCTGTTCCTTCTATTCTTCCCTTCAGTTGTGTCAATGTTTGTTTCTATATTTAGGTGCTCTCATAGTGGATGTGTTTGCATTTATCATAGTATATCTTCTGGATTAATTGATCCATTTATCATTATATAATGTCCTTGCTTGTTTCTTGTTAAAGATTTTGACTTAAAGTCTGTTTTGTCTCATATAAGTATAGCTACCTCTTCCTCCTTTTGTTTCTTATTTTCATGGAATATCTTTTCCAATCCCTTCATATTTAGTCTGTAAGTGTCCTTAAATCTGAAATGAGTCTCTTTTAGATAGCATGTTGTTGGGTGTTGTTGTTGTTTTTTTAATCCAGTTGTCCACTCTGTGTCTTTTTTTTTAATGTTTTTTATTATGTTAGTCACCATACAGTACATCCCTGGTTTCTTATGTAAAGTTCGATGATTCATTAGTTGCGTATAACACCATGCAATATGTGCCCTCCTTACTACCCATCACCAGTCTATCCCATTACCCCACCCCCCTCCCCTCTGAAGCCCTCAGTTTGTTTCTCAGAGTCCATAGTCTCTCATGCTTCATTCCCCCTTCTGATTACCCCCCCTTTCTTTATCCCTTTCTTCTCCTACCGATCTTCCTAGTTCTTATGTTCCATAGATGAGAGAAATCATATGATAATCGTCTTTCTCTGCACTCTGTGTCTTTTGAATGGGGGGTTTAAAGGATTTGTGTTTAATTATTGATAGGAGAGGATTTACTATTGCCATTTTGTTAATTGTTGTCTGTCTTATTTTTTTTTTGTTCCTCTTTTCTCCCTTGCTGTCTTTTACTGTGCTTTATTGATTTTTTGTAGTGATATGCTTTGATTTCTTGCTCTTTTTCTTTTATCCTATATGTATTTTTCCTTGTAGTTATCATGAGACTTACATACAATATATTATAGGTATAGCAGTCTTTTTTAAGCCGATAAAACATAACTTCAATCACAAACCAAAAGTCTATACTTTACCTTTGTTTCCCCTCTCACTCTGTCACTGATGTTATAACAGTTTAGCTTTTTTTTTTTTTTTTTTTTTTTTTTTTAAGCAGATCTAGTGGTGATGATCTTCCTCAGCTTCTGTTTGTCTGTGAAAGTCTTTCTCTCTCATTTTTTTTTAAGAACAGTTTTACCAGGAATTGTATTCCTGGTCAGTATATTTTTTCTTTGAAAACTTTTAATGTGTCTTCTCAATCCCTTATAGTCTGCAACATTTCTTCTGAGAAATCCACTCATAACCTTATGGGGCTCACTTGTATGTGATAAGTCACTTTGCTATTGGTGCTTTCAAAATTCTGTCTTTGACGTTTTACGATTTGATTTGATTTCTTTGGGTTCATTTTCCTTCTATTTTCTTCAGCTTCATGAATCTAGATGCCTATACTTCCCAGATTTGGGACATTTTAGGCCATTATTTCTTTAAATAAGATTTCTTCCCCTTTCTTTCTCTTCTCTTTCTGGGACTTTCAATATATATATATATATATATATATATATATATATAGGTTTGAATATATATATATAGGTTTGTATATATATATATTCAGTGTATATATATATATATATAGGTTTTTCTTGAAGTATTCCGTAAGTCCACTAGGCTTTCTTCACTTTTTTCTTTCTCTTTTCTTTTTGCTCCTCTTACTGTGTAACTTCAGATGATTTGCCTTTGAGTTCACTGATTCTTTCTTCTGCTCAGTCAGGTTTGTTTTTGAGGATCTGTATTGATTTATTGTATTCTGTGGTTCTTTTTTATAGTTCTGTCTCCGTTGATATTGACATTTTGTTCATATAATGTTTTCTTGATTTCATTTAATTATCTTTCTGTGGTCTCTTATTACTCCCTTACTTCTTTAATGTAATTATTTTGAATTACTTGCCAGGCAATTCTAGAACTCCATTTATTTAGAGTTAGTTACTGGAGATTTATTTTGTTTCTATGGTTGTGTCATTTCTCTAGTCCTTCATTTCCCTTGTAGTTTTGCATTGGTGTCTCTCGCATTTGAAGAAACAACTGCTTCTCCTAGTGTTTATGGACCAGCTTCAAAGGGAAAGACCTTCATCAACCAGCCTAGCTATAGATACTGGGAGCATCTGAAAGCTTTTCTATGAATTATCATATTCAAGTCTTTCTTCCTCCTAGGGAATAAGTCTTAGGTTTGCATGTCTTCTCTCAATTTCAGAGAGTCATTCTGGCTATAGTGAGCTGTCTGCCTTTTCCCCTTGGAAAGTGCACAGAAAATCCAGGGTGTTGAATGCACACCTCATTCTTCCTTCTGGAGGAGAAGTCTCAGGGTTGTGCACCTTCTCTCAATGTGGCGGAGCCATGACAGCAGCAGTAAGCCACCCACTTATTTTCTTTATTTTTAGCTGCTGTCAATGTCTGAACTATGCTTGTTCTCTTAGTGCTGTAGGTGAGGTGAAACAGAAACAGATGCTTTGTGCACTGCAGTGAAAGGCCAGAGATGTTGGGTGTATGCTACACTCTCCCTTTTCCTGAGGTAGAAGTCATAAGCTGAGATGATCTCTCTAATGCTGAATGCTGTCCTGGGGCAGGGGCTGAAATGGGTAAAGTGAAATTGCTCTTCTTACCCATTATAATGTGGCCATTGTTGGTTTTGTATTAACCTTTGGTACTGCAACTTTTTAACTGGATTTTGATTCTCTCATAAAGGTATTTTGGTTCATATAACATTGTTAAATCCGTGTTTTTATGGAGGATAAGGGTTGGCACTTTCTATTTCGCCATCTTACTGATGTCACTTTCTATTGCTGTATTTTTTATTATATGTTAATCTATCTTTTAATCCATATCATATTAAAATAATTCATATTTTAATAGGTTATATCAGATAGATGAAACCTCCATATATATCCTGCCATTTGCTAGCTTCATTCCTCTACAGTAATTTATTTGATTTGCCAACAAATATAATTTGTTAATTTTCCTTTTCCAGTAAAATAGGCTCCCTCTTCTCAAAAAGTAGAATAGTTCTTTTTATGTTGCTCCTTATTTTTTAGATTTTAAGGAAATGTGCATATTCTTGGGAATACAATTAAAGTTTGACTCTTAACTAAGAATTTTAAATGTATAGTCTTTCAGGTATAACCTTCTCTTTACTGAGGTGGCAATTTTTTTACCAAGACATTAAAAATGTCAGAAACTACATTCTTCAGTGTGATATTAAAGCTTATGTTAAATCACCACTGACTTCTTTTTTATTGTAAAATATACATAAATTTTATCATTTTAACCATTTTTAGGTGGACATTAAGTACATTTACAATGTTGTGCAATCATCACCACTGTCCATCACCAAATTTTTTTATCATTCCAAACAGAATTTCTAAATCCATTAAGCAATAATTCCTCATTTCTTCTCCCTGTAGCCATGTTATTTTACTTTCTGTCTTTATGAATTTGTATATTCTAGGTACCTCATACCATACAATATTGTAACCATACAATATTTGTTCTTTTGTCTCTAGCCTGTTTCACTTAGCCTAACATTTCCAAGGCTCATCTATGTTGTTGCACATATCAGAATTTCATTTTACCATTGGCCTCTTGAATGTTTAATTCCAAGTAATTAGAATGTCATTCCAAACTTATGAACTTTGAAGATATAAGAAATTTAATATAATTGGAATATCTGACTCAAAATGTGGGAGTGTCTGGGTGGCTCAGTCAGTTAGATTTTTTCCTTTGGCTCAGGTGATGATCTCAGGGTCCTAGGATGGAGGTCCCTGCTCAGCAGGGAGTCTGCTTCTCCCTCCCCCCCCACTCGGTCTCTTTCTCAAATAAATAAATAAAATCTTTAAAATAAATGTGGGTGTGAGTAATATTTCTCCACAATATTATTCATAGTGTCATACATGTAGGTTCAGATTAGCTATAATTCTAGTTTGCTTCTCTCTTGACCGTCCTCTCCTTTTTCAATTTCCTGACATCTTGACTGCTTCCAAATTATAGCTTTCTGTTTTACTTTCCACTGTCTTGTCCAGTTGAAGTCAAGAGCCCAGACACATTTTCATTGAAACTATAGGATGTGAAACTATCATGACAGGTGCCACTAAGAATGCTTATAACATCATTATATCTAATTATATAAATATAATTTATAACTAAAATGATATTCAACTTGGAACAGTTACTGAAATTAATATAGATTAGTGGTCAGGGGTTCCTACTTATCCTACATAAAAAAATAATAAATAGGTACCTTAATTATTTATGCATTTCCTACATTTTGACAATAGATTTAATTTTAACCCATTTTCGCCTGAGAGTTCTAGCTTATGTATTTTATATATATTTTTTCACTACAAAAATGTGTGTATAGTAATACAATATGCACCTAAGAAGAAATCTTTCAACAAAACAATAATCTTACATTGCTGTAAAATTACTTTGGACTAACCCAAGCCTGTATCATTTAACTATTAACTGCAGGTAAGCAAAGAGAATCAAAATACAAACAATGAATTACAGCAGCCTCTGGCTTACATACAGAAGGCTGGATTATAGTAGGGAGGATAAATGGGAACTTTAAACTATCTTTGAATTTATTACCCATATATTTTCATTCAAAAAGTGTAACTGACATCTACACTTAGTTGAATATTGACAAAATGTATAGAATCTGTGAAATATGGGCATAATTAAAACATTAAACATTATTTAATGTAATTTTATTTTTTAACCCTAATATTTTCTTTCTTGGTAGTCAAACAAAAATTTGGATATTTCAATTAATGCTTCAAACAACTTTAATCTCAACATTACGTGGTCAGTTGGTTCGACAGGTAAGAGGATTTTGTTGTCACATGTCTTTCACATCTGTTTGTTTATGGAAGGTATTCTAGCATGGTCTTTTATTGTTAATTCAAATAATTGAAATTAAAAAAATATATGCCATTGTGCTGATTCAGGTAAAAATAGTAAGTAGCATTATTAATAAAGTTTCATTCCTTTGTTAACTTGTCCCTATTCAATTAAAATAAGATGGGTAACAAATATTGTACACCACTTAATTTTTTAAATGGCAGTGTTATGAATTACTGTGATTTTAATTAAGATAGATTACTTCTTTAATGACTAGGGACTGAGATTTCAATTATTTGATTTACTATTGAAGCTATAAATTTAATTATTAACCTTAATATTGATACAAAACAATGAAATTCTGTGCATGCTGATAAATTAACAAGTTTTCTATTACTTTCAAGCTTAGAAATATACTGTTCTTTTTGTCAGTTTCAGTGCTGAAAGTTAAAAAAAAAACCCTATACTTAATATGTCTTCCATAATAAGGTTTATAAGTTGAAGTTTTTGACTTTTAAAAAATGTAACCGAGATGAAATACAATGTCGGATTAAGAAAAAGGACGCTCACTTTTTTTGTATTTACATCGTAGGAAATTCTATTGGTTTTCATCTTCTATATCAAAGATATACTCTTGCATAAAAGTGTTGGAATCTTCTTTAAAGAAAATATGTGGATTCGCAGATATCCATATTTGATTTCTGAAAATCAAGTCATTATCTATTTTAGTATAGAGAATCATGGAGATGTAGAATGGAAGAATGATGAGGTCTTTGCAATTCTAGAACCTATATTACATGTGTTAAAAAATGAGAAGTTTGGGCAATTATATAGACATTTTGTTACTATGGTGCCAAACATATAGTAAAATCTTGGCATTTTGAGCTTCATTAATTAAGAATTCATGATGGAACACTAGGCTGGCTCAGTCGGTAGAACATGTATCTCTTGATCTTAGGGTTCTAAGTTTGAGTCGCATGTTGGCTGTAGAGATTACTTAAAAATAAAATCATTTTTAAAAAAAGGAATTCATGGAAACTTGTACTATTAATTTGAAATTTACTTTGGCACAATAAACTGTCTCTAGAAGATTTTTAAAATTTGTTAACAAAAATACATAAGACCTTTGTAATTAGTTTAGAACAGTGATTTTTTTTTAATGGAAGAAATTGCTTGTAACTTTTATATTCCCAGAACTAAATCTCAGAAATTTTGATTTATCAGGTTTGGAGATGGGGTCAGGAAATCTGCCTTTTAAAACAGCATCCCATGTAATTTTGTAATAGGTGATGAGTTAGAAATATATTCAGTTGTTCTAAATATTTTTACTGTTAAGGTGGAAGCCTTGGTAAGATTGTTGGAAATGTTTTGTTCCATTTGGTTAATCTCAGTAAATATTTATTGAGTATGCAATATGTGTATAACAATTGAACATTTAGCTCATGTTTTAAATTGTAGCCTCCTTTCAATTTATTCAAAGTAGTGATGGTTCAATTTGTGGTTAAGACAAATAAATTGATTTCTTTTCCATTTTTTAATTGGATTGAGACATGTGAAATATTTCCTGATTTGTTTTGAGAAGCTCTGTGGAGTAGTAAATAGAAGGAACTCAGCGTTTGGAGCTAATATATACCTGAGTTCCAAAGAGAAATTTACCATTCAGTAGCTATAAACTTAAGGCAAGTATTTTAATATTTCTGGGGGTCAGGTTTCAATATGAAAAATAGAGATGGAATACCTCTGGAATAAAACTGTTAGTAGAAAAGAATATAAAATCTCTACACCATTGCCTAGTACATAGCACTTAATCAGTGGTATCATTTTAAAAAATAATTTTTATAATATTTCCATTACATTTATGATGAATCTTATGTTATTTCTCCTTTGTCACTCTAAATAGTGAACAAGTTTATTTTGATAATTATGTTTTTATATGTATAGTTCAAAAATTAAGTAAATATAATATACATTTTAAGTTCAAAAAGATCCTTTTTTCCTAATATGAGTTTTAAAAATTTGTTATTATTATTTACATTTTAGCTGGAACAATATCCGGGGAGGAGACTCCTATAGTTTCCAAAACTAATATAAAGGAATACAGAGATAGTTTTTCCTATGAAAAATTTAACTTTAGAAGCAATCCTAATATTACATTCTATGTGTACGTCAGCAACTTTTCCTGGCCTATTAAAATACAGGTAAGTGTTAATAGTACTTATCATAATGACCATTGAATATTTTCTTCACCAAAACAGTGCTGTTTTTGTTTGAAGTAATGATATGGTTAAGATTTCTATATTTTGAACAACATGAAACAAGTATTGACGCTTAATAAATAGGATACATCGTATATCTGATGATGAATGTGTTTATTTATTTATTTATTTTTTCACTGTTCAAAATCTGTTGGTTTAATGTTAATTACAGTTTTCTTTTTGGGTAACAATAAGATGCTGGCAGGGCAATATTATTTCGCCTAGTGTATACTCTTGACTGAGAAGACTAGGAGAACAGAATCCAAGTTCAGAAGGTTTATCTATGTGGTTTCGAAGTTAAAGACCCAGCACAGAGAGAAGATAGGTCAAAAGTAGATGACGTTCTCCTTTTTTATATTAGCTCAAAGGGAGGGCTTTGGCCTGACTGAAGTACAGGTGGTAAGTTTGAGGCCTCATGTCCAGGAAAGAGCTGAAAAGCTGGCTATTTCTTGGGACTGGGCTTGGCACCGAACAGCGGATCTGCTCTGTCTGTACGTCCAGGCTTTTGATGCCTCTCACAGTTAGGAGAGCTATGTAAAAATGTGCTCTAGTATTCCCCAGGGGCTCCAGAGGATGACACAACCAGCTTCCAGGTTTAAAATGTCACAGCTGCCTCCTGACCCAGGCGGCATATCTCGCCCTTTCTCCTTTATTTTTCCTTTTTTTGGGCAAAATCCAATTAAAAATCCAATTAAAAAATGGAAAAGTGGAGGGGGATGCCCTTGTTGCTTTAACCCTTTGTTTCCCTGTGGCCCAGCAGTGAACACTGTCAGTCACGCAGCCAACAGATTATCTGTCCTGCCTTCAGGTTGTGACACTCAATTGCCTCGTATTTCTAGTTTAGTGGTTCTCAAAGTGTGGTCCCCTGGTCACAAGCAGCAGCAATAATGAATGTCTTTATTAAAAAAATGTTCATACTAATGATATTGAATCAATCAAAAATGTACTAATTTTTCGATGAAATTATATTGTAAGAAATGCATTAAAACTTCAGATAACCAGATTGTTTGGGTTTTCTGATCAATTATATACTTCATCTGAGGGTTAGATACTCTGTTCTTACAGCTCTACCTGAAATTATTTGCTTTGTTTAGAATCTCATTTTTGCTTTATTATATACTGAACATAGTTTAAACTTCATTAGAAATTTAAGGTAAGCAGTACTTAGCAGTTAAGACCCACTACCTCTCACTGTTGATTTCTTTATACTACGTATAGATGTTGTATATTTCTTTCCTTTTTAAATTTAAGTTGTATATTTTGTTTTTTCTTGTGCTTAGTGATAGGCTGCTTTAGATTTACTGCTAGGAAACATTTAGGATGTTCTTTCTATCTTGAATTAGTCAGGGTTTGTGTTCTTAATTTATGCTTTTATGAAAGAAAAGACTGTATGTTGTAATATTGGGATTTATTCATATAGTCATTCTTTTATGACTGATTATTTGATTAGATTGAATTCAAATTAGTTTATGGAATAGCTCCTGTGTACCAAGCCCTGTGCTAAGTCATTATGTTTTAAAATCTTTAAGGGATGACTGGGTTGCTCAGTCGGTTAAGTGTCTGCCTTCGGCATGGGTCATGATCTCTGGGTCCTGGGATCGAGCCCTGTGTCAGGCTTCCTTCTCAGTGGGGAGTCTGCTTCTCCCTCTCCCTCTGCTTCTCTCTCCAGCTCATTCTCTCTCTCTTTCTTGCTCTCAAATAAATAAATAAAATCTTTAAAAAATTTACAGACTATTCTTTCCCCTTTCATTTTAGTGACAGCTTATGGTCTATGACTAGAAATGTTTGCATGTTTTATTTATATTAATTTCTATGTGATTTGTGGGAATATGGTAATTTTTAAAAATTATATATTTATGGGAAATTATTTTTATTTGTAAGGCTAGTTTAGCATCTAAATTCAGGAAGTTAATTAACTAGGAAATATTATAGATTACTACTCAGTAATGGGAATTATTTTGATACTTTTATTTCTTCATTTTGTAATGATTGATTTATATGCTATTATGGGCAGAAAATGCTGGAAATGTTTTGACCTTGAGGATGTTGGATGCATCATTTTATTTTCTAGGATTTACAAAGAAATATGAATCAGATTTCACTTGGTATATTCAAATTATGATCAAAGGCAACCAAAGGGCTCATCTATTGAGCTTATTAAGTAATAATTAAAATTTATATAATTGTTATATTTTAAATTTTTTCATGTACTTCATGTCTTGGTTATCTATTTTATTTTTAAGCAAATTACATCATTACTATAGAATGTTAATGAATATTTAATGGTTAAAAATTAAATTTTTAAATTGAATTTTCTTTTGAGAACATACTGTAATATGTTCTAGAAGCCACACCAGAATTTGTGTAATAAAGTTGAAATATTCTACTCTCCCCAAATAATAAAATGTAGAAAGTAACTGATGGTTAAGATAGGTAGAGCCTAATTCCTACTCTTTGATTAAAATCATTATGTGCCCTTTGAATCAGTATTTTTGTATCCTTTTGGTAAATACCTGGTAGTGCAACTCCTGGGTCGTAGCTCTATTTTTAACTTTTTGAGAAGCATCCATACTATTTTCAGAGTGGTTGGACCAGTTTGCATTCCCACCCACAGTGTAAGAGGGTTCTCCTTTCTCCTCATCCTTGCCACCATCTCTTGTTTCCTGTATTGCTAATTTTAGCTGTTCTGACAGGTGTGAGGTGATATCTCCTTGTAGGTTTGATTTGCATTTGCCTGATGATGGGTGATACCTGAGCGTCTTGTCATGTGTCTGTTAGCCATCTGTATGTCTTTTTTTGAAAAAATATCTATTCATGTCTTCTGCTCATTTCTTAACTGGATTAATTGTTTTTTGAGTGTTGAGTTTGATAAGTTCTATATGGATTTTGGATACTAACCCTTTATCAGATATGTCATTTGCAAATATCTTCTCCCATGAAGTAGGTTGCCTTTTAGTTTCGTGGATTGTCACCTTTGCTGTGCAGAAGCTTTTTATCTTGATAAAGTCCTGATAGTTTATTTTTGTTTTTGTTTCCTTTGCCTCCAGAGACATATCTAGTAAGAAGTTGCTATGGCCTGTGTTCTCCTCTAGGATTTTGATGGATTTCTATATCACATTTAGGTCTTTCATCCATTTTGAATTTGTGTGTGTGTGTGTGTGTGTGTGTGTGTGTGTGTGTGTGTATAGTGTGAGGAAGTGGTACAGTTTCATTCTTCTGCATGTTGCTATCCAGTTTCCCTAACACCGTTTGTTGAAGGGACTTTTTTCCATTGGATAGTCTTTCCTGCTTCGTTGAAGATTAGTTGACCATATAGTTGTCGGTCTATTTCTGGGTTTTCTATTCTGTTCCATTGATCTAAGTATCTGTTTTTGTGCCAGTGCCATACTGTCTTGATCACTACAGCTTTGTAGTATAGCTTGAAGTCTAGAACTGTGAGTCATCCAGCTTTGGTTTTTCTTTTTCAAGATTGCTTTGGCCATTTGGTGTCTTTTGTGGTTCCATAAATATTTTAGGATTATTTGTTGTAGCTCTGTGAAAAATGCTGTTCATATTTTGGCTTTTGTTTTGTTTTTAAGATTTATTGATTTATTTATTTGACAGAGAGAGAGCGTGAGCACAAGCAGGGGGAGCGGCAGGCAGAGGGGGAGGAAGAAGCAGGCTCCTCGTAGAGCAGGGAGCCCTATGCAGGTCTTGATCCCAGGATCCTGACCTGAGCCAAAGGCAGATGCTTAACTGACTGAGCCACCCAGGCACCCATGTTGTTTGTATTTTGACAGAGTTTGCATTAAATGTGTAGATTGCTCTGGGTAGTATAGACATTTTAACAATATTTGTTCTTCTAATCCATGAGCATGGAATGTTTTCCACTTCTTTGTGTCCTCTTCAATTTCTTTCATAAATGTTCTATAATTTTCAGAGTACGGATCTTTTACCTCTTTGGTTAGGTTTATTCCTTTTTTTTTTTTTTTTAAAGATTTTATTTATTTATTCAACAGAGATAGAGACAGCCAGAGAGAGAGGGAACACAAGCAGGGGGAGTGGGAGAGGAAGAAGCAGGCTCACAGCGGAGCCTGATGTGGGGCTCGATCCCACAACACCGGGATCACATCCCACAACGCCGGGATCATGCCCTGAGCCGAAGGCAGACGCTTAACCGCTGTGCCACCCAGGCGCCCCTGGTTAGGTTTATTCCTAGTATCTTATGTTTTTTGTGGTGCAGTAGTCAATGGGATCGATTCCTTGATTTCTCTTTCGCTCTTCATTATTGGTATATAGAAAAACAACAGATTTCTGTATGTTCATTTTGTATCCTGCCACTTTACTAAAGTCATGTATCAGTTTTGGTGGTCTCTTTCAGTTTTTTTAAATATATTTATCATGTCATCTGTAAATAGCGAAAGTTTGACTTCTTCCTTGCCAATTTGGATACCTTTTATTTCTTTGTTGTCTGATTGCTGGACTAGGACTTTCAATACTATGTTAAATAACAGTGGTGAGAGTGGACATCTGTCTTGTTCCTCACTATAGAGGAAAAGTTACCAGTTTTTCTCCATTGAGGATGAAATTAGCTATGGATTTTGCATATATAGCCTTCATTATGTTGAGGCTGAATCAATAATCAAAAAACTCCCAACAAACAAGAGTCCAGGGCCAGATGGCTTCATGGGGGATTTCTACCAGACACTTAAAGAAGCACTGATACCTATTCTTCTGAAACTTCCAAAA
The DNA here is from genome assembly GCF_017311325.1 of Ursus maritimus. Classification (NCBI taxonomy): domain Eukaryota; kingdom Metazoa; phylum Chordata; class Mammalia; order Carnivora; family Ursidae; genus Ursus; species Ursus maritimus. The sequence continues at coordinate 15,249,140 of NW_024426885.1, read as the reverse complement.
AATAGAAATGGAAGGAAAACTTCAAAACTCATCCTGTGAGGCCAGCATTACTTTGATACCAAAACCAGACGAAGCCCCCACTAAAAAGGAGAATTACAGGCCAATATCCCTGATGAACATGGATGCAGAAATTTGATTCAATTTCATTGCCAGTTATCTGTTCAAATTTTCTATTCCCTGTTTCAGTTTTGGTAGTTTATATCTCTCTAGGAATTTGTGCATTTCTTCCAATTGCCCAATTTGCTGGCATATAATTTTTAATAATATTCTCTTACTTGTTTGTATTTCTGTGGTGTTGGTTGTGATCTATCCTCTCTCATTCCTGATTTTATTTATTTGGGTCCTTTCTGTCTTTTTGAAAAGTCTGGCTAGGGGTTTATCAATTTTAGTAATTCTTTCAAAGAACCAGCTCCTACTTTCACTGATCTGTTCTAATGTTTTTATTGTTTCCGTATTGTTTACTTCTGCTCTAATCTTTATTATTTCCCTTCTTCTGCTGGCTTTATGCTTCATTTGCTGTTCCTTTTTTAGCTTCTTTAGGTGTAAGGTTAGGTTATGTACTTGAGATTTTTCTTACTTCTTGAATTAGGCTTGTATTATATTCTTCCCTCTTAGGACTGCTTTTGCTGCATCCCAAAGGTTTTGGGCCATCGCATTTTTATTTTCATTTGTTTCCATGTATTTTTTTTTTTTAATTTCTTCTTTAATTTCCTGGTTAACCCATTCATTGTTTAGTAGGATGTTCTTTAAACTCCATGTGTTTGTGGTCTTTCCGAATTTTTTCTTGTGGCTAACTTCCAAGTTTCAAAGCATTGTGGTCAGAAAATATGCTTGGTATGATCTCAGTCTTTTTGTATTTATTAAGGCCTAATTTGTGACCATGTATTGATGTATTCTAGAGAATGTCCATGTGTACTCAAAAAGAATGTATATTCTGCTGCTTTAGTATGAAATGTTCTGAATATTTCTGTTAAGACCATCTGGTCCAGTGCATCATTCACAGCCCTTGTCTCCTTGTTTATTTTTGCTTGAATGATCTGTCCATTGCTGTAAGTGGGGTGTTAAAATCCCCTACTATTATTGTATTATGTCAATGAGGTGATCCTCAGACCATGCTGTCTACTCTCAGGTCTCTACCCTCCTTCTGCACAGGGGCCCCACTACGTCCACTAGGCTTAACACCCCTACAGCAAGGACTTCTATAACTACAGTCTTTGAGCTCCGCTGGTTGTAAAAACTCATGATAATCAGCCCCTCTCATTTTCCCACTCATTGGTTTTTCTGTGCAATCCCCTATGTTCTGCTCTCTCTCCCCCTCTCTCTACTCTCTCCATGATCAAGGCTCCCTCCCCTCTACAAGAACCCTGATATTTTTTCCCCCAAATCATGTGTCTGTACTTCCTACCTTCCACAATGTGGCCTCTTTTCTCCCTCTACTTGTGCAGTGTGTTCTCTCAGTCCTCAGATCAATTTCTTGGGTGTTCAGACTGATTTGGTATTTATATAGCTGTGTTCTAGGGATGAGGCAAGCATAGGGTCCCCCTACTACTCCACCATCATGACTCCCTCTCTAGAAAACTCTAGAATTCTGTATCATTTTTCATCCTTTTACTTTAATCTATTTTCGCTTTTATATTTAAAGTGGGTTTCTTGGGGCGCTGGCTGTCTCTATCTCTGTCAAATAAATAAATAAAATCTTAAAAAAAAATAAAGTGAATTCTCTTCCTTTCTTTTTTTTTTTTTAAGATTATTTATTTATTTATTTGACAGAGAGGCAGTGAGAGAGGGAACACAAGCAGTGGGAGTGGGAGAGGAAGAAGTAGGCTCTCAGTGGAAGGACCTAATGCGGGGCTCGATCCCAGAACACCAGGATCATGCCCTGAGCCAAAGGCAGACGCTTAACGATTGAGCCACCCAGGCGCCCCTAAAGTGGGTTTCTTTAAGGAAGCATGTAGTTTTTCTAATCTTAAACCACATACAGGTGATACACATATATTTATATCTTTGAGTTTAAATCTTATTATTTGTTTATGATTTTTCTTTTGCTCTTTGTTCTTTCTTTTCTGTCTTCATATTATTTTTTATGATTTCATTTTATCTTCTCTTTTGGCTTATTAACTACAGTTCCTGTTGTGTTATTTTAGTCATTATTTTATAGTTTGTCATATTCTTCTTAAACTTTTCATTATCTACTTTCAGGTAATATTACATTACACATTTTTTTTTATAACTTAACCCGGAACAATATACTTTTATTTTCATCCTGCTGGGCATTGAGCCATTGCTGAATATGTTTTACTGCTTCTTATATTAGAAAATCTACACTACACTGTTACTATTTTTGATATAGTCAGTCATATTTAGATATATTAAAAATAAGAAATAATCTTCAATCTTACCTACATATTTACTCTTGTCAGCATTCATCTTTCCTTTATTCTTTTTGTAGGTCCATATTTCTTTTTTTTTTTTAAAGATTTTTATTTTATTTATTATGTGACAGAGAGACAGCCAGCGAGAGAGGGAACACAGCAGGCAAGTGGGAGAGGAAGAAGCAGGCTCCCAGCGGAGGAGTCCGATGTGGGACTCGATCCTGGAACGCCAGGATCACGCCCTGAGCCAAAGGCAGACGCTTAACGACTGCGCTACCCAGGGGCCCCATATTTCTATCTAGTAACATTTTCCAACTGTATAAGGGAATTAGGCATTTAACAGTCTAGTGTAGATCTGCTGGGAATGAAGTATATCAGTCTATATCCTGAAAATATCTTTATTTTACTTTTTAGGAGGTTGAAGAATTCTAAATTGTAGCTTTTTTCTTTCTTTAGTTTAAAGATGTTACTCCACTGTCTTTTGGTTTGCAGTGTCCCTCGTGAGAAATCTGCTTTTAATCTTATTCTTTGTATATAATGGGTCTTTTTCCTCTTTCTGCAATTTAAAATTTTTAACTTTTTCACTAGTTTTGGCCAATGTGATTATGGTTATGTAGGTTTGGTTTTCTTCCTTTTTCTTGTGCATGGGTTTTACTGATTTATAAAATTATAGTTTTCACCAGATTTGGAAAACTTACTTCTCAATTTTTTCCCCTGTTCCTTTCTTCTCCTTTGGGTATTGCAATTGTACGAATATCAGACTGCTTGAAATTGTTCCTTGGCTCACTAATGTTCTGTTTTTGTTTTTTATTCAGTCTTTTTTTTCCCTCTTTGTGTTTCATTTTGGATATTTCCTTTTCATATATCTTTAAATTCATTAATCTTTTTTCTATAGTGTCCAATTTGATATCCATCCCATCCGGTGTATATTTTATCATAGACATTATATTGTTTATCTCTAGAATTTTGATAAGGTTTTTTAGAAAGTATCTTCCATGTCTCTACTTAACATGCTGTATTTTTTTGTCTTAATATATGAAATACAGTTATTATAACTCTTCTATAAATTGTCTACAAATTCTATCATATGTGTCATTTCTGAGTTTCTTTTTTCTTTTTTTATTTTGCTGCTCCTTATGGGTCATATTTTGATTAGATAGCGAACATTCTGAATTTTACCTTTTTGGATGCTAGGTATTTATCAATTTTGATAAATAAATTTAGCTTTGTTCTGGGTTGGAGTTTTTCTTGGGAAAAATTGATCTTTTCAAGGCTTATTTTTGTGTTTTGTTAGGCAGGAACAAAGCATTTAGTCTGGGGTTAATCTTTTCATTACTGAGGCACTGTTTTTCTGGGTACTATACTCTATGATGCATGAATTATTAGGTTTTCTGTTCTGACTCTTGTCACCATGAAATATTCCGAACTCTATGTGAGTTTTGAGAATTTTTTTCTCTGCTCCTTTCAATTGGCTTTTCCTCCCACCTTGGGAGGGAGGAAATACTTACCAGTAAGTAGTATTCACCTGAAGACTCACGGGGACCCTCAGCAAATCTCTGTAACAATCTGGGAAGTCCTCTCTTCTCCAGTATACTGTCCTATAAACTCTAGCCACCTTGGCCTCTACAGATGTCAGTTTCATTTCCTCAACTCCAGAAAATTTCTGGGATACACATGTGTTCACTCTTCTTTTGATAAAGCCTCAAAATTACAGTAACCTGTGACATTTAAGTGCTCACCTCATTTTTTCTCCACTCAGGAACCATTGTCCTCCATTGCTTGATATCCAATTTCTGAAAACAAGTGTTTCATATATTTTATCTGTTTTACAAGTTCTTTTGGCAGGAGAATAAATTCACTTCCTCCATTTTGGGAGGAAGTAGGGATCCTACATGTAATTTTGAGTCTAAATAGTAAATAGAATAAATATGTTAGCCATAGTTTGGTTCACTAAATGAGTGAACCACAGATATAATTACTATATATGTGGTTTTATGTTTTTACTTATGTTTTATTTAGTAGCTTAGATTTAAACTTCCAAGTAATTTGTAGATAAACGGTAGTCAGGTTGTAGACCTATGTCTATGTATTTTAGACTTCATAAGCACATGCTGTTGTGGATTCCAAGCAGCATGTTATGAGAGAATTTATAGTCCATAGATGAAATTGTTCATAAATATTTACAAACTACCCTCTATGGAAGCAGTTATTTTGACTGAAATAAAAAAGTACAAAAGACCTAATTCCTATTGAAAAATATCCATCAGACCAGGAGATACCAAGAAACATCCAAAAATAAATATCACTGCTTTCTTTTCACAAAATTTTATCCAGGGTATTTCTAACAAGGAAACATATTGTTTTTGAGATAAATTAACACTTAACTTTTATGATCATTTTTACTTAAATTACCTTAACACTTATTTCAGTAGAGTTGGTACACAGGGAGAGAACATTATGAATATAGTTGAAAGAAAGTGCTTAAGGCTACTTTAGCCTTTGTATTTGTAATTTAATTCTTGGTATTCTTACATGCTATAGCATAAAAGATGTATGAAGAATTTAATATTTAATTATTTGTTGTTTGCATAACAAAATACTTTTTTATCATACTGTTTTGGTAAGCCAAACACTTCACATTGATTTTATGTGAGTTAATATCAATAGTATTTTCATAATTTTATGTGGTACTTCATTTTTTCCATCACAATTCTTTTCAGCACTTTCGCTTGTAATGTTTCCATATATATTTGAATAGGTTGAACAGATTAATTTAAAAGGTATTATTTGAATAAGGAGAAGATTTTACTGATATGCAGGAAAGTAGAAAAATACTTCATTTGGCTTGATCCAGCTTGGGTCTAATCTTGTTATTAATAAAATGAAACTTAATAGCATGATAATAGAACTTTGTACATTTCTACAAATGAACAAAATAAAAAGACATAGTAATGATTGTTGCTTAGGATCTTCTGTATTTTGTCAGTCAAAGACTAATAGAAGTTGTGCTTCTTACAGAAATGGCAGATATTGAACATTTTTACAAAATTTTGTCTGTACTTTCCAGCAATTATTAAGTTTCAATCATATGCAAGAAATTTTGCTAGCATATAAAATAGAATGCAAAGTAGTTTCTACCCTCATGTAGCTAACAAAATATATTAGTAAGCATTCTTTGTTGCAAATAAAGAAATCCAACTTTAAATTAGGTAGGCTTAGAAAATGGGGCAACCAGAGGAAATGCCTTTGGGGACTTCAAGAACCCAATTACGCCTCCTCTGACTGTCTTACCTAAAACTGCATCCTTTAACATCCATTCATGATAAAAACTCCCAACAAAGGTTTAGAAGGAACATATCTCAACATATTAAAGGCCACATATGAAAAACCGACAGCTAACATCATCCTTAATGGGGAAGAACTGAGAGCTTTTCTCTTAAGGTCAGGAACAAGCAAGAATGTCCACTCTCATCATTTTATTCAACATAGTACTGGAAGTCCTTGCTACAGCAATCAGACAACAAAAAGAAACAAAAGGCATCCAAATTGGCAAGAAGAAGTAAAACTGTAACTATTTGCAGATGACCTGATACTATATAAAACTTCATCCCTTGACGTTCTTTATACTATGCTATATAAATAATTATTGAATTAACTGAGTTTCACAATGTATGTTGACTGTATTGTATTCTATTTTAGTTGCACTTATAGCATCCAAATTTAGCAATCCCAGAGACAAAAAGGAAAAGATTCTCTCTTAATGTCTTTATATAGAGTCTCAGGGACATATTTTGGTTTTGTTTAGGTCATAAAATGTTCTCTGAGCCATTTGCTGTCAGTTATATGGATGTGAAAGTTATTTATGACTTGGAAAGTTCTAGATTATAAGTCCATCTCTGATACAGAGATGATATTGAAGCAGGAAAGGTTCTTAGAAACTGTGTTATACTAAAGCAAGATTTTGAAGGATAAGTAGGAGTTCAGAAAAGGGACATGATACATGAGAGGGAATTCTCGATAAGAAGAATGGATTTTCAAAGTTATGATTAAATAATTTTCATCAGGGAGGAAATTGATTTTTAATAGTTGGAAAGTAGGTTGTATGATAGAAAACCATAGGGTGATCAGGGTGGTGGTGTGGGATTATGCAAGTGTGGCTGAAAGTAGAGCGGAAATGTGGGTGGAACATTTTCTTGAAACAAAATGATAAAGTATTTGTAAAGTTAATAATGAAATGCACAGTTTATTTTTTTAAAAGATTATTTATTATACAGTGAGAAAAGAGAGAGAAAGCACCCACAAGTGGGGGGAGGGGCAGAGGGGGCTAGGGGCTTGATGTCACCACCCTGAGATTATGACCTGAGCTGAAACCCTGAAACCAAGAGTTGGATGCTTAACCGACTGAGCCACCCAGGTGGCCTTGAAATGTGCATTTTAGAAAGAAAATTCTGACAATCATGTGGCTGAAGGTTTGGACTAGAGAGAATTTTTCTGAAAATTAAATCTAAGCTGTGTTTATTTTTTAAAATTTGACTTTTAAGAAAGGAATTTTGTGTATTCTGAATTGACTGCCAAAAAAAATAAGACTATCATCCTCAAGACCAATATTGACATATTCCAAAGAAGGATGTTCCTACTTAAGAAATTTCCTGTTATTTTGCACACAATTTGATAGACCTGTCTAAATAATCAAAAGCATTTCAAAATGCCCATGCAAAGAGAGGAAATTTTTTTCTAGGAGTGTTTCTGAGTTAAAATGTCTGTTTTACGAAAGAGAGGAAAACCAAGAAACAGACTCTTAACTATAGAGAACAAACTGATGGTTATCAGAGGGGTGGGGGGCAGGGGATGAGTGAAATAGGTGATGGGATAAAGGAGGGCACTTTTTGTGATGAGCGCCAGGTGTTGTATGGAAGTGTTGAATCACTAAATTCTATACCTAAAACTAATATTAACACTGTATATTAACTAACTGGAATTTAAATAAAATTTAAAGAAAAAGTAATCAAATGTCTGTTTTTCTTTCTTTACTTTATTCAAGTCAATAAACGCTAATTGTATGCTTAGTATGGTGAGGCACTATACTACAAATTAGGAGGAAATATATAGTTGCTATCCACATTGTCAATTTGTAATTTATAATTTATTTCTCATTTTACCTCAATCTGATTTCTACCCATATTGCTCCTTTGAAATTACTATTCCATTTTTTTTTTATTTTAAACATCTCATTAATCCGTTATTTTTTTTTTCTTTCAAGAACCTACTGCCAAGCTAGTTTAGATCACTCTCATATCCTTCCTAGGCTCCTGCAGCAGCACCTGTTTCTCTTGTCCTAAGTACTGATTTTCAGTCATTTCTTCACACTGTAAACAGTATTATGTTTCTAATGTGCAAATTGAATTAGTTTACACCCACTTCTTGAAACCTTCAAAGGCATCTCTTAACCCTATGATCAAGCTCAACTGCTTAAAATCGCTTATAGGGTGCTACAAAATCTAGTCACCTAGATTGGTTTAGCCATATTTCTCAACACACTTTCTGAGCTCCACAATCTAGTAGTACTACACTTCCTTCAGTTCTTTCAAAGTATTATGCTTTGTGTCTCCTCTGGGTTGGATCTGTGCTCTTTACTATGCTCTTCTTTTCACTTAATTTTTACTTCTCTTTTTTTCTGTGCTTGTAATATTCATTTATTCTTATGCTTCTGTCTGCAGGTCCACTGCAGTTCATTTGATTTAGGTTTAGCTCCACTGGATGGCTCGGATTAAAGCTGTAGGTCAGGCAGGCTCAGTTTAAGCCTATGGCTTGGGTTTATGTCTGCTCTATGTATGAGCTTTTGGCACCCAAAGAGGTAGTGGTTACCCAGGAAATGGTCTCCTAATAGTGGATCACAAAAGAGAAGACAAACAGTGCAAAAACATTTAAATCTCCATCCATATACTACATTGGCCAAAGCAAGTCAGATGGCCATGCCCAATATACCTGAGTGGGAAAATATATTCAACTCAAGGGAAAAGGGAATACATATTTGCTGAATACTAATCCAAGCCATCACACTTACTGTAGCCTATTTTTATTAAATATTTAACAAAGGATTCTTTGGCAGTCCTTTCCTTTAAACTCCAATATTGAAGATTATGAAGTCTCTGGTACACTTTCACCTTTGTTCTGATTTTGGGAATACCGTTATGAAAGTCTCTATCAAATTGAAATTTGGAGAATATGTGTTCTTCTGTATTTCATATAATAGTATTTGATTATAATGGAGACCACTGTCAAAAAAGATGTGTTATAGTGGTTTAGAATACATTGTGTGGTATGTAAAATAATTCTTGGAATATTTTTCCCACACAGAAGTTTCTCTCTTTAGTAAACCATATAACAGGATATTATTTCTTTGCCGTTTGTCTGCTATTTAGTATATCCATTCAGCTTCCTTGTGATTGCTTATTGCATGCTATATCTTTTCTTATTTATTTATTTTTTACTTTCAACCTTTTGTATTTTCCCACCTAGGCTGTGTCTCAGGTAGACAGCATGTAGTTGGAGCCTGGGTTTGTTTTGTTTATTTTTGTTTTTTAAATCCAATCTCACAATCTCTGCCTTTCAATTGATTTTTAGTCCACTGATGTTTAAGGTTCTGATATAGTTGAATGTATGTCTACCATTTCATTTATTGTTTCTTGGATGTCTCATAATTTTTGCTCCTCTGTTCTTTACTGCTTTCTTTTGCATCAGTATTTTCTAGTGTAGCATTTTAATTCCTTTAACTGTTTTTCAGTAAATTTTTTATTTTCAAGTGGTTTTTTTAGGGCTTACCATTTATATGTTAATTTACCAGAATCTACTTCGGATTTAAACCAACTTAATTCCGGTGAGGTATAGAAATTGTACTGTTAGATAGCTCTTTTATGCTACCTCCTTTTGTGCTATAATTATTAAACATATTAGATCTTCCATATATGTTACAAACCCAATATACTGTTATAATAATTACATAATTTTATGTCTGTTAAAAAAGCTGAAAAATAAAAGGAGAACAAGTCTATGTTTATAGAGTTTCTTATATTAACCTTTTATTTGTCATTTCTGGTTTTCTTCATTTGTTCTTGTGGATTCGAGTTATGATCTGATACCATTTTCTTACTCCAATACATATTGTCTCCCATTTGCTTTTATTGTCAAGTAAATTACATTTTTATATGTTATAGGCCTAACACTATAGTTACAGACATAGTCTTATACAATTGCCTTTTAAATCATTTAAAAGAAGAAAGAAGAAATATGCATCCATATTTTATACATACCTACTTACATAATTACCTTTACTGGTGCTTTTTAAGTTGTTTCATTTGAATTCCCAGATGGGGTCAGTTTCTTTCAACCTGAAGAAATTATTTTAGTATTTCTTTTAGGTGAGTCTGCTAGCAACACATATATATCTCTAAGTTTTCATGTATATGGGAATGTCTATTTTGCCTTTGTTAAAAAACATAGTTGAGGGGCGCCTGGGTGGCACAGCAGTTAGGCGTCTGCCTTCGGCTCAGGGCGTGATCCCGGCGTTCTGGGATCGAGCCCCACATCGGGCTCCTCTGCTAGGAGCCTGCTTCTTCCTCTCCCACTCCCCCTGCTTGTGTTCCCTCTCTCACTGGCTGTCTCTCTCTGTCAAGTAAATAAGTAAAATCTTTAAAAAAAAAAAAACATAGTTGACTAGCTATAAGATTCATGGTGTGACATTTTTTTTCCTTTAAGTACTCTGAACTTGACATCCCACTGCCTTCTGGCCTCCATTGTTTTGGATATGAAGTCAGATACTAACCTTATGGAGATCCCTTGCATATTCTAACTCATTTTTCTCTTGCTGCTTTCAAGATTTTTGTCTTTGTCTTTCAAAACTTCTAATGTAATATTTCCCGTTAAGATTCTCTTTGTGTTTATCCTGCGTGGAGTTTATTGAACTTCTTGGATATGTAGATTAATGTATTTCATCAAATTTGGGAAGTTTTCAGCCATTATTCTTCAAATATTTTTTTTCTGCTACTTTCTCCTATCTACCTGGTAACCCTATCATTCTTGTGTTGGCATACTTAATAAAGTTCCACATGAGAGACTATGGACTATGAGAAACAAACTGAGAGCCTCAGAGGGGAGGGGGGTGGGGGAATGGGATAGGCTGGTGATGGGTAGTAAGGAGGGCACGTATTGCATGATGCACTGGGTGTTATACACAACTAATGAATCATCGAGCCTTACATCGGAAACCGGGGATGTACTGTATGGTGACTAACATAATATAATAAAAAATCATTAAAAAAAATTAAAAAAATAAAAATTAAAAAAAAATTAATAATGTTCCACATTTTTCTAAGGTTCTGTTCATTTTCCTTCATTTTTTCCTCTCTGTACTTAGGATTGTGTAATATCTGTTGAGCTACATGTTTGATAACTCTTTTTAAAGGTCAATCTGTTGAGCTTTAATAGTGAAATTTTCATTTCAATTATTTTATTTTTAACTTCAGAATTTCCATTCTTTATAATTTCTATCTATTGATAGTCTTTATTTCATGAAAGATTGTTATCACACCTCCCCCCCCCCACTTCTTTCAGCATGGCTTCCTTTAGCTATTTGAACATATTTATACTAGCTTCTTTGACCTTTTCGTTAAATCCAATATCTGAGCCCTCTCACAGTTTTTGTCATCTGTTTTTTATTCTGTGGATGGGTATTACTTTTCTGTTTCTTTGCGTGTTTTGTATTTTATTGTTGTTTTTGTTGAAAACTGTGCATTTTAGGATATTTATTACGTCAGCTTTGGTTACTGATTTTCCTTTGTTGTTTGCTTGTTTATTTGACTTGGCTAGACTATTTTAGTGAAGTCTATTTATTCTGCAATGGGAAGCCTATGGCCTTATTCTCCAAAGGGTATTGCCTGGGCATGGGCACAGTCACCATGAGATGACTGTGATTTTTACATTGTTCTTTGACTGTGTTACTCCCTAATCACTGTGTTAAGATCTCTCCTACATATGGTATGACAACCTGTTAGTTTGTACTAATTTACCACTGATTGCTGTCTTATGTTCAACAGTGCCCCAGGGCATAAATTGCTCCACATTTCTGATCCAGTTAAATTTAGGCCTGAGTAGTTTTGGGGCTAGTTGTTATTTTTCCTCAACCCCAGGTAGGCTTTCATTATCTCTTTTTCCCTTGTTCTCTCCGATGAGCCTGCTGTCCTATGTTGTAACATGTTGCTCTTAATGAAAAGAATCTGAAAAAAGAAAAAAAGAATTCTCAGCAAGTTAGGAATAGAGGGGAATTTCCTCAACTTGATAAAGAAAACATTTTTAATAGTATACCTCTATACATTGTCAATGAACATGTAGAAATTGAAATTAAAAACAGTAGTATTTATAGTTGCTCTAGAGAAAATGAAAGAAAATGAACTTAGTATACATTTAATAAAACATGTACAGGATCTGCATGCTGAAAATTATAAAATGATGATGAAGGATATCTAGGAAGACCTAAATAAATGGAGACACATATTTATGGATTGGAAGACTCATCATAAAAAACTATATTAGTTCTTTCCAAATTGACCTATAGGAGTAGTCAATTCCTATCATTATCCCAGGAAGATATTTTGTAGGTATAAGAAAGCTTATTCTAAAATTTATATGGAAAGGAACAAGCCCTAGAAAAGCTAATACAATTTGACAAAGAAAACTGAAACAGGAAGAATCACTCTTTTTTATATTGTCTTACTACAAAAGTACAGCAATCAAGAGAGTATAGGATTGGTGGAAAAACAGACATATATAGGTCAGTGGAACAGAGTGGAGGGCCCAGAAATAGATCCACAAAAATATATTTGACTGACTTTTTACAAAGGGGCAAAAGTATCTCAATGAAAAGGATAGTTTTTTAAGCAAATGATATTGGAACAACTGCACATATATATATGGGCAAAAAATGAACTGGAACCTAAACCTTACATCTTGTACAAAAGTCAACTCTAAATGAATCATATAGTAAAATATAAACTTAAAGCTATAAAAAGTCTAGAAAAAATAAGAGAAAAATCGTCAGAATGTAGGGCTGAGGAAAGTGTTCTTAGGCTTGACACCAAAGGCCTGACTTATTAAAGGAAAATATAATAAATTGGGAGTTCATCAGTATTATAAACTTGCCTTTCAAGGGCCCATATCAAATTAAGATACAAGCTTTATACTGGGAGGAAATATTTATAAATCACGTTCCAAGAAAAGACTAGCGTGTGGAATATGTGAAGAACTCTCAGTACTCAGCCTTAAAGAAACCAAATACGGTGATTAGAAAATTGGCAAACATGAAGCAATGATCTAAAATTGCCAAATGAGCATATTAAGAGGGGGTCAAAATCATTATCAGGTAAATGAAGAGTAAAATCCATAATTAAATACCACTACACACTTAGTCAAATGGGTGAATAGTGATGTACTAAATGCACTCAAGGATATGGGGAAACTAGAGCACTCATACATTTCTTACAGCAATATCAGGTGGTAGAGCTACTCAGGAAGATAATGCATTAGTGTCTTATAAAACCTAATATGAAATTATCATACTCCAGCCATAGTACTCTTGGATATTTATCCAAGAGAAATGAAAACTTGTGTTTACACACCTGTACACAAATGTTCACAGGACCTTTATTTGTAATAGCCAAAAACTGCAATCATCTTTTAGCAGTGGAATAGTCAAGCAGACTATGGTACATACATACATGTAATACTTCTCAGCAATAAAAAGGAGCAAACTATTGACTCACATAATACTTTAGGTGAATCTTTTAGAAATTATACTGAGTAAAAAAAAGCCAGTCTCAGTAAGTAACACATTGTATGATACCATTTAGTTAATATTTTAAAATGATATAATTTTAGAAATAGAGAATGAGTTAATGATGCCTAGGAGTAAGACGCTTGGTGGGTGACGTGAAGCGTGGATAGGAGAGAGGTAGATATGAGCTTTACATGGCATCACCAGAAATCTTTGTTAGTACTGAAACTGTTCAGTATGTTGACGGGTGCTGGATGTATGAACCTACACATGAGTTAAAATTGTGTGGAACTTAATATACAAATAAATGAGTACAAGTATAATTAGGGAAATATGGGTAAGATAAATGTTAGTCTCTTGAGTATTATATCATAGTTTTGCAAAATATTACTTTCGGGGTAAACTGGGCAAAGTGCAGAAGGGCTTTCTTTGTATTATTTCTTATAACATGTGAATCTATAATTATGTCAGAATTTTTGATTAAAAGTTATTCTGCATAAAGTGGTAAAAACCATGATCTGAAATGGTCCAGGAACGATGTTTCAAAAAGGGCAAACTGAAACAAATATATGTAAACATCTATTAGGATTTTCGTTCATTTTTCTATGAATAAGCGTTAATGGTATTTTATGCCACAATTTGCTGTACCTTTTTGTTATGTGTATATATGAGCTGAACATAATTCCATGGCCAGAGAAAGGTCTCAGTTACAAATGCATTTACCTGGTATGATGATCCTATCGTTCACTGGAATGTGAATTCTGAAGGGATATGGGCAATACCCAAATAGCAGCAGCTACACATTGTTCTAGGGAGATGAAAATTGGCTTGCAAATCCAGCCTTCTTCCTGCCAAGCAGAAGAGACACTGGCAGATGCTCTAAGCTTTCAATTGTGTCTCCTTAAGTGCTGTGTCACAGCAGATAGCCTCAAGTTATTTCATTCCCTGATTTGATCAAGATAATCAGTCCTTCTTTACTTTTCTGAAAAATAGAAGACTCTGGAAGAAACTAACATCCACTGCATCTGCCATTTTTGAAACATAGTGTCAAGTAAAGGATTAAAAGTTCCCGGTCATTAGGACAAATGGGAATAAAAGATCAAATCCAAAAGGAGAAAGAAAAGACTACAGAAAAAGATCCCCATGGTAAACAAGATTTTATCAGTTTTAATGTATCTGTGACGAATATCTTCAGGAAAAGGGTTAACTAAAATGAAAATTTCGTTAAAGAAATACAATCTTTAATAATGATCAAATGAAAAAAAGGATTAAAAATAAAATCAGCAGAATTAGTTTCTCCATATATGGGTTTCACAGATTAAACCAGAGGAAGGGAGAAATTAGAGTGTAGTTGTGGTAGATTGCATTATTGTCCAAGATTCTTCACCTTTTCTGGTAATCACACCTTTTTTATTTTGTGTGATTTTATAGTTTCTTGGATTGAAGTTGTAGAGTATATTTTCTCATCCTCGGCTTTGGGTTTAGACAATTGTCCTGCTTTTGTTAATTAATGAGGCCGAGGTAGGGTGTGTGAGTTTTAAGCCTAGAATTTAGGAGGGCTTGCGCATTTCCACTTGCCCTCCTCCCATCTCTGTGAGAAGTTCATAGATCAGCCTAATTGTCCCAGTGCTGACAGGTGACTTCTCAACAGAAACCATTAGCCAGGAGAAAACGAATGACATTTTAATGTGCTGAAGGAAAATATCTGCCAGCTATAAACAACAGAAATATTTTCCAATTCAAGGTAAAAAAAAAAAAAAAGGCATTTTCAGTCAAAATTTGAAGGATGTTACTCATAGTAGATTGGTGCCAAAAGAAGTACCACATAGAGGAGCTTAGGCCAAAGGAAAATGATCTCAGATATAAACATACAAATATGATAGTAAGTGAAGAATAACAGAACAGGCAAACTTAAATGCATACTGAGTATAAAAAGTAGCTTGGGGTGCCTGAGTGGCTATGTCGGTTAAGTGGCCAACTCTTGGTTTCAGCTCAGGTCATGATCTCGGGGTCCTAGGATCCAGCTCCGCTTTGGGCTCCATGCTCAGTGGGGAGTCTGCTTGAGGATCTCTCTCTCCTTCTCTCTCTGCCCCTCCCCCACGCTCTCTATCTCAAATAAATAAATAAATCTTAAAAAAAATAAAAATATGAATTTTAAAGTATGTGTAGAACAAAAAATACATGACAATAATGCAAACAGCAATGGTGTAAGTAGAGCTAATGTAGTCTAAGTAGCACTATCAGTGAAATTGTAAAAGGCAGCAAATATTGAGAGTCTAAGTTTTATGATTTCTAGGGTAAATCTAAAGAATAGATGATAGAATGAACTAACAAGTTGATCAAGGAGTTAAATTGACTAATAAAAATATTTCATGAGCTCATAAGAAAGTATAAAAAGAGAAAAAGAGGTACATAACAAAGGTGGTCCAAATAAATGTAAGTAGTAAGATCGTATGTCTAAACTCACCTATTTAGTAATCACTTTAAATTTCAATGGATCATGTACACCAAGTAGAAGCCTAAAACTGTCATATAGGATTGAAAAAAAATGCTTAAAAGAAACATACTTTAAATATAATGATTCAGGGGCACCTGGGTGGCTCAGTCGGTTAAGCATCTGCCTTTTACTTGAGTCATGATCCTAGGGTCCTGGGATCCAGCCTGCATCCGGCTCCCTGCTCAGCAGAGAGCCTGCTTCTCCCTCTCCCTCTGCCGCTCCCCCTGCTTGTGCTCTCTCTCTCTCTCTGTCTTTCTCTGTCAAATAAATAAAATCTTTAAAAAAATATGATTCAAATGGTTGAAAGTAAAAGTATGCCAAAAATATTCTATATAAACCTAATGAAAAGAAAGCTCTATTAGTCACACAAAATGAAGTTTATAGCAAGATGCATTATTAGAGCTAAAGAGAGATGTTTTGTAATGATAAAGAGGTAGTAGATCCATTGGATCTGAAGATGACACAATCCTTAGTCTATGTGTCCAATGTGTAGCTTCACATTACTGGGGAAACAATACTGATCCACAATCCAGTGGACTAATTATGCAGGACTCCATGAACTGATGAGAAAATTCAAAGCGTGGAGTTATTTGTAGGGGCTATTGTATTATTTTTAATATTCTGTTTTCTAGTAGATATATGATGAAGACTTTTGTTTTTTGATCTACAGAAATTAACTTTCTTGTCTTAGTAGTGGCTTAATAACAATGGGCTTTAGATTTGCTGATGAGCCTACAAGGAGATTGTATACATGTTGATTAACAATTCTTGCTGTGAAAATACCATGAAATCAACCCTTTGGGGACAAAGAATAGTTTTTGGAGATTACTTATGATTTGAAAGGAGGTGATTGGGGAAGGATGTGTGAGTTAGCCATTGGGGGTCTCTGAAAAGTAATCATCAATAGGTAGATTAAAGAAGAATGTTTGAATTTAAAGACCACTGAACTCATGAGATTACTGTTCCCCTCCCCCCCGGAATTCACTGACCTGAACTCAGGACAGCCCCAGCCCCAGAAGTGAGAACTGTAGTGCAGAGGAAGTGAGTTTCAGAAGAAAGCCTCTACTCCTGGCCTAAAGTGCAGAAAAGGGAACTTCTGAAGTTCAGGAACAGTAGGGGAAAGCCACCATTTTTTTCTAATCAAAGGAGTGACCTTTTCCATCATTTTCAGATTTAAGGGAAGGGATATACAGGGTGTATACATTAGGGACTGGGAATCTTGTGGGTCATATTACAGTTCTGCCTAGTACACTATCTTAGGGTAGTTTCACAAATTAAAAAGATAATACGTGGCATACAAAATATATAATAAGTGCTTTAGTGTTAGCTATAATTAATATTATTTAACTGAAAAACTCTTGATTGTCATTAAAAGCAATCATCTGAAACTGAAAAGACCTTCAAATGTGAAGAAGTTGTAATTTCTTGCTAGATTATAGACTATATATTTTATTAATAAGATGTCCACTCAGATTTAAATATTGAAATTAATGCCACATCATTCTGATTCTCATTACTGATTCTCTTTCTGAAACTTTCTCTTCTCTCCCTTAAGAATTTTTTATTATTTATTTATTTATTTTTAAAGGTTTTACTTATTTATTTGATACAGAGAGAGAGAGAGCATAAGCAGGGGGAACGGCAGGCAAGGGGAGAGGGAGAAGCAGGCTCCCTGCTGAGCAGAGAGCCTGATGCAGGATTCGATCCCAGGACTCTGGGATCATGACCTGAGCTGAAGGCAGATACTTAATGGACTGAGCCACCCAGGCACCTTCCCTTAAGAATTTTTTTCAAGATTTTATTTATTTATTTTGGAGAGAGAGAGAGCATGAGTGTGGGGAGAAGCAGAGGGAGAGGGACAAGCAGACTCCACGCTGAATGCGGAGCCCAGTGCCGGGCCCCATCCCACAACCTTGAGATCATGACCTGAACTGAAATCAAGAGTCGGGTGCCCAACTGACTGAGCCACCCAGGTGCCCCAGAACTTTTTGTTTTATATTCGATATTCTTTCATTTTACTCTAATGTGTCTAGGTGTGAGATTTTTAGTCATTCATCTTTTTTTTTAATTCAAGGAAATGTATCTCCATTGTGCTTTGAAATACTTCTTCCAGTTCATTTTTCTTTGCCATTATGAGATTCTTAATAATAATAATGTTAATAATATTAATATTGATATCAGATCACATTTTTATTTCTGTCTCCCATATCTTTTAGGCTTTCTTTTAAATTTTCTATTTTTTTCTCTCCCTCTGCTTCCTCCATCTGGTCTTCCAGCATGCTAATTTGTTCTATTCATATATCTATCTATTCTGTATTTTATTTCATCTATTTTATTTCTAAATGTTATTTATTTATTTATTTATTTATTTATTTATTTATTCATAATTGAAGTATAGTTGACATTCAGTATCATATTAGTTATAGATGTACAACATAGAGATTTGACATTTATGTACATTGTGAAATGCTCAGCCCAAGTGGAGCTTTCTCATTCTCCTCTCACATTGCTGATAATTTCTCTTATATGTTTAAAATATACCCTTGAAGATAATTTGAAATTCTTGGGCAAATTTTTGGGTCTAGGGCTATTGGCTATTCTGAAAAGTACTGCATATGGGGGAAGGCCAGGGCCAAATGACTCCAGTGGGAGGGATGTTGAAAATTGCTAAGATGGATATCTTCAGGTCATTAGAAAACTATTATTTCTAAACTTATACCTAAACTCAGGCCTTTTTTAAGAAAAACTAGATGTGCATATCCAGCTACTTTCTTGATCTTCCCACTTGAATATATAATAGGCATTTCTAAAACTAACATGTCCAAAAATATAGTCCATGATCTATTCACAAAAACCTGCTTGATTTTATTGTACTATAAACATATAGAAAACATCCAGTTCTGGTTGCCTCATAGTAATAGGGACATTAAACTGGGATACATCCAGAAAAGGTAAACTATAGATGGGAATTATATCATATGAAGAAGATTTAATAAATTGTAACTTTTACATGGAATAGAACTTCTGTGGAACCCTAGAAAGTAGAACTAAAATCAGTCAGTTAGATGTTATAGAGAAATATAATGCAGTTTAAAGTAAAATTTCTAATGAATACAGAGTTGTCCAAAAGAATGGTTTGCCAGGCTTAATAGTGAGCATTCCACTTCCAGAACTGAGTAAAGGCTTTATTATAGTCATAATATTGTAAAGAAGATATATGTGGCTTTCTGAATATCTCTAATACTGTAAGATTCAATAATCTTATAAATATACTATAAGATTTTACTTTTAATATTTTAAATAGATGAGGAAATTTTTATACCGCTTAATTATTAGAATGTTTATAGTAATTGATATATGTTTGATTTATGAAAAGATTCTTTTTTGTGGGGTTGAATTTAAATGATAAAAACAGTGAAAATTATTTAATTTTAAAATGTTCCCATATGATTAGAAAATGAGATAAGTTAGACTTACATTTCAACTTGTCACACAGGGCATTCTTTTCTGACCAAACCGTTGTATGTCCTCTTTTCTGGCTGTCATCCCATTCCATTAGTACTTTAGGAACAATGGTGGATGGAACAACTGACATTATTCTGGAGGTAGCTGTACCTTGTTTGCAGACAAAAAGAATTGGATTGTTTTGTTTTGTTTTTTCAGCTTTCTCCTCAAAATTATTGGGATATAATTGACATATAACTGTAAATTTAAGGTGTACTATATAATGTTTTGATACATGTATATATTGAAAAATGTTTGCCAAAATAAGGTTAGTTAACACATTCTTTACCTCAGATAATTAACCATTTTATTGTTATTGTTAAGTGAGAAGACTAACTACTCTCATAGTAACTTTCACATCTGAAACATTTGTTCAAAACTGAGTGCCTTAGCTGACAGCCAGGTCTGCTGCAAATCAAAGAAAAAGCTTCTACATTACAAGAGAAACCATCAACAAGATTAAAGAGGCAACCTACAGAATGGGAGAACATATTTGCAAATCATGTATCTGATAAGGGGTTAATATCCAAAATATATCCAGAACTCATACAACTCAATAGTAAAAATAAAAAAAAACATAAAAAAAACCCCCACTCAAACCGCTAGTTCAGAGGAACTGAATAGATAATTTTCCAAAGAAGACTAACAAATAGCCAACTGGTATATATGTAAGGCACTCAATGCCATTTATCATTAGGGAAATGCAAATCAAAACCATGAAATGTCAACTCATACCTGTTAGAATGGCTATTATCAAAAAGGCAAGAGAGAAGAAATGCTGGCAAGGATGTATTGTTGGTGGGAATGTAAATTAATAAAGCTACCATGTACGATAGTATGGAGGTTCCTCAAAAATTTAAAATAAAACGACCATATGATTCAGTGATTTCTTTTCTGAATGTGTATCTTAAGAGGTAGTTGCATTGTCATGTTCATTGCAGCATCAGTTGCAATAGACAAAGCATGAAACAGCCTAGTGTCCACCAACAGATGAATGCATGAAGAAAATGTGGTGTACCTGTATATACAATGGAATATTATTCAGCCACGAGAAAAGGAGATTTGGCCATTTGCTACAACGTGGAAAGACCTTGAGGGCATTATGCTAAGTGAAATGACAGAAAAATACAAATACTGTATAATCTTGTTTATATGTGGAACCTAAAAGTAGCGAACTCCTAGAGAGAAAAATAGTGGTTGCCAGGGGCTGAGGGGTGGTGGAAATGAAGGCATGTTGGTCAAAATGTACAGACTTTCAGCTGTAAGATGAGTACGTTCCAATCTAATGTACATCATGGTAACTATAGTTAACAATACACCACTAGGTACTTGAAAGTTGCTATGAGAGTAGCTAATGTTCTCACCATCATGACAACAGCAAAATGGTAATTATGTGAAAAGTTTCTTATTAGAAACTTTGGAGATATTGTCACATACTTTGTTTTAAGTAGGCAGTAGATTTTCTGTAAAATTAGAATTCATGAAATAAAAATAGTTTAATGAATTTTGAGTATGTAGAAGTAAATGATTTCAAATTCTTTTCGGCAACTAATGAACTGGATATTATCAATATGGAATATTTCATATATATTTACATAAAATATTATAAATGTGTATGGTTGGACGGGGGTAAAAGTAAAAATAAATGGAAAATTGTTTAAACTGACTTTATCATATAAAGATCTTGACTGAAATAATATTATTTATATTACATTTTCATTAAAATAGTTGTAATCTTTTTTAATAATGTATATTTTATTACAAGTTGTAATATCAAATATGTTTTTGCTTTTTACCTATCTCCTGTACTTTTCCTCAATAATCCCATTAAATTTCAAAAACTTTTAAAAATTATTTTATTCTATAAAATATATTAGGTGAATTATATGACAAACAAGCAGTCCTTGTGGTGTAAAGACTGTATGTGGGTAAAGATTGTGATAATAGCTAAGTTAAAGGGCGGATTATGACCTCTCATTCTGAAAGCATCTTTACTGCCAAAATCCACTGGCTCAATGACTTTTTTTTTTAATGTTTATCAAAGTATTTGAGGAATGAAACATCTTTATTGAGGATTTATTTTACTTTTTTTATGTGTGAGGATTTTACCAATTTTTTTCTTTCACTTCCTGTTACTGAGTTATATGTATTGTAAAAGTTTAATTCTTATAGCATCATAAATCTTAATAGTGGAATTTTAGAAATCAAGAAAATGATTATTTCTCCTTCAGATCATTTAACAGAGTAGGAAATTTTGAGTAGGTGACTATTTATACACAATTATTCAGACTTTAATTTGGCCATTGAGAGACTTTCCCATCTTAGTATTTGATCAATTTATATATTTAAGAAAGCTGTTTCAATTCAATGTAAATCATTCTAGTGTTATTTTTTTCATTGTCTTTAATAGAGTATTTTATAGATCACCAACCACTTTAACATTCAAATATCTTTAAAAATTCTGTGACTGTGAGATATATAGCAGCAGTGTTATATGATAAATACGTCAATAATCTATTAATTAAACATGAATTTTTTTTTTCTTTTGAAATGCTAGTAAATCATGCTACTGAGTTGATTTGCATCATTTCTAAAGTGAATTTTCATTTTGGTAACATTTATTCTTTATGACTTGTAATGCCATGCAATTGAATCTTGATAATAAAAAAAGGGAAAAAATTACTACTATAACTGCAGTGCTAATAACTTGAAAAACACAAAGAGTGCATTGAGCTTAAGTACTTTGTATTCTCCTACAATAGTGCTACTCATCAACACTTATACATCACCACTTAAATTAAATTAAATTAGATTGAATCTAAATTACCTGTTTCTGAGTAAATGGGATTTGGTAATTTACAATTAAGTCAATCTGCAAACTGATGTCATAATTTAGATTTGATTTTTTTTATGAGAATGATGCTAGGAATCATTCTTCAATTTGCAATTCTAATTTCCATAGTAGACTAGGTACATCTCCTTACTAATAATGGTTAACTTATACAGAACAAAATAGAAAAGAACAGAATCCTAATGCTGATGTCTGTAAATTTTTATCACAAATGTATTAGCATTTTTGAACACAGAAGATGAGTCATTTGAGGATAAAATAAGGTTGGTAAGCTCCTGGATATGTAGATGTTAAAGTAAAAGAGGAAGTTTTATTTTATGTGTGTGGTCTGAAAAGTGTTATCATACAAATGTGCTGATATAGGTGCCCTTGTATAATTTTTTCTCAAATTATCCCAAAGGATATATTATTTTCTTTCTCCTCCTCCTGTTATTATTATTGTTGTTTTACTTCTTGTTGTTTTCCAAATTTTTATAAGCTTGAGAAATTTATCATATATATTTTCAAATATGTTTTCCTTTTTTCTAAGCTTCAATTCTTTTGTCATTAAACCTAGGTTGGCATAAGTTCACGAACTGGTATTGGAAATTATTAATTAATTTTATTCATTGCTTAACTACTATATCAGTTATACTGATCAGAAATTATAAATGTGAGGAATATATATAATCATACTCAAGAAACATAGAGACAAATGGAAAAATTTATGACAGCTGCAAAATAAGATTGGTTGTGATAGGTATGGTTGTTCTGGAGTTCAAAGAAGGAAGATACATCAAGTTGACCAGAGCTCAATTTCACGACCCTGACATCCATGACCTGAACTGAAATCAAGAGTTGACTACTTAACCAACTGAGCCACCCAGGCACCCCTATACACAATTAAATTTATTCATTTTAAGTGCACAGTTTTATGAATTCTGGCAATTATACACAATCATATAATCTCCATTACAATCAAGATTAAAAGTTTCATCAACCAAAAAGTTTCTTTGCATACCATTGCTATAATCATCTCTCACTGACTCCAGACCCTAGTAGAAAACTGATCTATTTTCTATCATTATAGATTTGCCTTTCTATAATTTTTATATAATGGAATTATATAGTATGTATTTGCTTTATAATATATTTGAGATTACTCAGGTTGATATCTCTGTAAACATTTGATTCTTTTTTTATTATTCAGTATATTCCATGGAATGGATAGATAATAATTTATTCATTCACTAGTTGATGAATTATGGGGCTCTGTCAAGTTTGGTACAATTTTTAATTAAACGACTCTAAATGTTCACATACAGGATTTTTGTTGATATACATTCTCATGGTATCTATGTGTAGGACAACTAGGTCATATAGTAATTTTATGTTTACTTTTGTAAGAAACGGCCAAATTATTTACCAAAATGGTTATACAATTTTGCATTTCCATTAGTAATGTATTAGCATTCTAGTTGCTCCCATCTTCAACAGTACTTGATATTGTCAGTTTTGTTGTTTTGATTTTGGCTATTCTAAGATATGTGAAAGGTAATTTGTTGCTTTTAATTTGATTTTTCCTGAAGATTAATGTGTTAAGCATCTTTTCATGTGTTTAGTTCACATTCATATATTTTCTTTGGTGAAGTGTCTGTTCCAGTCTTTGCCCAGGTTTTTACTGTTTTGAGAGTTCTTTATATATTCTGGATACAAGTCCTTTTAAGATGTGTGTTGCAGTATTTTTTCCCAGATTATTTCTTTTTTCTTTTTAATTCTGCTTACACTCTTTCAAAAACAGAATTTTTCATTTTAATCAAGTCCAATTTATCAGTTTCTCTTTTTTAATGGATCATGTTTTTGATGTTGTATTTAAGAAATCCTGGCTTAAACCAGGTAACAAAGATTTTTTTTCTCCTGAGATTTTATAATTTTTAAAATAATTTCATGTTTTACATTAAGGCCTATAATTCAGTTTGAATTTTATATGTTTCAATGTATGGGCCGATATTTACCCTTTGGTTGTATAATCGTTTCAGCACCATTTATTAAACAAGAGTATCCTTTCTTCATTGAATTCCCCTCGAAACCTTGTCAAAAATCACTTGTTTCTGTTCGTGTATATTGGTTTCTAGACTCTTTGTTCTGCTTCATTCAGATATGTGTCTATCTTTTCATCAGTTCACATTGCCTTGGTTACAACTGATTTTTTGTAAGTTTTCAATCAGATAATGTGACTCTTTCAGTTAGTTTTGTTCTTTTCAAAAATTGTTTTGGCTATTCAATTTTCTTTGCCTTTCCATATAAATACTAGAATCTCCTTTTTTAAATTTCTACAAGAAATCTTTCTGGGATTTTGATTGCAATTGCATTGAATTTATAAGTCTGTCCTGGGAGAATTGTCATCATACTTTTATTAAGCCTTGTAATTCATGACTACAGTATATCTATTTATCTAGGTCTAATTTGATTTCTGTTGTTAGTATTTTGTAATATTTAACATATGTGATTTGCACATATTTTATCAGACTTATAATTTCACAGTTTTTTGATACTATTATAAATTATATTTTTTTAACTTCTATTTTCAGTTGTTTATTGTTAGTATATAGAAATGTAATAGATTTTTGTAACTTTGTATTCTTCAAAGTTACTAAATTCATTTATTATTTATATTAGTTTTGGGGATTAAAAGTCATGCTGTCTGAAAATAGAGTTTTATTTCTTCTTTCCAATTCTTTCTAATTTTTTTTTTCTTGTTTTATTGCACTGGTAAGAGCTTCAGTGTGGTATTGGGAAGTTTTGAAAGCAGACATTCTTGCCTTGTTGCCAATCTTAAAGGGAAAGTATTCTATTCTTTGCCATTAATTATTATGTTAGCTAAAGGTTTTTCAAGAAGTTCTTTAGAGAAGTTTTCTTGTTATTATTTTACTGATAGTTTTTTTAAATCAATAATTGATGTTGAATTCTTTCAAATACTTTTTCTGCATCTATTGGAATGATTTTCTGGTAATTCACTTTTAGTCTTTAGGCTTGGTAAATTAAATTGATGAATTTTGAATATTGAACCAGTTTTGCATTTCTGGGATAAACCACAGTTGATATTGATTTATTATCCCTTTTATATTTTGCTGGATTCAATTTGCTAATATTTATCAAGATTTCATTCTGCTTATATATTAATGAAAGGTATTTGTGTCTAGATATTTTTTTTCTTATAATGCCTTTGGTTTTCTTATCAGGATAGTGCTGGTCTCACAAAATAAGTGTTAATAAAACTGTTATTTCCTTTTCTGTGTTCTAAAAGAGGATATGTAGATGTGATACTACTTCTTACTTAAATATTTAGAATTCTCCTGTGAAGTCATACGCCTGTAGTTGATTATTTTGTTGTTTTGGTTGTGTTGTTTCAAGGTTTTAAATGAGAAATCTAATGTGCTTAATAGTTACTTAGGTCATCTATTTTTTCTTAAGAGAGCTATGTTATGTTGTGTATTGCAGTGAGGTTTTCCATTTCATCAAGTATATTGAATTTATGGGCATTAGTTCATTTGAAAAATTATCTTATTATCCTTTTCATTTCTGTAGGTCTGTAGTAATGTCCTCTCTTTCATTCCTGATATTGGTAATTTGTGACTTCTTTTTTATTTGATCTGACTAGAGACTTACTAACTTCATTGATCTTTTAAAAGAATCAGCTTCCAGAAATATACATTTCTAGATATATAAATATGTATATTTATCATATATAATATATAATATTCCTCTGATGAAAGCCATTTTAAAAACAT
Source organism: Ursus maritimus (assembly GCF_017311325.1). NCBI lineage: Eukaryota > Metazoa > Chordata > Mammalia > Carnivora > Ursidae > Ursus > Ursus maritimus. The sequence continues at coordinate 15,223,321 of NW_024426885.1, read as the reverse complement.
GTACAAACATCAATATGAACTCATGGTTGGCTTAATATAGATACAAATGATTATATGTATAGAAATATTTATAGATATGTGTATATGCACAGATTAGTAAACATCCATACATTTGCTTGTTCTGTGAGCCCAGAAGGCCTAGAAACAATGACAGCATAGTATCAACAAGCAAACCTATTGCCTAGGGTTTGGTTTCTTTTTTTTTTTTTTTTTTTTTAATTTATTTGACAGAGATAGAGACAGCCAGCGAGAGAGAGACCACAAGCAGGGGGAGTGGGAGAGGAAGAAGCAGGCTTATAGCGGAGGAGCCTGATGTGGGGCTCGATCCCATAACGCCGGGATCATGCCCTGAGCTGAAGGCAGACGCTTAACCGCTGTGCCACCCAGGCGCCCCTAGGGTTTGGTTTCTAATACCATTCTCCAGTAAAGAAACTACTTGGAGGAAGTGGTTGATTCAAGGACTAGTGTAGCAAATGCCCAAGCTAATCCTAGAGTATTCTATAGTGCCAGAAAGTAAGGAAGTGTTAAAACTTTTATGGGAATATTTCAAGAGGACACAAGAACCACATGAAAGAACTCCCAATGGCCAAAGCTGGAACAGTTTCAGCAACAAAGTAAGGTAATATTGGATCATACTGCAAAGTATAAAATAGGTATACATGATACCATACTGATATAAATAAATGGTTAAATAAATAAATGGACAAATTTCACATGTTTCCAAATAGTTTATGTAAATAACATGTGCCAAAGAAGGTAGCCTATAATTTCCCACTGCTTAAAGGTCCATGAGAAACACCTTCTAAAGAGTACAATGTGGAAAAGTAGTAAAAAAGAGTAATTTTACAGAAAGAAACCAAAACCTTGATAAACACTGTTTCAGCCAGGTCGACAAGGTTAACGTCAACAGAAACAAGTTTCAGTGATAGTCTATACCTTTGGTATGGAGTGGTAAAAATTGCACTTAATCTCTGTGGTCTTCCTTTCAAAACCCCATAACCTCAGCCTAATCATAAGAAAAACACTTTACAAATGCTGCTTGATGTGCATTCTACCAAATACCTTAGTATTACTCCTCAAAACTATGAAGATAATATGAAACAAAGAAAGTCTGAGAAATTGTCATAGCCAAGAGGACCTAAAGAGACATAATGACTAAATGTTATTTGGTATCCTGGGTGGAATCCTGGAATAAAAAAAAGGACATCTGAATACATTATGAACTTTGGTTAATAATGATGTATCAGTATTGGTAAGGAAGAGTGTAGAATTGTGGAAAGGGGAATTACAGAAACGTTTTTCAGTTTTAAAAAGAACATTTTGTCAGCTGGATGTGGAGTGACCAGAGGGTTATGAGATGAAGACAGGGAAATGAGTTAAGGTTTTGCATTAAACCAAGAGAAAAGCTATAAGGAAAGTTAGGCAATTATTTTCACTAAAAAGAATTAAACCCATTACATTTTTTAAACAATATTCAAGAGTTTATAATCAGAAATTTGTGTATTAATTATGCAGAATTGGCTGGTATGTTCATGCCACATGTTTTTATCCAGAAATAGGTTTTATTCTTTTAAAAATCTTTCATTTTCCATTTAGCTCTATATTTTGAAATATTTATCAGGAATGATACATATTATTACATTAATAAGCATCATGTTAATTATCTATAGGAAGTTTACGCTTACCTGGAATAGATTATCGTGGTTGATTTTATCTAGTAATAGCTAACTTAAGCCCCAGTTTGCTTTTATTTATTTTAAAAATTGGATAAATAAACCCCCAAGATCTTGAATTGCTTGCCTGAAACATAGCTTGTCTTTGACATATCAATAGTTGACTAACTTCCATTATGTAAGTATGCTTTTATGTCATCATTTTGAAAGACTGTGATCTAAACAATGGTTTTAAGGTCTTCTTTACTTTCAGTTTGTTAGATGAATTTGATAATTTCAGCACATCCCTTTATATTTTCATTTTTGTTTATCTTATATTATATCAGAGTTTATTTATGGCAGGCTGACATTTTGCAAAACACACCAATTTGTCCTTCAAATTAACATTTTTTCTCTCTTACAAGTTCTGACATTTTGTGGTAAATATCAAGCTATTAATCTACTCCTTTATCCAAAGGCACTTAATGCAGCTTTCTTCATCAAATCATAAACTCAAAATGTTGATCATTTTGATTATTAATTATTATTAATTAACAAAAAATATAGCATATCTTAAATTCAGATTTTGGATTTTAGACATGTTTTCAATATGAATTTGCATGTAAGATCAAATGGTCAAAATATATTATCATCATCACTGTTGCCATAGTTTCAGCTAACTCAGTGTTTTAGCATGTCACTTAATTGTTTGGGAGCTTTTTAAAAACATGAAGGAAATTACGATGTTAATGAAATTTTACCATTTTACCATAATTGGTCTCTTGATTTTGATTAATTTTCTTTGAATAATTACTGGATAACTTGAATAACATCATTATAGAAAAAGGAATTTCATCGTGCATTTATGCTGGCTAAAGTTTAAAACTAACTTTAAATGCACCTTGAGTAAACTTCTCATATTTTTCATGGGAAAGACCACAGAACCAAAATGGAACATATTGATTATCTGTAAAGGGCCATGTTCTAGCAATGGCATCAGCCAATAGAAATCTTTCCAATTAGACCATTATAGATTTTAGGGTCCAAAATGTTCTATATCCTCAGGAGATACACTCTCAGGGACACTACAAAGTTATGGTGTTGTTACTGTTATTGATTTGACTTACTGTTTTCTAAATAAAATTGGCTAAATGATCACTTTTTTAAAGCAGTCTTATTTGTTTTTTCATTGCCCTAAAAAATAATATTTCAGGTAATGCCACCTATTTTAGATGAAAAGATTGTTGTTTGATGTAGTTTACCTACTGAAAGAAATTTCTAGAAGCCAATAGGGTTAAAAATGTTCATTGTTGAAATTAAGAAGCTGAGGTAAATTTCAAAATATTGTAGCTAAAATTGTAATTGGTAGATCTTATAAAAATTTTTCTTTGACTAAAAATAAAAACATTTTTTATACAAGGAACACATATTTTCTGTAACTTCTGAACTCCGTAATAAATATCAATTTTATAAGGAAAAATAATATGATCTGTAATTAGCAGATAGTTATGGTCTATATGATTACTGATTTATGAAAGAAATTCAAATAAATAAAACATTTCAAAATGTATTTCAGAATAACATCTACACCTACTTCCTCTCATGGCTCTTAAGGATATATGAAGTCCTAAGAATACTCTCATGCTAAAGTTTGCTATTCACTATATTTATTCAGCAAAGTTTTATTGAATGTTTACTATGTACCAAATGCTGTCCTAGGTATTGAAACAGTGCTATGAACAATATGAACAAGACTACTGTTCTCGTGGAGCTTATATTTTAGTGGAGAAAGACATTTTAACTAATGATCAACCAATAAAATAAGGTAGTTTCAGATTGAAGTATGAAAGAAATAGGTTCACATAAGAGTATAGAATAAGGGAGATAGCACCTACTTCAAAGAGTGTTTTAGGGAAGTGTGTAATTTGAGGTGAGATGTGCATAAGGAGCCAGCCAGCCATGTGAAGACCAACACTCAACGTCACTTAAAATGGTTCTCCCTCTGTGTGTTCTTATTCCTTTCCCTGTGGGCCTTCCAGTTTCATTGGAAAGGGCGTGGAGCTGCTGGATTCTGTTCTAAATAGAGAAAAACTGAGGACAGCCAGATACATTAAACCTAATGGTTTATTTCTTATTTTCCTGCTACCCCTATCTTTCCTCCTGTCTCTTCTCAGCACTTCTGCATACTTTTAGACCAAGGAATAATTTCTTGTCTTACATATGTTAATATAGAAAATATAATACTTTTTAAAATTATAGTTGACACACAATGTTACAAAAAAAAAATAGGATACTTTAATGTCTCTTTTCCGATTAGCACTTACCGGGTTCTAAAACACTATAATTTATTATTATGACTGTTTTTGTCTGCTGTCACCACCACCATTAGGAATTTTGATGTTATTTTTCACTGATACATCTAATAATAATATTTTTATTATATTATGTTAGTCACCATACAGTACATCCCTAGTTTTTGATGTAAAGTTCCATGATTCATTACTTGCGTATAACACCCAGTGCACCATGCAATACATGCCCTCCTTACTACCCATCACCAACCTTTCCCATTCCTCCCTCCCTGAAGCCCTCAGTTTGTTTCCCAGAGTCCATAGACTCTCATGGTTCATCACTGATACATCCAAGAACTTGATATGGTATTCAGAATGTAGCAGATATGAAGTGAAATATTTGATGGTTAAATAAATTGGCACCTTGTACGAGGGAATTTGCTTGAATTAGTGTCTGCTGGGCCTTGTTCACCATTGATACCGAATCATCCTTTTTCTGCCTTCCATTTCTAGAATCAGTCTAATCTGATTATTAAGCCTGTGGCTGAGAATGAACTGTCTGACACAGTGTTTTCCAGGGCTGTCTCCTGTGGAACCTCCTACAGATAGTCTCAGGTGGAAAAACATTTTGAAAGATTTTCACAACGCTTGTAGTGCTGACTTTCCTTTCGAACAAACAAAATGAAATGCTTTTCAACTTGAGGCTCTAGCATCCAGATGATATGCTGAGTAGAGAGAGTGCTTATGCCAAGTCTGCATTTAATCTTGAGTACATTTATGCTAACAGATTAGTTACTTTGGGGCATTACTTCTATTTTAAGGCAGTTTGTATTTCAGGTATAGTTTCTGACAGAGACCTCCCCCATCAATTTTTATCCCATCATTATGCTCCTCATTGTGAAAGATAGTGGAGTATTCTATGTAACAAAATTTGGTCAAAGTCTGCAAACAGTACTTCATGTTCGAGCATTACATTGCAACTTAATTTGTGAAGAACTGTAGCTATGGTTGTGACAAATTAGAAAATGTGTTAATTTGGAAAGTCTAGGTGTCTCATCACCCCCTGGTAGTGGAATCCCAGATTATGCTCTACATGCAAGCTGGAGTCAAGATATCATTCCTATCTCTAATGAAAGCTTTCTTTCTTCTTTTTTTCTTTCTATTAGTAAGTATAGTTAGATAATATTGTTGAAGTTAAAATATTTTAGTGCAGGAAATCGTAGATATTTTCATATGTGTCAGTGTTTTGCTTACTTGTCTCAAAACATGATTTTTGTTCTAAGGTAGTTGGTTATGTGGACCCAGAAAGGGCCAGGTCTGTTTCTAACATACTCTCATGGATAGTCCCCTGGGGAGAAAATTCATTTGTATTTTTTCCATTCAAAAAGATTTTTTTTCTCAAAATTTTAAAGACATTTTCACCTATAACCAATCTCCTACAGCAATTATCTTTCTTCAGTCTCTGTGTAAGTGCTTTGTAATTCTTCAAATGCTTAGAAGCTTTTTGGAAATCAATGTTACTATATTTAAGCCATCCTGTACATGCCAAAAATTTAACCATCTTCTCAACTGACTATAATTCTTTATTTTATATAAGAAATACTGATATTTCTTACCTAGAATGCCATTTAAATTCCTTAGTGCTATTTCTTTGCACTGAAAGCTGGGATTATTGTAAGGCTCATCTCTTTTGTTTTCCTTTGCTCATGGATTGTATCTTCCTCTACCTTTTGTCCAATGTCTAAAATTGTTTTGTCAGATTATGTAGATTTCTAGCTGTTTAAGGCAGGATATAACTCTCATCCCTGTTAGTCTATTTGTACTGGAAGTTGCAATTCAATTCCATGTTTTTGGATCATTTTCATTGAAGATTATTAGAGGAAAAAGATTTCAATACCTTAATGGTTTTAACTTCAGCTGTCTGGGAAATTTCACTTATGTTGACCATCTCCTCTATACATGATGTAAAAGGGTAATAGTATTCATTATATTATACCTACTGTATGCCAGGTATTATGGCAAGAATTTTTATTAATTCAGTTGATCTTTCCTCTAACATTATGAAGTAGGTACTTTTATTATTACTTTTCATATATGGGACAACTGAGACACAGATAAGTTAAATAGTTTTCCAAAATATTTACGCCTATTAAGTGAAAAGGTGATTTCAAAATCAGAAATTCTCTATTCAGATACTCCGTTATTGGCTAATATACTATGTAGTACTTCCTGAAGAACTGTGTTACAATATGTTACTCTATGTTAGCAGAAATGTAGAACAAATTTAGCTTCTTGGCTAGTTTCATCTCTCAAAATTCATTTCTTATTAACATGCAATTGTAAAATTAGATGATGTATTTTATTTTTTGAGTAGAATATAACAAAATAATTGTATGCATGCATGCAGCTCCTTTAGACAAAAATATATGGAAAAACAAATCCTCTGTTTCCTTAATAGAGTAGAAATTTATTATTATTTTTTTGGCTTACAAACAATTATTAGTATATTAATAGAAAATGTGATCATTATTAAATGAAGAAATTCATTTACATGTTTTAGTTAGGCACATTTAATATGTCATAGGATTGCACATGAAACTTCACATACATTCTTGAAGTAATTTTGTAATAGTTTTTTAAAACCATTTAATGTAATAGCCTGTATAAAAGTCGTCATTGTTGGTTGTTGACTTTATTAGGTGTTCTAGATGAAGTTTTGATTTCAACATATATGATTTATAATATAGTGATCCAAATCTTTTGATGATATTAAAATATTGTATTTACAGATGCCATGAAACATCACCACAGATATTGGAAAAGAACATATATTAAGTTTCAAACTTTCTTTTATTTTGATTTTTCAGATTGCATTCTCACAGCACAATACAATCATGGATCTTGTGCAGTTTTTTGTCACCTTCTTCAGGTAATTTGCTTTTACTGACTTTGAATTTATTAAACCTATATTCTAATAATGTTCTATCAACCTGTTAGGTAATTTATCAAATCTCTAACCTTAAAATATCAAATGGTGTGTCTTGAATAGTTTTATATGCTTAAGTATATACAACAGAGCAGAGGAAACATACTTGAAATATACTTGTCAAGATTATTTTGCTACCGTACTAGTTGATTGCTAATGGAGTCAGTGGAAAGAACATGACAACTTTGTGTTCCTGTCACATAAGTAATTAAGGCCTGTTTTAATTAATGAAATTAGCAGTATATTCACTATATTGATTAGGTATCTCTCCTAGAGTTGAATCTATTGAATTATTTGTTAGGAAATTATCACATTTAGCACAATGTACTAAAAATCTGTAGGGAATGTATTTATTGTCCTCAGTGAGCTTCTAATCTGGAAATAGTAAATATGATTTTGAGTAGAGCATCATTCCCTAGAACATTAGTTATCTGAGGTATTAACAGTAAGTTAATAAAAAGGTTCCATAATTAAACAACTTTGGAAAATAGGGCTCTTTTAGTTTGCTTGTAACTGACATTACTTCTACTACTGATACTATAGGAGTGTTTTTTTTTCCTTAGAGTGTTTAATGTGCTGATTTGCCATGTACCTTTCTGAAAGAGAGGTTAGAGTTTGTAGCATTTCTCAAAACATGAAAACTCTTTTCAGGGAACATCTATTATTGTTTCCATGGGATGTAAATAAAGAAATATTGGATTGGGAGAAGTGAGTTAGGGATGGGCTATCTGTGTTATGGCATCTTAGATCATCTGGATAGGAAAGGATGTTATTTTTGTTAATATGATTATTGTGTGTACATGTTGTGCCAGTCCACTGGGTGCCTTCATGCAAATTAGACAAATGTGTGTCCTTCTTTTGGTGGACATAGTCCTGTATCATGGCACACAGCTTTACAGAGTGCAGTGTGAATTTTGACCTCCACTCACCAAGTTGGCTGGGTTACTTTATACTAAGTGAAGAAACCTTTACAACCCAATCCTTGACGTAGATGATATGCCAAGCACCTTCTTAAACGCCAAAGTAACCATTATTGGTTATCTTGTCCAGACACCCATACAATACTTGAATTCCTAATACCTTCCCCACAGGGTCAGCAAATATTTTCCGTAAAGGGCCAGACAGGAAATATTTCAGGATTGTGGGCTATACCATCTCTGTTGCATGTATGCAAACCTGCTGTTGAAGTATTAAAGCAGATAGAGCCAATAAGGAAACAAATGGGAGTGGCTCTGTTCCAGTAAACCTTTATACAAAAACAGCTGGTGGGCTGAGTTCTGCCTGTGGACATAATTTGCCCAACCCCTCATCTAGCTTATGCCCGAATGCCTTTAATGACGAAATCGTGCCACCTCCTGAGATAGCATTTTTTATCTTCAGGTAACTAATTGTTCTTTGTAATTGAGATGAAATCTGTCTCCCCATAACACCACTTCTCATTCATCCATATGGTCCAACACAGAGCAAGTCTCATCTCTCATCTCCATTTATAGCCCTTCAGTTTTCTAAACTCTTTTTTCCAATTTACATAATTCCCTGTCTCTTTATCCTCTTCTGTTGTTGAAATCTTTGTCTTGTTGGTCACTTTGCTCTGAAAACAGCCATGTTTGTCTATGTCCCTTTAAAAGTTGTGATTTCCAGAATTTAATGCTATAAACACATTTATCACTAACATGTTACATACTTTAAATTTGTTCCTTAAAAATGAAATGAGGAAACATCTTAAATATATTTAATGTTTTATGACTTTATACTTCTGAGCATAAATGGATTTTAAGGCTATTTATTAGGTTCCAGTATGTTTTTGGAAAGTATTAGAAGTTAAAATTGAACAAGTATTATTAAAGCATCAAAATAAAACTGTTTTTTTGATGCAGAAGAGTGTGGATGGAAATATACTGAAAAGTTCAACTCTGTATAAAAATTCACGAAGTTGAATATATATGTAAATTATTAAATGTTTAGGGTTTTATTTTAAGCTTTTGATTTGTATGCATATTTAAGTTCAATAGCTTTTTTTTATTAAGTAAAAGAAAGCTGGTGTTAATGTGTACCATGTCTTAGAGATGATCCTATTTATTATGTTGTCATCATGGACAAAGTGAAATAAAATATTCTACCTGTTGTGTGAGATAAAATATATTTGATGTGTTTTTTTGTCATTTAAATTTCTCTCTGTAGTGAAATGTAAATTAGTTTTAAAATTATCTCATTGTTAAGAAAAAACATGGATAGAATATTTTAAAGTTGTTTTTTTTTTTTTTTTAATAAATCCACTGGTAAATTTTAAAAGAGGGTTTTAAACAGGTCACCATTTATGGACATCCTTCAGTCAGGCCACTAGCACTGCTATTGCTGTTTCTAACGGATATAGCAGAGGTCAATGTGTCGGCTTTTCCGTTTAGCCATGATTTGATGGAGGCTGGTTCACAAACTCTGCCAGTTTTTACCTCTATGTTGGGCATAGTCTGGGATAAACATGACTGGGCAAGTACAAGGGAGATCATTTATAGGCATAGCCTGGCTCTGATCTTAGCTTTCTATACCATCATAAGTAGCTCAGAGTTAGTAGGTGGAAATCTCAGTCCTTTCATATATAGAATTAAAAGATTTTGTTGTTGTGAGAGTCTGTAATATAATAAATGATTAGAAAACTGGAATTTATTTTATTTTAAAAATAAATGTTTTTGTCTGGTATGTAAAGTGGAAAAGTCTGTGTGAATCTGAAAAGTTAAGCCTGGTAAACTGAATGGAGATATAGTAGGGACCACTGTCTTGCACCTTTTAGGATTTTAATGGTGGTATGTATTTTCAGAACCCCACTGGGATGACAGTGCTTTTAATTTACCATCTTAACCAGGGTAGTTTTAGAGGTTGCCTCTTGGTCTTTCCCACTGTGATAGATCTTACCCCACAGGCCAGGGACACAATGTAGAGGTTACTCTAACCACCTTGTACATAAATTCTAATTATATATTTAAGAACTGGGGAAATTATCACTGCTTGGATCCAAAGACATGGTTGGTCCACAGTGAGCCAGAATTTAGCAAAAATTTGTAACATGACTCCTGAAGACATCCCAAATCTAACAAGGGGCCATTAGGACATTTTAGCCCTTGAGTATCTGTGTCATCTCTTACATAGTATCTAATATTGATTAAAATATCTACTTATCTCTCTTGTACTGTATATATAACCATGTGTATGCCTGTGTATATACCCAAATATATACAAATATGGATAGGGATCATACAAAGATCCCCTTTAGGACCATTTTACACACTTTTCAAGATGTTTCAAGATGTCCTTTCTACTATGGACCCAGCCACCCGTTCAGTCAGTGGGGTTCTGGATTTGTAAATTAGCTCCTCTGGGAACTGAGCAGAGGGTCATGGTTTTTCTATCGGGGCAGCAATTCTCAGCCTGTTGTTTCCTCATTCTTACTTAAAATAAAAGTAAATGTTAAATAGCATCATTGTTGGCTGCCCACCTATTTGACCTCTGAGGATGCCATGCATTATTAATCATCACCACAGCTCTTTGTGGGCAAATCCCCTTGCTTGCTCCAATAGTCTTATTGATCATATGGTAATTGTGGGCCCTGGATTTTGTCAGTTAAGCCCTGACCCCTGGCATCTTTTACTTAGGGTTCCCTTACTTATTATCTACTCCTATTACTGCCTCTCCTCTTGTTAGCCCCGGTCTGAACCTCTTAGTGAAGCTGATGCCCCCTCTCATCGGCATATTCCTTCTCTAGTGGCCTTGGTGAATGGTGTCCCATGGAACATAATCTACTGGTAATTCTTTTGGCCTTACATAGTGTACCCATTCTAACACATTCCCTCTATTGGCTTCTTTATTCCTTTCTCTTCCATCTGCTTGGGCACTCAGGCATTTCCATTACACTTTCAACTGGCCATTGCTTTTTCTAGACTTCCAGGAATCACTCCAGCAGCAAGGTTTCCCCATGCCATCCTCACGAGTCCTCAGTAGGGCATTATATCTCCTGTGGTCCTGAGAATATGCACCAAAATTCATGAATTCTTGCGTATCCAGTCTTACCTGCCACCCCTTTTTTTTTTTTTTAAGATTTTATTTATTTATTTGACAGAGAGACAGGCAGCGAGAGAGGGAACACAAGCAGGGGGAGCGGGAGAGGAAGAAGCAGGCTCCCAGCAGAGGAGCCTGATGTGGGGCTCGATCCCAGAATGCCAGGATCACGCCCTGAACTGAAGGCAGACGCTTAACGACGGAGCCACCCCGGCGCCCCTACCTGCCACCCTTCTTGATCAAACACCACCAAAATCCAATTCCTGTCATACTTCCCTGGTTCCTGCCAGTACATTCTAGCTTATTCTTACAGCTCTTTCAAGTGTATAGTATCTTCCCTTTCTTATGAGGCCAGGATGTATTATGCTGTCATTAAATCCTAGTTATGGGGTGCCTGGGTGGCTCAGTTGGTTAAGCATCCAACTTGATTTCTGCTCAGGTCATGATGTTAGGGCCGTGAGATCAGGCCTGCTTTACTCTCTGTGCTTGGTGTGGAGTCTGTTTGTCCCTCTCCCTCTGCTCCTCCCCCTACTCGTTTGCATTCTCTGTCTCTGTCTCTCTCTCTCTCTGTCAAATAAATAAATACATAAAATCTTAAAAAAAATAAACCCTACTGATCAGTCTGGCAAGCAGGAGAGGAGGTGGTGGCAGCTCATTAGGGGCATGTCTGTTGTCTCTATTACTAGGGAAGGAAGTTGTAGAACCAACGGAAGCATACTCAGAAGCACTCTTCTTGATATTCCATTCTAAATATTCCTATCCCATATTTAAGGGCTAGTTTTTCCCAACCATGGCCCTTGTCTGTGCATGAGAGAACCGCTGTGGCTGAGTCTTTGAAAACCTAGGGCTCTGCAACTCTAACAATTAGATCATCAGCCTGGTGCTCATCCATATTGGCTTTTCCAATGTCAAAGATAAGGGCCTTAGTTAACGCTACAAAAGGGACTCTCTAGCTTTTATATTTAGTTACTAATGTTTATTACTGCCCGTAGTCTCTCATTATCACACTGCAGGTATTAGTACAACGTAACACTAATCAGCCAACCCAGTCTCTTTTGAAGGCAATTTCCCTAGGTCCCCACTGGTGAAAGCTTTAGCAATTGCAGCGTTCTTCCAGGGGCACTGTCCCTGCCCCACTGCCAACACTGATAGTGTTCTTTTAGCCTGCCAGGGAATAAGTGAGCCAGTTCCAAATTCCTTTTTTTTAACCTCATGATTACCCAGACTACAAGTCCTCGGAGAAGCAGACAAGATGGGATTAAACATGCAATAAATGTATTAGGGGAAACTGCAAAGGAAAGAGCAGAGGAGAAGGTTAGAGATCTTTTACACCATAGTGCTGATCTGACCTCTATGAAGCAGAGCAGGAGCAAAGGGAAGTTGAGTGAAAGCCTGAGATTTCAGTGCACTCCTCCAGGAGTTCTGCATCTCCCAAGATCAGGCCTACTTTGCCATGCCTGCCATGCTCAGTCATTGACTAGAGACAGCCCTTGGGAAGTGTGGCATTCACATGAACACAGCGATGGATTTCAGAGTGCAGTGGCTGGGGCCCTTGATTAATTGTGCTCTCTGTAGTCAGTGATCAGTGAGGCAAATTTTAATGGTTGGCATGATAGATTTGTCTGTTGCTTGAAGGTTTGGTAGAACTGCCCTATAAAACCATATGAGGGCAACCCTCTCAGGTCCCCTTCCTCCTTGGGGGCTTTGTACTATCACTTAGCTATCGCTCAATAAACCTTGCTCTGCTGCCCAATAAATAAATAAATAAATAAATAAACCATATGAATTTGATAAGGCTTTTAAATTTGCTTTCCTATGATTTGATTTTTTTGTGGGTAGATTTTTCAATTTCTCATGAAAATTCATTAATATTTACATCTCAGGTTTTCTATTTTTCCATGACATAGGTGACGACTTTCTTTAGGAAATTGTCCATCTTACCTTATTTTTAAAATTTATTGCCATATATTTTCCAATATAAATATTCCAGAATTTCTTTTATATTAGAATTGTGTCTCCTTTTTCTTTGTGAATTTTGCCTCTTTTCCTATTTCATTTTTTTCTTGATAAGCCATGTAAGAGCTTTGACAATATTGGGAGCCCTTTTAAAAGCCAAGTTTCATGGCTTCATTCCATTGTTTTATTGTTTTCTAATTCATTATTTTCTGCTTTTACTTCACTTTTTTTGATTTGCTCTATTATTTTCCAAATTTTTTATTTAAAAATATAAGCAGGCTTATTAATTTCTAGCTATATGGCTCTAATATATGCATTTAGGAGTACCAATTTTTTTAAAAAATTCTGCTTCAGCTGAATTCCATGGAGTTCAATATATAGCATTTTATCATCCTGCAAGTCAAAATATTTTCTAATTCCATTTATGATTTCCACATGAATTATTTAGAAGTCTATTTTTGAATTTCTAAATATGTAGGATTTTTTCAGTGTCTCTTTTTTATTGGCTTTTCTTCAGTCAGTAAAAGATCTTTATGATATTTTGGTATTTGTTGAATTTTTTTCTGTTGTTAAATATATGCTCAACATTTGTAAATGTTCGCCCTACTTGATAAAAATAGAGTTTCTTAGATCATTGAGTTCAGGATTTTATGGATGGCCCATTAGATAAAACTTATTAGTTTTTCCTGCATGTTTTTTTTTGGTGTTCATGTTTCATCTACATATTATTAAGTGAGATTTATTACTGTGTCACTCTATTACTTTTGCATTTGTCAACTTTGTCTTAATATATTTTCATTTTATTATTATGGCTTTAGGTGCAAACAAGTTAGAATTATTAAATTTTTCTTATGAATTATTGCGTTTTTCCTTCAACTTTTTTTATTAAGATAAAACACACATAAAATGTGCCATCTTAACCATTTTTAAGGGAATAGTTCAGTGATATTAAATACATTCATATTATTATGTAACCATCACCACTATCCATGTCCAGAACTTTTTTTTTTTAAAGATTTTTAAAATTTATTTATTAGATAGAGACAGCCAGCGAGAGAGGGAACACAAGCAGGGGGAGTAGGAGAGGAAGAAGCAGGCTCACATCAGAGGAGCCTGATATGGGGCTCGATCCCATAATGCCGGGATCACGCCCTGAGCCAAGGCAGACGCTTAACCGCTGTGCCACCCAGGTGCCCCTGTCCAGAACTTTTTATCTTGCAAAACTGAAACTCCATGCCATTAAATAATAATTTCCCATCCCCCTTTCCCCAACCCCTGACAATTGTCATTTAGCCTTCTGTCTCTGTATTTTTGAGTACTCTAGTACATTATGTAAATGGTGTCATATAGTATTTTTCCTTTTGTGACTGACTTATTTCCCTTAGCGTAATGTTCTCAAGATTCATTCCTACTGTAACATATAATTGCCCTCCTTTTCAAGGCTGAATAATATTCCAGAATTTCTCTTATATTAGAACTATGTCTCCTTTTTCTTCGTGAATTTTGCCTCTTTTCCTATGCTTTGTAGATTTGTAAATGTAGCAGTTTGGAGGAGGTTCATTTGGGTATTTTCCTATGAATTTTACATAAATGATAATCTGAAATTGATTTTATGGATTATTTCTCAGCCTTCATTTAACTCCTTACATATGGCTATACAACAATGATTTTATTTGGGTGGGGTTGATCCCTTACTAGCTTCAGGGGTGGGCTAAAGACAGTTAGCGCATAGCCTTCAATGGCCAAGTACTAGGTGATGAGTGGGCATGTGTAATGGTATGTAATGTGAGTCCTGGAATTCCTGCATCCATTTTTGTTCCTAAGAGGGAAACAAGCCTGAGGACAGAGCTGATGCACAGCTGAGTATATAGTTCAGAAAATCAGAGAACAATGTAGCTAGGGTGCTGATCCATCCAAACCTGGGCATTATTCTTCCTTTTGACTTTGGGGAGTGTCTTAGTCTGCTTGGGCTGTCATACCACAGACTGAATAGCTTTAATAACAGAAATTTTTAAATCTTACAGTCCTGCAGCCTGGGGAGTCCAAGATTTGAGTGCCAGCATTGTTGGTTTCTCGTGTGAGAATTCTTGATTTGCAGATGGTTGCCTTTTTTGCTGTGTGTTCATATCATCTTTCCTCAGTGTGTGTACATTGAAAGAGAGTGCAAGCTCTCTGACGTCTCTTTTTATAAGGACACTAATTCTGTTGGCTCAGGGTTCCACCCTCATGACCTCATTTTACCTTAATTACAACCCAAAGTCCCTATTTTCAAATATAATCACATTTGGGGTTAGGGTTTCAACATACAAATTTTGGAGGAACATAATTCATCCGTTGCATTCTGCCTCTGGCCTCTCATAATCATACAAAATGCATTCATTCTATCCCAACAATCTCAAAAGCCTTAACTCATTCCAGCATCAACTCTCATCTGAAGTCTCATCTAAACACCATCTAGATCAGATATGGGTGAGATTTAGAACACAATTCATCCTGAGGCAACATTTTTCTCTACCTGAGAAATGTGAAACCAGACAACTTATACGATTCCAAAATACCATGGCAGTGCAGGAATAGGATAGATATTTCCAATTCATAAGGGAGATAGATATCTGAAGAAGAAGGAGGTAACTGGTCCCAAGCAGGTCTAAAACTTAGCAAGGCAAATTTTGTCAGATCTTAAAGGTTTGAAAACAATCCTTTTTGGTTCAGTGCACTACCTCCAGGTCCCCTGGGGTGGCATCATCACCACAGAGCTCTACAGAGTGTCCCTGCCCTTCTAGCATGGTGAGGTGGCCCTGACCTTGCAGGACTGTGCTGCAGCTTTGTCCCCAAGACACTGGGTAGTGGCATCTTGGTCCCCCAAACCATAGGTAGAACCAGTCTTGTCCTGATGATCTCTGACTTAACTTCAGGGTCACTCCCTTTTCTTAAAGGATAAAGCATGTTCCTAACTGGTCCCATCCTGAAGAATCCAAGAAGCCTGACAGCCTTTTTTCATTTTGTCTTGCTTTCTCTCTCCCCTTTAGTTTAAACTCACAGTGTCTCTGCTGGTATAATCTCATCTCTATTCCTGGTTCTGTGGTGATGGCTGATTAAGTCCCTGCATCATACCCCTGATCTCCTCTTTATATATCATTGCTCAGCCACACCCTTCATGTTATCTTCTGAACATGATTTCTCAGCTTTTGCAATATGGATAGGCTGAGAATTTTCCAGACCTCCAGGTTCTGGTTCCTTTTTTTTCTAAAGGATTCCTTCTTCAGTTCATCTCTCCTCTTGCATTTTGCTCTAAGCCGGAATAAGGTCCAAAGCTACATCTTCAATACTTTGCTTAGAAATATTCGCTGCTAAATTTAGTTATATAGCTTGCAAGTTCTACCTTTCACAAAACCCTAGAACACAATCCAGCCAAGTTCTTTGCCATTTTATAACAGAGGTGGCCACAGGGCTCCCGGGTGGCTCAGTTGGTTGAGCGTCTGACTCTTGATTTCGGCTCAGGTCATGATCTCAAGGTCCTGGGATTCAGCCCCACCTGGGGCTCTGTGCTCAGTAGGGAGTCTGCTGGAGATTCTCTCTCTTCCTCTCTCTTCTCTCTCCCTCTCCCTGCCCTGCCCCCCACCCATGTTCATGCGCTTGCACTCTCTCTTTCTCTTAAATAAATAAATCTTTAGAAAAAAATAACAGGGATGGCCTTTCTTCCAGTTTCCATTAACCTGTTTCTCATTTCCATCTGAGACTTCACCAGAATGGTTTTTAACATCCATATGTATATCAGCATTCTGTTTGTGATTGTTTATGCATTATCTAAAAAGATAGAGACTTTCTCTCTAGCCGTTCTTGATTCTTTCTGAGCTCTCACCAGAATTGCCTTTAATATCCCTGTTTCTTCAAACAGTCTCTTCAAAGCAATCTAGGCTTTCTTCAGCTCCTCAGAATTCTCCCCAGGCTCCACCCATTACTCAGTTCCAAAGCTGCTTCCACATTTATAGGTTTTTGTTACAGCAGCACCTATTTCATAGTACTGAAATCTGCCTGTTCATGCTGCCATATCAAAAACAACAGGCTAGTGGCTTAAAGAACAGAAATTCATTATCTCACCATTCTGAAGACTGGAAAATCCAAGATCAGGGTGCTGGCATGGTTAGTTTCTGATGTAGGCTTCCCCTTGGCTTGCAGATGTCCACTTTCTCGCTGTGTGCTCATATGGCCTTTCCTCGTTGTGTGCTCACTGGAAGAAGAGAGAGGGGGAGAGAAGGAGTGAGGGAAGGGGAGAGAGAAAGCAAAGAAAGGAAGGGAGGGATAGAGGGAGGGAAGAAGGAAGGAAGGGAGGGAGGAAGAAAGGGAGGGGGGAGAAAAGGAATGGAGGGACGGAAGGAGGGGGAGGAAGGAAGGGAGGGAGGGAAAAAGGAAGGAAGGAGGAAAAAGAGCTAGAGAGCCCTCTGGGTCTTTTCTTATAGAACACTAATCCTGTTGGATCAGGGTCCCACCCTTATGACCTCATTTAACCTGATTACCTCCTAAGTTATCTATCTCTAAATATAGTCACATTGGATGTTGGGCTTCTGCATAGGAATTTTGGGGGAATATAATTTATTTCATAGCAGGGAGTATGAAATCCATTTAGTCCCAATATTGTTTATACCACTTTGTGATAGATTTCTGTCTCTTGCCTTTGAAATCATTTTAACTGACAATGCATCCTAAGGCATAATTAACTCTTGCTTTAACAATCCTCAAAAAAAGTACCAGTTTATGGCAAAGAATGTATTGCTTTTCCACTTTTACCCACTAGGCTTTGTTGATTTTTCATGGTTGCCAACCTAATAACTGAAACATAAATTTTTTTAAAATATGCAGTTTTCATTGCATTCTAAGTTAGCAATTTATTTTGTTAATATTTTAGTTGGTAAGAAAAAAGACATCCCTAAGTGTTGGGAAGGTATTTTTAAAACCCGTGAAATACATTTTCTGGAATAACAATTATTAGGAGGTAAATTACTTTTTAAAATAATATGTTTCTATATTTCAACACAATTCCCTAGTTTATAACATTCTTCAGTGAAATAAAAGATTAATATGCCCAAACCATATTTTAAAATATGTATTTAAGACTTGAATTTTATGATCAATTAACCTCAAATTGCTATAAAATAGTGACAATATTATCTCTTTTTGCATTTGGCCAACTAGATTACCACAGAGGATATTTCTTTGTCACTAGAAACCTGCAGTAACCTTACAATATAACCTCATACCACACTGTGTTACTTTTATTGAATTCTTTTTAATTTTCACTAAATGAGAATACCTAATGAGTTCCATGGTTTTTTGCATTAAGAATCCATTCCATAATGACCATTTTATGAAGGTTAAAATCAAATTATTGAAATATCTCTCCCTAAGTTCCTATGCTTCCTTTTTTTTTTTAATCCCTGTAGCTCATGTACTTGCTTTTTTTAAATATTTCTTTTCTTTTCTGTTTTTTTCTATTTCCATTAGGAGGATTTTACTAAAGGGTGTTGAACCTTTCAGATCTTCTGGCATTATTATACAGCAGACTTTATTAAAAAAATGAAAGCCCATTTATTCCTGCATGCGCCCCCACATATCTGTACCAAGGAGCAATACAAGCTATTGTATGCTATGATATAAAAAAATATGAAAGAAAGCAGTGAAACTAGTTTTTTCTCTGACAAAAGTGCCACATAGTGGATTAAAGGATGCTAATGCTGGATGTTGCCTATTAAGACCTTTGACTTAAGAAATATATTAGGGAAAAGCTTATTAAACAGATAAACCCAGAAATCTTAGTCACTTTAGTGAATAAGTTTATTTCTCATTAAACGTCCATTGGGCATAATGGGAACCAGTGGAAAGAACAGGTGGTGTGCAGGGCACTGCTTACCAGGATTTTAGGTAGGGACTGGGATTTTCTGATAGTCCCAAAAGGATGAATTTCAACAATGCTGGGTAAATTTCTCAGGTGTTTTAATTTTTTGCTGTTTAATAAAGCAAGTGTTCTTAATAAACTGGTTTTGTTTTATGTAGATTTTAAAAAAAGAACTATAACTTTTATTTGCAGTTTGGTTTGTTAGAAATCAAAAGCATTTATAAACATTACCTTGATATAAAGGATAAAATTGCCAAATAGGACATCTAATATCAGAAACTATTAATAGATTTTTAAATCAATTAAAGAACCAATTCCATTCATTTAATAAAAGCTTAATGACAACTACTACATGCCAGGAATTGAGATATGTTTGACTCGGTTTTTAATATTTATTGGAGATTATAAAAATTTTATTAGAAGAATATTTTTTAACTGTTTATTGATTTTGCCTATTTGCATCATCATGGTTACTGTTGACTTTTACTGATAACCTAATATGAATTAACATAGAAAGCATTTGCTGCAAACCTCTAAAGTATATATCTCCTCTCCACAAGAAGGTGAAATTATAAACAAGATTTTATACTGGCATTCTGCACCATTATAAAGATGACACTTTTTATTTGAGTCCTGAAATTTAGATCACAAAGAATTTAGATTTCTTATGGAGAAATTAAACCAGTCTTCACCATCTTGAACTGAATTGCTATCATGTAACTATTTTGGGGGATATACTGTGAATTACAGATTATTAAATAAAAATGCATTTTGGTGCTTAAGCTGTATTGAATTATTAAATGTAAATGAATTTTGATGTGTGGAGTATTGTCTATTATTGAACATATTCTGAAAGAAACAGTTGGTAAGATTTGTTGTTGGATTCAGCACAGGGATTAAAATTGAATGTGTTTTTACATTTTTTTTAAAGATTTTATTTATTTATTCATTCGACAGAGATAGAGACAGCCAGCGAGAGAGGGAACACAAGCAGGGGGAGTGGGAGAGGAAGAAGCAGGCTCATAGCGGAGGAGCCTGATGTGGGGCTCGATCCCATAACGCCGGGATCATGCCCTGAGCCGAAGGCAGACGCTTAACCGCTGTGCCACCCAGGTGCCCCTGAATGTGTTTTTACATTTTACCTGAAAAGTAGTGGTAAGACAAGTCAGAAGGAAGGGAGGACTTAGAATTTAAGACTTTTGTCACTTTGGGTGACTTACTTAAGTCTCTATGACTCAGCTCTCTTATCTTTGAAATAAGTACATAACGGTATATATGGTATATTATGTGTGATTGTGGTAATTAAATAATGCGGGTAAAACACATAACATAGTGCTTGGTACATATTATTGGATGGATGTTAGTTTTTTAAAATCATTATGAATGTTTTTCATGAGTTCTGTTTAGACACAGTAGATTGGAGGTGATATATCTCTTATGTTAAAATGCTTAAGAATATCGATAGGACTGAAATTCATATAAATGGATCCTTGGTCTTTATCTGAAGTTAATACTAGTTAATTCCTATATACTAGTTAT